>NC_138160.1:168806554-169355289 GCF_964165515.1 Mesoplodon bidens | reverse complement strand
CCTTTGCAAACGTTAAAGACATTAATTTTTAACTTAAAGCAGCTATTTTAAATTCTGTAATGTCCTATACTTGCAAACCAGTTTACAAATGTTTCCCATTACTGCTTCCATGCCACAAAAATCAATATGTTGTTACAGAATTTTGGGAGGGTGAAGGAGCTATACATTAATGTTAATATATTCTACAAGATGCAAGAAGGAGGAGATATGGGGATATATTTATATGTAAAGGTGATTCACTTTGTTATAAAGCAGAAATTAACACACCATTGTAAAGCAATTATACTCCAAAAAAGATGTTAAAAAAATTTTTTAAAGAGGTTGGGTAAAGAGAGTTGTTCAAATCTGAACTAGACATTGAGAAGAAAAAAGATTTAGGAAAGCAGAGAGGATGGTTACCTTAAGCAAATAAAAAGGAGAAGGATTTATTTTTCACATATTGGATTCAGATACTCAGACATGTTGGCTTTGTTCTCTGCCTCCCCATGAAAGTGAGATAGTTGCCTACCAGACAGTATCTACATTTAGAAGTTTAAGACTGTAGGAAAAAGAATGTCTCTCTCTTGAAAAACCCTTGTACATATAGACAAGAATAAGCTTTGATTGGGCCATGTGTCTATCTTGAGAGTAATAACTATGAACAGAGAATGTGATGCTTTGCTTGCCCTGGACTGAATTATATGATACCTTGAAGACAAAGGTGGGCGCAGACCCACCTAAACACCCCCTGCCAAAAGAAGGGAGAATGAATGTGCATGACAAAAACAATAAATATCCAATATACAAAGGCTCATATGTAATCATCTAACACTTATATTTGTTTTCAGAAACTTACAGGATATATTGGCATAATTAAATTACCAGCCTTTTACAGACTGTACCACGGAGTTTGTAATTATGTAAGTTCTTACCTTTAGTGTTATATCTAGGGTTAATGATCAGTACCATTTAATGAGGGCCATTTATCATGCATTGTGCTTGGTGCCTTTTGTATGTCATCTGTAATCTGTTGTAAATCCATTTCATTGAAAGCATTTATTTTTTATTCTGTCATCTTTGAAAATCAGAAGGGTTTTTTCTTCTTGTTGCCCCCCATCCTGCTTTATTGAGATATAATTGATATACAAGATGGTATAAGCTTAAGGTGTACAGTGTATTGATTTGATACCTTTGTACATTGCAATATGATTACCACTGTAGTGTTAGCTAGTACTTTCATCATGTCATATAACTACCTTTTCTTTTCTGTGGAGAGAACATTTACGATTTACTCTTAGGAGGTTTCAAGTATATCATACAGTATTGTTAACTGTAATCACAATGCTGTGCACTAGATCCCCAGAATTTATTCATCTTCTAACTGGAAGTTTTTATTCTTTAACCAACATCTCCCCATTTCTCCCACTCCCCAACCCACAGTAATCACCATTCTACTCTGTATTTCTACAAATTAGGCTTTTTTAGATTGCACATATAAGTGATGTCATACAGTATTGTGCATCACTGCCTTGCAGCTAAATCCAACTCTAAGTTTTAGGCTTTCTATAAATTTCTAACATCTCTCACATTATTCTGTTTTCTTTTTTGGAAATTATCAATTTTTCCCTTTTACAGTTTATTTATTTTAGAGTTTCTGATGAAGAATGGTACATTGTCTTATCAAAGATTTCCTCTTTCTACTGTTATAATAAATATGTGAGATGATGGATATGTTAATTAACTCAATGGGGGGGAATCCTTTCACAAGGTGTACATACATCAAATTATCACAGTATATACTTTAAATATCTTATACTTTTATTTGTCAATTATACCTTAATAAAGAAAAATAATTTTTCAATATTTTAAAGAAAAATATACAACGTACAGATAGAAAAGCATTCCATAGTCTCAATAAAGAAACTAGCTAGGGAGATGAATTTAGTAAATCAGCAATATTAGTTACAAAATACTACAGTATTGTTACTATCTTTTTAATAACTTTGATTATTCATATTGAGAGGTTACCATATGCAATACATTCATTATATATGAGGCAAGCAAAGATGCAGCCGAAAGATCCAATATGCTGATATGGCCCAATTTACTCAAGGTGACTCAACCAATTTGTGTTATAATCAGAAATGAACTACAGCTCATAATGGAATCCCCATTTCACTAGACTGTTGTCTCATAGACTTGGGTGGCATTCATCATGATGACACATTACCCGTAGGCTGGACCAATGAAGTGTGACACCCATAGTAAAAGAAAAGTAGTGAAAAAGAGAGAAAGTCCGTTTATTCAAGTTAAAGAGTATTCCTCTACTACAGTAACTCCAAATTTACCAGCATGCTTATTTCACCCCACAGGCCTATTAGAGTAAGTGGGAACAAGATGGAAGTGAAATATTTGGGGAAAGAAACCATCTAGAGTGACATATTTGACTCCATTCCTTCTTCTTCAGTACCCAGACAGAATATTTGGTCAACACTAACCAAACGTATTTTATAAAGCCATTTTCTCAGCTCTCTATTATTTGTTCTCTTTAGTTATCATGAATAAAGTGCATTTTCAGAGGAAGAAATGTATAAAAGATATTTAAATCTGACTTATCGTCCTCTTAACATGGCTCACACCTTCACTTATGACATTACTTATCTGCAAAAATCAAATGCAAGTTTATTACAATGGATGTATATTTTACAGCTCACAATATTTAAATAAGTTTGAACAGTAATTGCATTTCTCAACAGTTGCTTGGGAGGATGTACAATACTATTATTTTTTACCTTTACCTGCAGGAGAATGACTTCATTATTACTTCCTCTATAATAGACAGTCTCTACAATCATTTACTTTGACATGACATAATCTGAAATATTTTTATAAATAAATGAAAAACATTTTTCTTCATGGATACCTTTCTATAATCTGTAAGTTTGGACAACATATAAACACACAGACATACACTCACACTTACATTATACACACATACCCCAGAATGAAAAAGTTAACTCATATAAATATTTGAAGATACAGACAAAATTTTTCTAAATCTTCTCTTCTTTCAGGTCAATTCTTTTCAACATTTGGTAGCTTTATCAAACCATCTTGCAATGTGGTATCTATCCACTACTCAAAAGCAAAGAATTTTCTCCCTTATACAGATCCTATCCTTTAATTTATTAATACAAAAGGAAATCACAACTATTTTAGGCACTTTCTACTATTAGCTCATATTGAATTAAAATTCCTACATCTCTTCTACCTTTATTTTGATGAGTAAATTCCTGTGAATTTCCTTTTGGCAACAAGCATACATTTGTATTGTCACTTAATATTTTTTCTACTTAAAATGATCAGTTACTTTAACCTCTCAAGGACTTTTTTATATCTGATTCTGTAATCATTTTTGTTTCTTATACTTGTCATGTCAAAATTAAATAGGCAAGCTATCAGTGTCCTCATCCAAGTCAATAATAAAATTTTGAATGTGTCTGATCCAAAGAAAATGCCATAACATCCCAAGCTGACAGTGACATATATCCATGGCTTATAGGCTATGATTTCACCTCTCTCCATTATTAGCTATGAACTATTTCTACAACTAGTGCAATAGTAATATTTCCTGGAACTCTTATCAAATGCCTAACTGAAGTGAAGAAGTTCTATGACTTCAGTCTATGAAATCTAGGTATTGGAACAGGTACAACAAATAGAATATTCACTTAGATTATAATAACCAGTTTAAAATTCATGACTATCTCAATAAATTCTTTACTAATCCTAAGCAATATTATGAAAAAAAAGATACCACACATCCTTTTTAGAACCTCTTCACCATCATACTTTTCTGCATCACCCACTTAGGTCCATATTCTATGCCTCATTTTCTTTACACCAGAATTTTAGATCTCATGGATTAGTTAAATTTAAAAAAATAGAGATCCAGGAGTAATAAGTTGCCAGCTTTTTAATTTTCTAAAAGGCTACAAATAAGTATTATTACTTTCACTTAATGAAGAATATTTTTTATCAAAATCATGGGCATAGGGCTTCCCTGGTGGCGCAGTGGTTGAGAGTCTGCCTGCCGATGCAGGGGACACGGGTTCGTGCCCCGGTCTGGGAAGATCCCACATGCCGCAGAGCGGCTGGGCCCGTGAGCCATGGCCGCTGAGCCTGCGCGTCTGGAGCCTGTGCTCCGCAAGGGGAGAGGCCACAACAGTGAGAGGCCCGCCTACCGCAAAAAAAAAAAAAAATCATGGGCATAATATCAGAACTTTAAAAAAAAGTAACTAAATTTACCTTTATGAAAAGTGACCACATACATACATTTATTTGTTTGTTTTCACTGGCTGAGAAAATATTTCCACACACCATCTTTTGGGAACCACTGATCTAGACCTTATTGTCCATCAATTGAAAAAGAAAGATTCCAGTTGCTCAGTACACATACAAAAATATGCTTCGTGTCAGGAAGTGTGGTAGGTGCTAGAGGGATAGAGAATTTCATAAGATATGCTTAGTTGAGGATAAATAACAGACAGGCGAGTAGGAAATTAATTGTCGTATAGACTGGTGGTGAGTGTTATGACAGGATCAGCATAGGGAGCTGTGGGAACATAGTGTGAGGGCTCCCATACTGATCTTGAACAAGCCAGAGAAAGCTTCCCAGGGAAACTGAGAGCTAAGTTGAAAGCTACCTAATGATGATAATGATGCTGACTATGATTATGATGATAATAGAGAGCAGTATGGAAGGAGGGAAAAGATAAAGAGAGGAAAGGTTGTCCAGATATTAGGAACAAGTACTGAGGCCAGGCATTAAGAATAAAAACTGGAATTTTACAATAACTAAAATTAGTTTAGAATAAAGCACAGAATCCAAGGATAAGATTGATGAGACATGAAAATAAAATAGAGATATTCTTTACTGAATATTCTCTATTCTCTATTGAAGACAACTATGCCTGGTTTCTATTTGGTTTCTACTTGGTGCTTTACAGTCACATTATTTATTCAAATTAATTTCATCCTTACATTTTTAAATTATATTTAACAAGCACTGTAAAGTGCTTACATTTACCAGAATCTCTTCTAAGTCAAACAGAAAGAGAAAGAGAATGAGAAAGTGAAAGAGAGAGAGAGAGAGGAATTAATTTAATTCTCAGAACATCTATGAGGTATGCATATTATTATTTCCTTAGTATTTATGGGGAAACCGAGGCACAAATAGGCTACACAACTTGCTCAAGTGATATAGCTGGTGAGTAGCAGAACTTGTCTTCAAACCCAGTCTAGCTTCAGAATCTATGGTCTCAAATACTGCATTATGCCATAGGAAATACATAATGTCTGTATTTCGAAATTGAGGAACTCAGTCAAAAACCTGGTCCAAGGGCTTCCCTGGTGGCGCAGTGGTTGAGAGTCCGCCTGCCGATGCGGGGGGGGGTTCGTGCCCCGGTCCGGGAGGATCCCACATGCCGTGGAGTGGCTGGGCCCGTGAGCCATGGCCGCTGAGCCTGCGCGTCCGGAGCCTGTGCTCTGCAGCGGGAGAGGCCACAACAGTGAGAGGCCCGCGTACTGAAAAAAAAAAAAAAAAAAAAAAAAAAGCTGGTCCAAGACTACTAGGACCAGAACTTTGTCTACCATACTCTAGCTTCTGTGTTGTACAACTACAGGAGAGTAGCTCTGGGCATTCTGAAGCCAGACTGTCAGTGTTCATATTTCAACTCTATTGCCGATTAACTACTATTTATTAACTGTGTCACTCTGGAACAGTTTCTTCGCCTTCCAATGCATCAGTTTCTTCATCTATAAAAATTCAATAGTAAAATGCTTGCTGTGTAGGGTTGTTGCTAGGAATAAAGGAATTACTTCTTCTAAAATACTTTAGGAGTGAGCATGATTGATAATAAAAATCATGTATTATTATGTTGTTCTACACTGCTTCCTAATAACAACAGACTCTGAAATAATTCATCATGATCCAGTAGAGTTTCACAGAGATGTGTTCAAAGAAAACGACTTTCTATTTGTTTTATAAAACCACACCTGACCAGATTAAATGAGCAAACTGATCTTGTGGTTTTCTAGAACCCGACTGGAATATTAATCATTTTAAGCTTAAATTAATCATTACTTTAAAATATGTTTTGTTGTTCTTGTTATTAGAATGTTAGATTTAGGACATTTAGATATTAGTTTTAGCTAATGGGAAAATTAAAGAGATTCCCTGTGTCTGCTGCTGAGCCTTTTAGAGAAGTGGCTTTCTTTTCAAGAAGCAGCCAGTATCCTCAATTAAAACACTATAATCTGTCAGATGAGTGAACCATTTGTTGATTTCAACAATAAGATGTCTACAGCTGATTTTGTTGTTAGTTTTTCTTTTCTCTTTATTTTAAGACTCCTTAAAGAATTAAATACAACAGAAAAGCAGGCTGAAATTTAATGGAAAAAAATAAGATGCATTACTTACAGTAAAAATGAAATATTAAACTTGGCTGAATTGTGCATCACCATTGTGACAGATGTAATTTATTCTCTAAGCCAACCCATAACCTCATCAACTTGTCTTTCACACATTTTGTATTCATTCAAAATAATTTTTTGAGTGTCTACTGCATGTGAGGCATTAAAAAAAGTCTACTGAACAGAGTATACCACATTGTTACTTAAATATTCAAAGATCTATGGATTTATTGACTCTGCATGTTTCTTCTAAAGTTTAATTCAGAAAGCAGGCAGAACTTGGATTCCCTTTTAAATTTGGGAGATGCAAGAGGAAATATTTAGCAAGGTCACTAGATGACACTACAAAGAAATGTACTTTATTATATTAAGTATCACTTAAATCTCTTAGACTATCAGGCCAAGTATATTTCAAACCCAATTAAATTTTATAAAATATCATCAATATTGACTTACCAAGTGCCTGACAGTGAGTTTGAATGTCATATATAATGGACAAAATATGTACTCTTAGTCTATTTTATGAAGAAACAAGAAAAATAAAGCAACAAGTAGAATAAAAAAAGACCATATGTTTTAATAATAAGAGAAGAATATGACGATAGCTTTTGTCACTGGTCTCCTAAAATTTAAAAGCATAGGCTGGAGCCCAGTCTAACTTGAATCTATTTGTCCCGCTATCCACTCATTCAATAAATCTTTATAGAACATATGCTATGTGTTAGGTACATGTTAGATATCAACAATACACAGGCTAATAAGAAATAGTCCCTGCCCTGAAGGAACAGTTATATTTCTGTTATTTTATAATTCTAAAATTCAAATTATCACTTAACCTAATATTTAGCATCAATGTTTATTCAATCAGTCAAAATATTTACTGAGTGCTATCAGTTAGTTTCTAATTATTATTTGTCCCCCCTAAAAGGAAAGAGGAGCATATTAAGATACATCCATTGCCCTTTTTTCATGGAGATTATCTCTCAAGTTAACAAGTAGACATCTAAAAACATGGTATCAGTAATTTGGTCTTTCTCCAGAAAAGATTGATCCAGAATCAATAAACATTATCCACTATTGATATAATTCTTGGTTAAAGGTGAAGTGGATTGTCTCCAGTTTTGTATGGATAGGTGTTTTATTCTTGAGAAGAAAACCTCATTCTCAGTGAGAACCAATCAAATAAGTCTTTTCTAAGGCTACATATAACTAAATGCATGCATTAGCATTACACACCTCTCAATAGTTTCTCAAAGTCCTTTCTCCTAAATTATATCCTTTTTGATTTCTTCACTGATGCCAACATTTTTTCCCTTGTAAAGAAAAAAGAAACAAGTAATTAGTATAATATTTTGGATAAAATGCTTATTTATTCATCATATATAATGTAAGTGATTGTCACCTTTTATTTGTTTGATGTTCTTTTGTATTCATCTGACAGGAATAGCCATTTAAGAATATTTCATAGGATTATAATAAACCCTATTTTTAAATTTTCTTAAAGCAATCTAGTTCCTTAAAGCAATTTATTTTGAAAATAGTTTAAGATGACTCCTTTTCAAAGAAAGAGAAAACCATAAAGGCATCTGAATTAAATAGAGGGATAAATAATACTTATCTACAAAGATGGAAATCTAGATACATCATTTCATTAATTGAAAATAATACCCTTAATATTTGTCTGGAAAAGAAATAGTTTATCTGGCTTCCCTGGTGGTGCAGTGGTTAAGAATCCACCTGTCAATGCAGGGGACACGGGTTCAATCCCTGCTCTGGGAAGTTCCCACATGCCGCAGAGCAACTAAGCCCATGAGCCACAACTACTGAACCTGTGCACCACAACTACTGAAGCCCACGCGCCTAGAGCCCGTGTTCCACAGCAAGAGAAGCCACCGCGATGAGAAGCCCGCGCACCACAAAGAAGAGTAGCCCCAGCTCACCGCAACTAGAGAAAGCCCGTGTGCAGCAACAAAGACCCAATGCAGCCAAAAATAAATAAATAAAATAAATTTATATAAAAAAAGAAATAGCTTATCAACTTAAATTAAGACTGTGTTTGCCTCTTACTGAAGCAACAAGTGGTGACATGCATTAGCCCTGAAGTAGGACAGGAAATTCTGAAATTTTATTGTGAGCCCCACATTAAATTTAACAGGGCAGTCTTTAATGGTTTAAATTGAATGTGTATGCTTTCTGAATACAGATTTTTTATTTTTTTAGTTTTCAAGGAATATTCTGTGCATGAATTGCTATGGAATGACTTAGTTGAGAAAAATGTTCATGGTTATCTTAAGATGACACTCAATCAGCTCTCTTTCAGTAAAAAGCAATTGTGTTTCCATATCCAGAGAAATAACTGGACCGTTTTCCTCACTGTTGGAACTAGAAGCGTTTTTCCTAGTATTTCAAGAGGAACATTTGTCTTGCTCTAAACCATTCCACCAACTGCAAATTGGAAATATTGAGTTTTTACTAGTTACTCACACACACAGGCGTGAGGAGAACATGCTAACCAGCCTCCCACCTTCATCAGTTACCTCCCTTAGGAGGGGCTCTAGCAATACCTGGCCCAGCTGGCTTTAACTTGGCATGCCCAGAAGCCAGTCATTTTCACAGTGCTCCAAACACATTGAACTTTAAAAACCAGAACACGTACATTGTCTGTCCTTTTCCTCTCCATGTAACAGCAAAGTGTCTCTCTCTTTTTTTTTCTTAAATATATGCATCTCAGAATCTACACGCTGCTTCAGTCCTGTTGATACATGCAAAGAGGGCCTCTTCAAACATATTGGCGCAACAAAGAACCAAGTCTGTTTTGCTGGAGCACTTAGAGATGGTGCTGGAGCACTTGGAGATGGTGCTGGCAGAATCACAGCTAGGCAAAAGAAATTGTAGAAACTTGGAAGCCAGTTAAGCAGGAAACAACTTACTCAAATGTAATAGAATAATTTATTTCTGATTCTCTTATCATACAGTTATGACTACTATATTTTGAAGTCTTACCATGTACAGGGACTGTTCTAAGAATTTGCTAGAACTTATCTAATTTATTTCTAAATAATTGAGATGTAACTAAAATGGAAAATTATGTAACCTGCCCAGGTTACATAGTAAAGGGAGAAATCTGGCTTTCATCAGATAGCAATAATTATTATTCAAAAATGTTAACAGATTTTTTTCCCAGACCTCTCCCAATGTCGTTTTTCCCCCACTCTAATAATCAAATGAGAAAACATAAAGAGAAATTAGAAAAAAAAAGAACCTGTTACTCTTGCTCTCATTTTTGATACTAAGAGGTGTCTGTTTCTATTTTTTCCAGTGACTCATTGTCTCATTCTTTGATATCTGAGATTGGCCATGAGCAGATTTTTAGGTTCCTTAAAGCTAAGCTTCAGAATTCCTAAAAGTGGGTTTTCAGATTCATAGGATAATGGCAGCTGATTAAATTAAAATATGTTTTTCAATAACCATACAAGCAGATCCATAAGAAGAGATTCCAAACAAAAACAAAACTTATGCATACAGTAAAATGAAAAAACATGGGGGTACTACTACTCTCGATTTACACGTAAGTAGGAAGTTAAATGCCCAGGCTTGGCACAGCTTGCTCTAGAGCCTACAGTGAGTGGGGGGTCCAGTGATGGTGGGAAACAGGTGAAAGCACTCCCTAAAAGAGGAAGTCCCACCTGAGTGAGGAAATAATAATAGATCCAAGACCCTGGGGCATCAGAACACTGGCTACAGGGAAATCAACAGCAAGGGACTTGAAATTGGTCAGAACAAGAAATGACCATCTCGAAAGAGTACTGCTCCTGGAGGAGGACCAGACAGATCTCAGAAGCCCGGGGGTAAAGAGAATGAAAGAAACAGGTGGTGGAAAATAAACTTCCTATAGAACAAAAGTGAAGTGCAACCCTTAGCAAAGAGTTCAGTTCCTGTGAGTGTATGAAGTCAGGTTACTGGCCCCTGGAACATAGAACTCATATACTTCTACTAATCCCATCATGGGCATACCTGCTCTATTTTTAAAATGGAAAGAGAAGCTAATGCTTCCTCTTAGATAGTATAAATGTTTATATATTTATCTTTGGTCTGTGCCAGGCATTTGCCATACACATAGGTGTCCTAATACCACCAAAGAAGTTGGGAGCTGGTTTATTTTTCCATCAACTCTGTCCCTCATTATTTAAGGGTAACTCCTGGGGCATTAACTTCGTAGCAATTCCAGCTTGCTCTGTGTCCAGACTCTTCAAATTCTTGTAGTCAGTGAACATTTTCAGACAAAAGAACTTAGGCTTATTGAGAAGAAAAGTGCATTGAGAAACAGTAAAGCAGTAAGAACAAAGTTGTTCTTCTGTAGACCTTCCCACAGCCCTCATTTGCACCTCATATGTTCCAACTATTTGCTATCGGGTTAATAACAAAATACTGTCTATCTCTATCTTTATCTCTGTCTCTATCTCTCTATTTTGCTTATTCCCCATGTATAGGTGTGTATATACACACATACAAAATTGCTTGCTTGTTTCCAAAAATAGTTAATGTTACCCCTCCATCCTCCACGAATAATCCTGGTTTGACCTTCAAGCCAATGGGCAGAGCAGATGCCATAACAAAAACCTGAACATCATCCTTGAAATCTTTTAAGTCTCTTCAGTCATATCTAAACATTCATAATGTCCTGCTGATTCTTCCCTAACCATCTCACAAGACCATGCACTTTTTTCCATTCCCACTATTATCCTTTCTAGCCTGGATTAGCAAGGCAAAGCTTCATAGAAACTGTTCTTCTTAACTCCAAAGGAAGAACAGTTAGAACACTCCAGTAAGTCCCCATTGATGGTAAGGCTTTTGGCTCTGGACCATCATGCGTGCTCCTCTCTCAGCCTGAAATACAATTTCCAATTATCTCCATAGGGAAAGATTTATTGATCATTCAATATCAGTCCAGTTATTACTTCCTGTCTTCCCCTACTGCCCACATTTTTCAAGTGACCTTCCATGTGCCTCTGTGGTACCCTGTATTTCTCTATCATAGTCCTTATCACACTGCATTGTCATCGCCTTTTTATCTCTCTGTCTTTCTCAACTAGACTGTGAGCCCCTTGAAGGCAGGGCCGAGTCTTTTTTATTTACTATTTTGCTTTTCATGCTCATTAGGAACATTAAATCTTATTTGAAGTTCTGAATGAGTAAATGCATATATAAGTTTAAAGATTGAGTGATTATCAAATATCACGTACTGAAAAACCCAAGTTTCAAGTGTTCAGAGGATGTATGGTCAAACGTGTATAATAAATTTAAGTGCAGATCAAAGAATTGCTGAACTAGAAAAATGGTGTAGTAAAAACTTTATTCCATGTCATTGGAAATTTACTTGGAGCTAAAAACCGCAGTAGATAAGTTGGTATGAATTGAACTACTTTCTGGTACACTGGAGTTTAATTAGACTTTTTTCTTGTCTGATATAACTTAGTTCGTCCTTTTTTATCATCTTTCTTTTTTCACCAAAATTTCCTACTGCATAGTAACCATAACGCAGTTGTCAGTAACTTTAAGTGTGCCTTATGATGCTAACTTTGAATTTAACAAGGCTGTGTAACTGAATATCTTTAATTAAATATTAGTCACTTTAGAGGTTGAATGGACATGTATTAGAAAATCAAACATCAGGTAGAAAAATGTAGACCTTTTGAATTTATTAAAAAGTAATACACATAAAAAGATAACTGTGTTCAAACCTCATTACCTCTACTCTGAGGAGAAAATATACCACCATGACCACAATCTTGGAAAAAGCATTTCTTTATTGCTTTTGCTGGGAAATTTTTGCTAGAAAACATCATAAGCCTTCTTAGTTATAAGGATTACATGCCCTGTACCCCAAGACATTGTCACTGCATTTTAAATTTTTCAGCATTTTTCCTCTACTACATGTACTCTAATTCTTTAACTTTTTATTTTGAAATAAGTATAGATTCACAGAAAGTTGAAAAATAGCACAGAGAGGTGCTGTGCCCCTATTGCCCAATTTTCCCTAATGGACACATCATAGTACAATATTAAAAGAAGGAATTTATTTTACATGTACAATGTGTGTATACAATTCTATATCATTTTATCACGTGTGTATTTTGTATAACTGCCACCAAAATTAAGATATGGAACTCTTTGAGCACCACAGAGATCTCCCTGGTAGTACCATTTTATGGTCACACCCAACTCCTCCACTTCACTATCCCTAAACTATAGTAACCACTAATCTATTTTCCTCTATATAATTTTAGAATATGGAAAACATTATATAATAAAATCATAGAGTATCTGACCTTTTGAGATTATCTTTTTTTCAGTCATCATGAGTGAAATAATTTGTTCCTTTTCTTGCTGAATAATATTCCAAGTAATGGATGTAGTGCAGTTTGTTTAAATACTCACCTACTGAAGGCATTTTGGTCATTTCCATGTTTTTACTATTCCATAACGTTGCTATGACAATCTTATATAGGTTTTTGAGTGGACAGAAGTTTTCACTTATCTGATAAACATGTCTGGGAGTGCTACTATGTTGGAGGAGATCATCCAGAGGATGTGACTTCCCGTTGATCCATGAGCTGGACCCGAGCAACTGAAGGCCCTTCATCCCCTTCCCTGTCCTCAGAATGTACGTTCTGTACACCATTCCCACACTAGGAGCTGTTTAAAGGACAGAGCCTTGAGAGAGTAAGGTTTTGTTGAGGCCATCTGAATTGTGTACATGACTGAACTCTGTTAAATTTTCTATTGGGTGGGCCAAAAAGTGCCTTTGGTTTTTTTTTTTTTAAGATTTTAAAAACTTTTATTGTGAACATATATAATGAATCCCCATCCATGGACCATGATTCAGCTTCAAAAATTACCAACTATTGGCTAATTTTGTTTCATCGATACCCTCATCTGCACACTCTGCCCACGTTATTATTTTTTAGTTAAGAGACTTCTTATTTTTTAGAGAAGTTTAAGGTTCACAAAAAATTAAGCAGATGATATGCAGCATTCCCACCTCTCCCTCCTCACCCAGTTTCTCCCATTATTAACACCTCGCATTAGTGTGGTACATTTGTTACAATTGATGAACCAATACTGAGACATTATTATTAACTAAAGTCTATAGCTTATGTTAGTGTTCACTCTTTGTGTTGTACAGCATAGGCTTTTTATTCCACAATTTATAGAGTCGATTATCCCCAAGACCATAAATCTCTGGACCAAATCTACCATTTGAAGTGTCTAAACTGCCTTCTAAATCTTTAGTCCAGGAACCAGTGAAGTGATAAAAAAGCCCTTGGAACTAACTGAAAATTGTAAAGTTGAGAAAACAGCAGACCATATTAAAAATCACCAATCCTGGTACATAAAAGCACCCGTAGTACAAGTCGTCTTTGCCCATAGTGTGGGTGGGGCTGTGGGCTGGGGAGGAGCCTGTGTCCTGCCCTGGCCCTTGTGGGCCTGGAGGAGACAAAACCCCCTCTTCCGGCAGCAGTAACTTTTTTTTTTTAACATCTTTATTGGAGTATAATTGCTTTACAATGGTGTGTTAGTTTCTGCTTTATAACAAAGTGAATCAGTTCTACATATACATATGTCCCCATATCTCTTCCCTCCTGTGTCTCCCTCCCTCCCACCCTCCCTATCCCACCCCTCTAGGTGGTCACAAAGCACCGAGCTGATCTCCCTGTGCTATGCGGCTGCTTCCCACTAGCTGTCTACTTTACGTTTGGTAGTGTATATATGTGCCTTTGGTTTTTAAAATAAAAGTAAAAGACGCATTTTTCATTTTCGCCAAGAACTTTATTGAACAACGTATTCACCCTTTGTTCCACTACCTTCTGCCATTTCTCAGGCAACTTCATAATTCCATCTTCCCCAAACATTTTATCTTTTTGAGCAAAGAACTGTTCCAGGTGCCTTTTACAGTCTTCCAGGGAATTGAAATTTTTCCCATTAAGAGAATTTTGTAAAGACTGAAATAAATGGAAATCTGAAGTTGCAATGTCTGGTGAATATGGTGGATGAATCAGAACTTCCAGCCAAGCTGTAACAGTTTTTGCCTGGTCATCAAAGAAACATATGGTCTTGTGTTATCCTGATGGAAGATTATGTGTTTTCTGTTGACTAATTCTAGATGCTTTTCATCAAGTGCTGCTTTCAGGTGGTCTAATTGGGAGCAGTACTTGTTGGAATTAATCGTTTGGTTTTCCTGAAGGAGCTCATAATAGAGGACTCCCTTCCAATCCTACACAACATCACATTCGTTGGATGAAGACCAGCCTTTGGTGTGGTTGGTGGTAGTTCATTTCGCTTGCCCCACGATCTCTTCCGTTCCACTTTTTGTACAGTATCCACTTTTCATCACCTGTCACAATTTCTTTTAAAAACAGAACGTTTTCTTTATGTTTCAGTAGAGAATTGAATGCAGAAATATGGTCAAGAAGGGTTTTTTCGCTTAACTTATGTGGAACCCAAACATCAAAATGATTCACATAACCAAGTTGGTGCAAATGATTTCAGCACTTGGTTTGGATACTTTGAGTATGTCGGCTATCTCCCGTGTGGTATAACGTTGGTTGTTCTCAATTATTGTTTCGATTTGATCGCTATCAACTTCAACTGGTCTACCCGACCGTGGGGCATTGTCCAGTGAGGAATCTCTAGCACGAAACTTCGCAAATCACTTTTGACATGTTTGATTGGTCACAGCACCTTCTCCACACACTGCACAAAACTTCTTTTGCATTTCAGTTGTGTTTTTACCTTTCTTGAAATAATAAAGCATAATATGCTGAAAATGTTGCTTTTTTTCTTCCATTCTCAATATTAAAATGACTACACAAAAATTTACCAATTTTGATAAGTCTTTTTTTAGATGCACGCTGATATGACAGCTGTCACATACAATCTAACAAAATTGTTTTGAATGAAGTTAAAGACAACTAAGTGCTACTAGAGCCATCTTATGGAAGAAACAAACGAAGCTTTTGGCCACCCAATATACAAACTTTTACGATTCTGGCAGAAGGGTGTGGAGATATACTCAGCTTGTGGTTGCCTCATATGCCTGTTCAAACAGCTACCTACCAATCTGGAGTTGTCTCAGTCTCTCCTTGCCCTCTGTGTATAGTTTTAGATTATACCCAGCAATTCCCAACATTGACAACCAACGAATGGCAAGCCAGCCAGGAGACTGGAGAAATGAGTCTTGGGAAAGAGGCTACCTTGAGGGAAATCCTGAGGTGGCCATCCAGTCTATGTGGCCCATATGTTAGATGCTAGTGGACCCCCACTTTGTGAAAACACCTGCTGATTTGATGAACTGTGCATAGCACTGTGATAGTGAAAAACAGTGAAGCCCTCTTTGAGGAGATAGTATCTAAGCTTAGATTGGAAAGATGAAAAAGAGCTAGTCATTTGTGGATTTGAATATGGTTATGAGTTGGACAGGTGGGTTAGTTTGAATGTAATAATGTTTCAGGCAGAAAGAATAGCAGTAAGTTGGAGGATGGGGAGGCCTTGCAATCTTTGAGGGAAAGAAAGAAGGCCAGTATTCCATGACAATACTGCATGAAGATTAACGTGGCATGGGGTGGTGTTGGAAAAGGGAACTGACTTAGATCTTGTAAAAGGTGCAGTGAAAAGCCATTGACAACTTTAAACTTGAGATGACATAATATAAATTACATTTTAAAAGACCTCCTTCTTACTGCTGTGTGGATAATAGATTATCTGAGAGCGAAATTGAAAGCTAATGTCAGTTGGAGGTATTTTGCAAGAGGTTCTCCTGGTGAGATATGATGATGTTTTGGACATAAAGTATTAGAGATTTAGAGAATGGAATGGTAAATATCTAGATAATTTGGACTTTCACAGTCATCTTGAGAATATGAAATTTCTTTGTATTCTACAAGGGTCACTATGACACATTTTTGTTCCTAGCAAATACCAACTGGGTAGAAGCAACTCTCTTAAATGTTTAAAAAAAAAATGAGTGTTTCCATTTTTGAGAGAGACAGTGAAGTGTCATGGTTAAGAACATAGGCTCTGGAACAAGTCTGGGTGCTAGACTCACTCCTGCCACCTATGAGGGGAATATCTGGTTAAGTTTCTCAATCTCACTGTGCCTAGTTTAATAAGTTGGAGAAATAATAGTATCCACTTTACTTGGTGATAATTGTATAACTTAATGCCTGTTATGTGCTGAAACAGAGACTTCCTCATATGCATTGCTCACTACTAGCATCTATTAATTAGGTAATAGACTTGGTTCTGAAAATTTGTGTATACTTTTTTTGTGTGTAAATTGAATTTACTTATGAGTCTAATATTATGATACTAAAGGATTCAGCTATTAATATAAAGGGAAATAATTCTATAAAATAAGTACTTTAATCAATTTCTTCAGCTATTTTGATTCCAGCTCTATTAGGTTTCATTTTAACTAAAAGAAAATGTGT
Organism: Mesoplodon bidens; assembly: GCF_964165515.1. NCBI lineage: Eukaryota > Metazoa > Chordata > Mammalia > Artiodactyla > Ziphiidae > Mesoplodon > Mesoplodon bidens. Next base: position 169,338,346 of record NC_138160.1, on the reverse strand, counting down.
ACCTAGAGACTGAAATAATTTAAACCCTGCAAGATTCAAATAAAATCATTTTCCATGATTGGATTCAATGTTTTGTCTGGTTTGCTTCTGGACAATTCTCAGGCCTGCTCTCATATACATATTCTTAGCCTGGATATCTGACCCATGCCCTTGCCCATTAGTCCTCCAATTAGGTTTTCTCATATTCACAATGGAGATAATGAATCTGGAGCATAGTCATCTCATGAAGATATCCACAAGCTTTTTTGAAAGAACACAGATCTCTTTTTAATGCATATTCTTTGTAAAGAAATAATGTTGTTCTTCATATTCATAAATACCCACCAAATCAGAAATACAGGTGGCAAAGCAACCATACTCCAATTATAAAACAAAAAAGAAATACAGGTGGCACGTAAGTCATAATCCTTTTATCCAAGGCTCACAGGAACAGGACTCATCTTCTTTTGGCATTTGTTTCATGCCCTATAAAGTTTTAAAATCAATGTTTTAAAAGCCTCCTTTAATCAGATTTGCTATGGCCTTCATCCTTAATAAAATGTTGACTGTCTTACATTGTACCAGAGTATAGCTTTGTCACTCAGACCTTAGACTATGAAATAGGTTTAATTACATACTTAAAGAATCCATAATCTGTGTAAGCTTTATTAAGAAATTATTTGCTTTGGTATTACCACCAAAGTCAATTTATGGTAACAAGTTAAACAGATTATAGATCCTTCTCTTCTAATATTTTTCATTTTTGACTCTTTTATATGGGCTCTGGAAATTATTTTCATTATGAATAATTGTTAGAAAAGAAACTTTATAAATATATATTATACCATAATGAATAATAAAAATCTAATACCAGGTCTTGATCTTTATATCATCTGAGAAAAGAGTAAAAGCATAAATCTTCTCTCTTCTTGATTGCTAAAGATATTACAAAGCACAGCTAAAAATAACTCCATATAATCAAGATTGACCTTTTAAAGTTCAAAAAGGTTTTAGGCCATCTTTTTACTTTTCTGTTTCAAGAACCAACTGTTCTTTAAAGAATTTGAAGGAAAATAAGATTTAATTCTTAAAATATCTCAGAGTAAACTTGCCTGGGTTTAGAAATCTCTTTATTTTCATTCTTTTTAGTTTTAAATTTAAAACATTGTTGATTTTTATATAGTCATTGTATCATATATTCATTCTTCAAGGTTAAGTAACTGATATGTATGGTAGTAGAAAACTGAACTAAATTCCCCTAAAAGAGAATGTATACTTAGATGTTAATAAATGAAACAAAATGTTTACTTATTTCTAAAAAGCCAGTCACAGTGGCATAAATTAAATCTCACATAAAGAATAGCATCCAATACATTTAGTGAATATAAACCTTCAGTTAGCTGGATAAATATATCAGTTTTTCTGGAAATGTTGATATTTCTTTTTCCTTAATAAAGAATTAATAGTATTTTACTTTGTCCTTTCCAAATGAGCAATCTATCAGACTCACAGATGTTTCTAACTCATCAGAAAACTAATGAACTCTCACTCTGTATAAGTTCATCTCCTGTAAAGGACATGAGGCCAATGTGGTACTCTCAAGATATGAGGAACAGTTGCTGTCTGGATAGTTTTACCAAGACACTCTTTCCTGAAAAACTATGTTTTCTCAATTTTGCCAAAACAGAATATAAAGCCAGAGAGATCTTGTTTTATTTAGAGTTTTTCCTAGTAAATCTATACAGATAAAAAAATGGGTTCTAGTATTCCTTTATTACTAGACTTTGCAAAAAGTGCTGGTTAGATTTTTATCAGAAAGGAAAGAGCATTTGGAATGATTTGACTTAAAAGTACATCTTCCTTACCTGATATAGTATAAATCTTTGGTGATTTAATTCCTGTTCTCTTGTGAAAATACTTATGGACTTACTTCAAAGCACAGTCTTTGGAATCTACGTGGGTTTGAGTCCTAGCGCCACCATTATAAGACACTAGGAAAAGTCTTTAATCATGATCATCTCCAAGTTCCTCTTCTGTAAAATGAGAACAATACTAAGTTAAATACCCGCCAGGGTTGTTATATGATAAAATTAGATGATACACTTGAAGTAGCCTGCAGAGTATCTGGCATATAGAAAGTATTCAGTTAGCATTAGCTAGGTATTATCAGTATCACTATTATTCTTAGGCAATTATTATGAATGTTAGTGCTTCTTGACTACAAAAAAATATAAAATAAGCCAAATTGGACTTCTGAATAATACTGGTGAAGATAGAAAGTATTTAACCCACCCCACAGCAACCTGGGGGCAGCTTTCTCCTCTTGTGTCACTAGTTCATGATCAAATGTGTTTAACAAAGAGCAACCATTCACAATTATTCCTCATCAATCAACAAATAAGTATTAGCAGCCATCATATATTTAGTATCTACTATATAATAATATATAAAGGTCCAATGGGAGATATTTTAGGGGTATAAGGCATGGATCGCCTCTGCTGTTAAAGAACTTGCATTTTGGGGTGAATTAGAGAAGACTAATTGGTGTGAGTCATTCATGAATAATATAATGGACTATAAAACTAAAGGCTAAGTATCAAGGCATAAAGTATTGATGTTGTAGTCTATTGGTGAGAAGTACTCCACCTACAAGTGGAAAAATACAACTCAAATTAGATGAAATAAAAACATGAATTTATTGGCTTGTATAAATGAAAGATTCAAGGCAGATACTGGGCATGGCTGGATCCAAGGAATCAAATAGTTTTATCAGTCATCAGTTTCTATTTCTTTATTATTTTTTTCTGTGTTGGCTTCATTTTCATAGAGGCCCTCACTATAAACTGGTGAAATTGTTGTTGACATCTCCTGACTCATAGACTCAAAGTTAGCAAGTCAAAGTCCAGAGACAGTGTCTCACTGATCTCTAGTCTCAGGCCCATCCTGAACCGATCACTATGGACAAGGGGATGAGTTTATACAGTCAGGTCGGAGTCTAGCGCTTCTGGAGCTGGAAAACAACATAAGAATTGACCATGATGGAGAAGTAATTTCCCAAAACAAAAGATGCTATTATCAGTGCATATCTATATATTTTTTTTAAATTAAAGAATTTGCACACTTTATGACACTTCATCTCTAAATACTCCAACGTGCACCACCTAAGAATTGAGATTCTTGTCTATTAATCAACATACTTTTACTATATCTCATAGTATTAATAATTCCGTACCATCAAAGGTAGAGCTCATATTGAAATTTTCCCAGCTGTTCAAAAAATGGGCTGACTGGTAATGCAATTCACTGACATTGAGGTGGCGAAGACTGTGTCCTCAAAGATTCTTGACCTTATATATTGTTCTCTGAATCAAAGACACTGAAAGTTCCTAGAAGGACCTAGACTATTTAATATCTATTATTTGCTCCCTCCCTCCCCCAATAGTTTAGATAAATGCTAAAATTAAATTTTTTTCAGCTTTAAAAAATATCTTTATTGGAGTATAATTTCTTTACAATGTTGTGTTAGTTTCTGTTGTACAACAAAGTAAATCAGCTATATGCATACATATACCCCCATATCCCCTCTCTCTTGCGTCTCCCTCCCACCCTCCCTATCCCACCCCTCTAGGTCATCACAAAGCATTGAGCTGATCTCCCTGGGCTCTGCAGCAGCTTCCCACTAGCCATCCATTTTACATTTGGTAGTGTATATATGTTAATGCTACTCTCTCACTTCATCCCAGTCTATGGCCATACCACCCTGAATGCGCCCGATCTCGTCTAAAATGAAATTGAATACTAAAGTGAAAATTCCTATTTCTTAACTTGGGAAAAGGGGGATACAAAACATTGAGAAATAAATGAAATGTGGGTTCTTTCCAAGTGATCCCATTTAATAAACAATGATGTTGGGCTTCCCTGGTGGTGCAGTGGTTGAGAATCTGGCTGCTAATGCAGGGGACACGGGTTCGAGCCCTGGTCTGGGAGGATCCCACATGCTGCGGAGCAACTAGACCCGTGAGCCACAACTACTGAGCCTGCGTGTCTGGAGCCTGTGCTCCGCAACAAGAGAGGCCGCAATAGTGAGAGGCCCACGCACCGCAATGAGGAGTGGCCCCCGCTTGCCACAACTAGAGAAAGCCCTCGCACAGAGGCGAAGACCCAACACAGCAGAAATAAATTAATACATTAATAAACTCCTACCCCCAACATCTTAAAAAAACAAAACAAAACAAAAAAACAATGATGTTGAAATGACTAATTCTGGAGGCGATAGGTAGTTGATTGATAGATAAATAGATATCAATAAAGATTAATAACGGGGTGTTATTTACAATTAGCAGAAACAAATTTCGAATATATTCATCAAACCAAGCAGGCATTGGGGGAGAAGGATTTTACTGGAAAGTGAAGGGCTAGCTTCAGAAACAACTTAATCCTTCTTCAAACAATATCATGAAGTCTTTTTTCTCTTTTTGCTTCTTATCTATCCATTTTTTTCAGCCAGTTTTCCTTGACTGTTAGATTTGCTTTCTTTCAAACTCTGTCCACTAGGTGGCTCCTGACAGTCCAAAGTGACATCCTCAGTACCTCAAGGACGAGACATGAGAAAAATACTCCTTTAATCATCTCAGTAAAGGCCCATGACTAGCCCAACTATATCACTAGTTCTGGCTTGGCTAATGCCCACACCTGAACTAATCACTATCCATGTATGAGGGAGGGCAGAGGGAGACAGTTGCAATGCTTTAAATTGGTCCTGTCTGAGTCACACAGCTACTCCTAAAGCCAGAGGTGAATTCAATACCACCAGAACCAAATCAAATGGATTGTTATTATGGAAGGGTTGGTTCTCCAGTGGAAAAAAAGTCAACATGCTATGTACCACAATGTTCATTGCAGCTCTATTTACAATAGCCAGGTCATGGAAGCAACTTAAGTGTCCATCAACGGAGGAATGGGTAAAGAAGATGTGGCACATATATAAAATGGAATATTACTCAGCCATTAAAAGAAACAAAATCGAGTTATTTGTCGTGAGGTGGATGGACCTAGAGACTGTCATACAGAGTGAAGTAAGTCAGAAAGAGAAAAACAAATACCGTATGCTAACACATACATATAGAATCTAAAAAAAAAAGGTTCTAATGAATCTAGAAGCAGGACAGGAATAAAGACACAGACGTAGAGAATGGACTTGAGGACACAAGGAACAAGGAGGGGGGAAGGTTAGGCTGGGACAAAGTGAGAGAGTAGCATGGACATATATACACCACGAAATGTAAAATAGATAACTAGTGGGAAGCAGCCGCATAGCACAGGGAGATCAGCTCAGAGCTGTGTGACCACCTAGAGGGGTGGGATATGGAGGGTGGGAGGGAGACGCAAGAGGGAGGAGATATGGGGATATATGTATACGTATAGTTGATTCACTTTGTTATACAGCAGAAACTAATACACCATTGTAAAGCAATTATACTCCAATAAAGCTGTTAAAAAAATCAACATGCTATTAATAGAAGATTGTATGGATGCCTGGAACATTCCAAAATAGATGCCCATACGCTGCTGTTCTTACGCTAGTTCTTACTACGGCATTGCTCCTACAATTCCTGTCGAATCTTCTTCAGCAATAACTATTTGATGAGAAAGCTCTAAATTGTTTTTCACTGTGCTTTCAAATAATTTGAAACACTTCATTTGCATATCAGCCTTGTGAGGTAAACATTATCATTTTCATATTGCAGATGAGGAAACTGAAGCTGATCTGGGATTTGTGCATGACCACAGGACAAATAAAGACCAAGTACACAGAGCCATGTCTGCCTAATCTAAGTACCTTGCTATTTTAGGGACATCAGCCTGCATTCCCTTGGCTTAAGTCATGAGACATAAATTCCACTGGCTATAGAAGCAAGGCAGGCAATATAAATTCATGAAGTGAGCAAGGTAGAGATGAAAAAAGTCACAAGTATTCATATCTTCTCCAGAGGGAACAGCTTCTACTAGTGTCAGATAATTGCTGTGGTACAAAAATGTAGGCCATATATGCCAGACCTTCCATATATTAAAGAGAGGCTGAATATTTGAATGTTGTGTGAAATTTCCTCTAATTTAAATCTGAGCATCTAATCTATTAAAAAAAAAACTGTGTGGGCCACACAAAATATTTCTTATGCCATCCATGTATGGCCTGCTTTTTAAAATAGCTCAATGCCCTGGCTCCTATGCAAAGTCAACACTGCAGAATTAGGTGTGTTTACTCCACCTTTCTCAACCTGCTGTTACTAGAATGAATAAATTCAAAGGCGCTTTGTGCTATTCATTAGATAAATGAGCTGCATACTTTAATCTTGCTTTTCATCGTTTCTCTTTGCCCTCTGCTTTCTTTGCTGCATTGTTATTCAACTTCTCTAAATTGTGAAAGTTGAAGAAGAGGCAAATGGTATAGAAAAAAAATAAGGAAGATCAGAATGATTCTGTCTAGTTAACATGGGGATGAAAGAGAGAGATAATTTAAAAAATGTTTCAGAGATAGAAGTGAAAGGATTTAAGTCCTTTGGGTAGCTGAGAGAAAGGAATTGTGGAGATTCTCCTGTTACTAAATGAAGAAACTGAGATCAAGGGGGCTTGTTCCAATCCACAATTAATGGCAGAGATAGACTTAAACAACCCAGATGTTGTAACTTCCAGCTGTCAGTCACTTATCTCTTGAAAACTTCCAATAGGTTCTTTTTTCTCTCTCAGACTCTGTGTGTGCGTGTGTGTTTCTGTGTGTCTGTGTGTACGTGTTACAGAGTGAGATAACAGAAATGTCACAGACAGCCTCCTTATTTCTGTGCTTGTTCATAGGAAGATCTGAAAATGAAAATGGAGAATGGAGAATGAGGGTTAGGCATGAAAAAAATAAGTAAAACAACAAAAACAAACAAAATATCCATTTAAATCTTCTTTCAGTAATCAAACTCCTTGTTCTTCTAAACTTTCAAACTTCACTTTAAGATCTGAATATCTATTCCCTACACTCACCTAAAAAAAAAAGTAGCCTACCTGTGATATTTTATCCAATAGTGTTTCTTGCATTACTTTAACTTGAACAGATACGTTTCTACCTATCACTTTGTTCTAATATCCCTACATTTTCCCCATCTATCACTTTCTCCAGTTATATTAGCATTTTTTTCCTGTTCCTTGAACATGCTAAGATTTTTTTCACTTGCTCTTCCTTTTGCCTGGCATGTTCTTTCCCCAAATTTTCACACACCTGCCTATTTCTCTCTATTCAGACCCAGTTCATACATTGAAGTAACTACTACCCAATTGAAGTAACCCCCCTCAGGTAGTTACTCTGTCTCATAAGATTATTATAAAATGATTATCTTAGAGATGTGTTTATTCCTTTTTATGTGATGTCTCTTCCACTAGACTGCAAGCTCCATTTGAAGAGTCTTTCTCTGTCCATGTCACCACTGCAACCCAGATCTAGCTGAGTAGCTGACACATTGAAGTTGTCACATTCTCTGAGAGGCCACATCTTTTCCATATGTGTTCCAGGAAAAGAGAGAGAGAGAAGGAACCAGAGTGGTAGATGAGGGTGAAAGCATTATCTACATTACTGGCTGTAAGCTAGGATGAGAACCAAATGGGTCAACTAACTGGAGAATTAGGTGACTCTCCTTTTGTATCTCAGCCAATACCAGACTGGCCTGATGCAAAAAAATATACCCCTGGAAAATCAGATCAGATTCCTAGCTTACAATGAAAAAGGAAGGAGCTAATCAGATAAGGCCACTGTCTTCCCAGAAGATGAGTATGTACAGAGGCAGAGAGAAGCCAATAGGTACATGAAGTGATCTCCTTTCATATGGAAGGAAATATGCAGAGTGAGAGATTTGTTACTCCCTAAATACTAATCAACAAATATTCTTGGAATGAATTCATTTTCTTTAGTTATCATTATAGATGGCAAAAAGGAGACACTGTGAGGTTAAAAGGGATTTTCCTCAGCTTATTTAAGGCAGGTGTCCTGTTTTCTAGCCCAATATTTTCATACAACATCATAAAAAAGTATTTCCGGGTTAGGAGCTATTTGGTGACTTGTGAAGGCTACAGGAACTAATGATGAAGGGTGACTGAAAGAAGACAAATATGCCCCAGAATTTCAACAGAGAAAATGAGACCAGTGTTTATATTCTGGGTGCCCATCAGTCTGGGCCCTAAGAGCTGGTTTCCTCTGCTCATCCGCTGTTCTTTTTCAGCGAGTCTCCACTACTAAAAGGAGACAAACCATCGGCGGAAACTAATCTATCCTCATTCAATTAAACTGTGAAGCAATTACTCTTTTTTTCCCCTAAGAAAGTGCAATTAGTCCCCTTTGAAAATTTATTCCAGCTCCAGGAGAAAAGCAGAACCTCTGAAAACGTATGTTGAAAGCAAAAATGTTTTGAAGCAATTCTCCTCACGCTTTCTTATCCATCTGCAGCTTTAGTTTCCCTCTTTTGGCCCAACTGCCGTTTGTTTGGTCTTTGGTGCCTCCCTAAGATAATTTCCTGCATGTCGCCTTTTCCAGTAGGAACTTTTTCTCATAGTTCAGAGGCACTCAGGTTAAGATCTAAGAACACATAGAGGCAGCGTGGTGCCCTAGAAGGCACTCTGGACTTGGAGGACGGATCTCTGATTTATGGTTCTTTGCTTTCTGACTCTAGGCAACCTAGGTTGCCTCTCTGGGTTTCAGTTTCCTTAGTTTTAATTTGAGGTATTTGGATTCACATGGGTGTTTTCATAAAACACTTAAAAAAATTTTCCCATCAAACTCTCAAATGAAAACCCACAACAATTTACAGCTGCTCTGTTAAAGTAGAAAGGGGCAGTAGTGGCGGGGAAGAGGAAAAGCCAAGGGTATTCCCTCTTACTACCCTCACAGTCCCTCTCAGGCCCTTAGGTATATATGTGACAATCTCTGAGGTTCTCTTCATGTCTAGTAACTGATTCTTCCTGGTCCAGGAGAATTATATAAACAGGTCACCCAAGATGGTTGTTCTCTTGTTCTCGGTACATCCCCTGCTTGACTAGTGCCTGCTTCACCTACATCCCACTCACATGACTGACCTCCCTGCATACTTGCCCCTGCTCCAGCTGGTGATTGTCCTAACCTTCAGATCAGAACATCTCCACCTGATAGCTTATCAAAGTGGTGGTGAGGGGCGTGCCCCTCTGCTAGTTTCCCAGGTAACGGGTGAGCCCACCTGACATCAATTCCCCTATAACTGGTAACCTCCCCTCCTCCCAGGAGTGAAGACTGTGGCCACATCCTGCCTGCGTCTGCTGCACGCAATGGGGTGTCGCTCCAGGACCTTGCTTCAGACAGGTAAGCTCCCCCTTCCATTAAGCCATTGATGTCTCTGTTGCTGACCCCGGGCTCTTTCCTGGGTCTTGAAGCTGGGCAAGTACAGGCCTTGCAGGCCTGCGGGGTGCAGCCCAGCAATTGGCGAAGCAGGCCAGGAGACGGAGGAGATTCCCGTAAGCGCCGAGATGTAAGGACCGGGATGGGCAGGGATGGAAAGTTGTGGGGCCTGAAAGTTCCAGGTGGTAACCCCAGGGGGGCCGTCCATGAATGTCCTGAAAGTCCCAGGGGTGATCCCCCAAATTGCGGAGGAAACCCTGGGTGGCTGACCACTAATGTGGGCCCTGTGGTGGCTGTCCTTGATGGACAGGGTCCGCCAAGGGAGTAGGGAGAACTCACAGATGCCCCTTCGGCTGTTGGGGAGATATTGGCCGTCTTTCCAGTGGGGGAAGAAAGAAGTGGCCGCAGCTGTGGGCTGGCTGTTGCTTTTTGCATTAAGAAAGGCCACAGAGGCAGAGGTGACAGCGAGGCGAAGGTTTGCTTGAATGCTGCTTCTGGTTCCTCTGAAAGTGAGGCATGTGAATGTGAGTGAATGATTTGTATTATTGTCTATTACTGTTAGTTGTTGAAACTGAATTGGCTATTTAGAAAGTGAAAAAAAAATTCCCTGATAATGTCCAAGTTGGGGCTCTTTTGACATTACAAAATTGGGCTTTTTTTTGCATATGCCCTTAGAGGAAGTTAGCTTTCTAGAAGGAATTGGTATTTCTCTTCTTCTTGTGACTTTGAGATGTAAATGATCACGTAGGCTCTGTCCCAAATGAATTTCAGGTTCATGTGATCTGGGAAATAGCAGTACTGAGTTGATAGCTGGTATTGAAGGTCCATAAGCTTGTTGGCCTGATTAATTTAGAGTCCTCAGTGTTAAGTATAATACTTCTGTTGTACCTAGGTTTACTAAAAGTCAAATAAGACCTTATTATGTCTGTTGCAAATTTGTCAGCAAGGAAGGTAACTTGATATGATAAAACTATAAGTAAATGTAAATGAGGTAAGAGCTTGTAGGTAAACTCTATAGGAATAATTATGTTTTGGGAATGTCTATCTAAAATAGTCTCTCCAGATTTTGGTTACGTGAAAGTATGTTAAATGAAGAGAATTCATTGACCATCTGGGTCATTTCAAATAGGATAAAATCTTGTAACATTAATTCCTGCATGGGTCTGTTTGCCTACCTTTGCCTTCTTAGGAGAGGAAGACTAAAGCATAAGATTTCCGCTCAGGAAATGCTGATATGACAAACATTCACAGTTACTTGCTTCTTGGTTTTAAAAGTTTTTAAGGGTTCTGATTATAATCAGTCAGAATTCTAGTTATTGTAACCAAGTTGCTTTATCGATTACGTTGTAATCAGGTGTTTAACTGCCTTTTTAGTTCTTTTGTCATTTATAGACTGTTGTTGCACTCTGATGCTTTCGTAAAAGTGCTTCATCTTTAAAAAGATTCATAGGAAGGTCCTTTTGATAAGTACAGGTCTGTGATAAATTTCAGATCATACCACTGAACTGGGTAAGAAATTAAAGAATCCTATGGGAAAACTTGATGGCTTCATAAAAAGTTAACAAAAGGATTGGTTACTGAGTGAATGGGTGAATATGGTTGTAAGTTTTATGGATTTTGTCTGGAATATTACTGGTTTTGATCTGTGTTTTCCAGATATAGGGAAGCCCTTCCTCTCAAGTTAATTATGACTTGCAGCAACTTGGTAAACTATACTTGTGGGTAAAATTGAAAGCTTTTTCTTTTCTCTCTGCCTGGTCCCTCCAGAAATTGGAGACTCTTGGGTTCCAAGCAGCCTTATCAGGTGAATGGAAAAGATTATCTCCTGGCAAGAGTATGGTCTGTAGTATGGTCTGTAGGTACCAGATAGATTCTAGGTTTGTATTCAAGGATCTGCATGAGCCTTGGAAAGCTTTTTATTCTCTCTATGCAGATAGCTTCCTCTTTAGCAAAATGGGGGAAATACAAATAAATTTCTCCATGTGTTTGAATATTAGCACACGTTTTCTGAGACATTTTTTCTCCACAATGTCTTATAATTCTTTCTGGAAAAATTGATATGAATCTCCCTCATCTCTGTAACAACTTCATACAATTCCAGAGCATAGATATACCATAATTACCATTCACCTTTTTTTTTTTCCTCGCGGTACACGGGCCTCTTATTGCTGTGGCCCCTCCCGTTGCGGAGCACAGGCTCCGGACGCGCAGGCTCAGCGGCCACGGCTCACGGGCCTAGCCGCTCCGCGGCATGTGGGATCTTCCCAGACCGGGGCATGAACCAGTGTCCCCTGCATCAGCAGGCGGACTCTCAACCACTGCGCCACCAGGGAAGCCCATCAATTCACCTTCTTATTGAACTTTAGGGTGTTACCTTTTTTTTCTGCTGCAAATAATATTGCAGTAAATATCTTTCCATATGTCTCCATCCACATGTGCAAATGAATATCTGGTTTATGAACCTAAAGTAGAATCAGATATTCAATATTTTCCATTATAGTAGATAACACACAATTACTGTCCAAAGTTAATTTGCTAATTTATAATCTCAGCAACGGGTTACCTTTTTTTGCTATAACTACCAATATTTGAATTCATCATACTTTTTAAATTTGGGAGATTTAGGAAATTTGTAAATTTTATCTTAATTTGCACTTAATTTCTAAACTAGTGCAGAACCTAAGACATATTAGGTACTTAATAAATACTTATTAACCTGAACAAATCTGTTATTTTGCCTATAACAGACATGAAAATAATAAAGTATTATATAACTAGTATTTTTTCTTGCCATATTAAGCAATTACTTAAAGAATTTACAATTATAGCTAGATTAGGAGTTAATGCTAATAATAGAGAAGTTTAGAAGTTGGTCTATATATGAGATGTAGTTTCATACTGAAATGAGCAATTAATTTGAAGTTGGACAGATCTGAGTTTGAATCTCAATTTTCCCCCTACTAGCTATTTTGCCATGGGAATTTTACTTTACCATACTATGCTTTAGTTTCTAATTTATAGAGCAGACTTTGCATACTTATTTTTTAGGACTTAGAAAAATGTATGATTCACATATAATAAAAATAAGATGGTTAATTTGCCCCATAATAGCTACCAGGTAATACTGGTCAGGCATATACAACATGCCAGTCTGGTGATCTATGCTACAAACTTTATGTATGGTTTTAATTTATTTCTTCCCAAAACTCCATGAGACAGATATCAATATGATTTTTTTATTTGGCAGAATTTGGACTCAAACTCAGTTTTCCTTTTTACTTGTAGAATATACAGATTTAAAATGGATGCATTTCTAAGAGTGAAATAATTGTATTTTCAGTCTGTCACTTCTCCAACAATAGTGGGGAAGGCCAGATCTATGACAGCTGCTTAATAACTTTTTGGCAAACTTAGCCTCAGATTTTGATTGCAGGATGAACTGCGGTCTGAAGTTTAAATAAGAACATGGAAAACTTAAGCATTTGTTTATCTATCCATTGTCTGGAAGAAAGACCTAGAAAGACTTGCAGGTTGGAGATGGAGCAAAACAATTAGAGTGTGATTTGCTTAATTATTTTTAATTCCACAAATAAGATGCCAGCCATCTGGCATTTGTCAAGAGAGAATTTCATTCACTTAACTCTTGGGAAATGCTAGGGGCTTGAAGAACCCTTCAATAGATGAAGCCAGTATTCTGCATAAATAAAATAATATACTCTCTAACTCATACCAGCATCCAACGCTAAGAGTCTCACTAGCCAAAATGTTGCAGTCACTTTCCAAGTGGTTTCTTCCATCAAACACTAGTTCTTTCTCAGACAAAGAGTATTAAACCAAAACAAGTCAAAAACAAAATCTCCCAAGACAACCAAATACAGTTCTAGTGCCATGACTAACCTTTCTTGATGAGCAGTATTCTTCACGTTTTCCAAATCACATTTACCTGCAGAGCCCTTAAGACTTGTTCTTCATCTCTCTGGACACCTAGGATGCTCATGGCTCTGGTGGCTGGTCACTGCCTACCCCTCATGTGACTTTAGGAACACCACCTGTGTCTGATGACGCATGCCCTGACCTCTAACAATTACCTCTCTGACTTTGCCCCTGCTATATCCACCTTGATAAGGGATGCTGCTTCAGATTTTTATAAACTTTATGATCCCCAATCACCTTAACTATTATTTAGGGTTTATATTCCTGCCTCTTGTAGCCCTATCTCACTACCTATTATTTTATTACATCCATACTCTGAAACAAGGAAAAGAAATCTTATAATTAACTATTTATCTAACTTATCTCACATTGCATTGTTTTCGTGTGTGCGGTGTTACTTTGCCTCCTGCTTGCCTTCCATTCTTTAGGATGTTGTTATCTCAGGACTAGGTTTTCACTGTAATTGCTGAACTTATTATTTCTAGTCTTTTCCTTCCTTGGAATATTCCATACTTCTTGAAATTCCTAAAATATGTCTTCAGATGTATATTGTGAAAAAATTCCCATCCTGCTGAATGCAGGAAACAATCCTATTTACTTTCCAGGCCCTTTATTCTCAGGTCTTATTAACAATCATTGTTCTCATATAAACCCTCAAATCTAGTCTAGCTGTCCTTTCTCCACTCTCAGAGCACTCTTTTTATCCCCACTTTTGTAAAGTCTCATGCCCTCATACAAAATTTTTAAAAAAAGAAGCAACCCACAAACTATATATTGAGGAAACCAAGGGAAGAAAATACACAATGATGTAAAGAAGTGATTATCCTGAGGAAATGGGCTTATAGGTGACGTTTTATCTTTTTTCCCCTACATTTCTCTACTATCCACACAGTCTTTAATGAGAAAACATCATTTTTATAATTCAGGGAAACAAAGTCATTTTCCTATCTCAGTGTTTATTCCTTTCTTCTTTTTAGAATCAGAATTAAAAAAAAAAAAACTCTGAAGATATTGCTGCACAGAACAAATGACTATTCCCCAGTCAGACTTACATTTGTGTATGGCCATATGACTTAGCTGTTGCCAATGAAGTGTAAGGGAAAGTATTGTATGACATTTCCAGAAAGCTCGTTAGGCGCTAACTTCAGCTGAAAAAAAATGCCCTGTTTTCTTCCATCTACATTTGTCATGCAATGAATTTCCAGACTCTAACAGCCATCTTGGAATGTGAGGTGAGTTGAAAACTGGAAGCCATGTACTAGAATTTTAGAACAGAGCTATAGGAGCATGGGTTCCTGAATCATAGTGTAGAGGTTTCTTACCTGTCCTGGCTTGTCTACCTCCAGACTTATTTTATGTGAAAGAGAGAAAAAGTCCATCTTGTTGACATGATTCTTGCTGTAGTTTTGTTGTTGCTTATTGTTTATGCAGATAAACCTAAACTTAACTAAAGCAGGGGGGTAGAAAATATATCACAGTGTTGTTAAAAATTTTAAGTAATAAAATGTATGACCTCATAAATATACTCAAATGATTTCAATAAATTATTTTTAAAGAGAAAGATCTACTTATATAGTCCTGGGAGTCCTGGGTTCAACTACCAGATCCACCTTTCATAGTGATATGAAATCACTGAACCTTATTTAGTCTACAGCATCCTAATCAATAAAATGGGGTGTGCTGTTTCCCCAGTGATCTCTACCTTCTGGTCTTTTTACCCTTGGGTATTTCTCCCATTGAGTGTGAGCTGAAATTCTTCTCTTCTAATGAATAGCACAGTGCAGAAGTGATATAATGTCCCTTCTGATACTAGGTTATAGACGACTGTGGTTTCTATCTTGCGTTTTCTCTCTTTCTCTCTCTCTCTCTTCCCCCTCCCTTTCCTTTTTTCCCTCCCTCTCTGCTCCTTGGCTCACTTCTGCTGAGAAAGCCAACTTCCAAGTTGTGAGCTACAGTACAGACAGACTCATTTTATATGACTAGGAACTAAGGCTGTCAGTTCAACATCCAGTAAGAAACTAAAGCCTGAAAATCACGTGAATGACTTTGGAAATGGATCCTTTAGCCCCAATTAAGTTTGCAGACCTGTCTGACAGCTTCTTTGCAACCTCATGAGAGACCTTAAGTCCGAGGAGCACAGCTAAACTACTCCCAGATTCCTGACTCACAGAAACTGTGAGAAAATACATCTTTATTGTTTTCAGCCATTAAGTTTTGGTATCAATTGTTATACAGAAAAAATAATTTTACTGTAATATATAGGGATACCTCTTCATAGGTATTTTATATTTTGATAAAAAGAAAACAGTATGATGGTGGTTTTTATTATTAACAATTTAAAGAAAACATCTTAGGAGTTTTCTCTCCCACTTACAGGGAATATTCTTCTCTTCCACTTATCCTTAATATCTAGACAAAGGTAAGATTTCTTAGGCACCCTCCAGTAGGTTATAGTCTAACACAGGGTAAGCATAACAAACTTTTGTTCTACTACAAGTCATGCTCTAGGGCATGGTTTCTTAACCTCAGCACTATTGACATTTTTGACCAAATAATTGAATAACTGATTCTTGTAGAAAGGCTGTTCTGTGCATTGTAGAATATTTAGCAGCATTGCTGTGGCGTCTCCCCACTAGGTGCCAATAGTACATCCCCCTTGCAAAGGTGTGCCAACCCATAATGTCTCTAGACATGGTCTAATGTCTCCAGAAGGAAAAGACAAAGTCATCCTGGTTGAGAACCACTAATATAGGAAAAGATTTCAGGCAATCCCTAATAGTCCAACATATGTGTACAATCTGAGCGTTTGTACTCTCAAACTACCGCCTGTTCTAGGTATCTAGAGTTCTCCTTGTTTTCCATAACTTTTTTTTTTTTTTGCCTGCTTCTTTGTTTGCATTGATGTTTTTAGCATTCTCACTGTTGACAAAAGGAAGGACCTTGTTTACAAGGAATAATTTGGACAGAGAATGGCAGACTGCACATCCTTTCTGATGGTGCTCACCGATAAGCCTATGGCTGTGCCACAGATACCCATTGGCTCCTCCCTTCACACTGTGTGTTACCTTTGTATAGGGTCCCACAAAACCCTCTAACCTTATTGAGTGTGATTCCTAGGCTTTAAGGGTGAGAGCAGATTTGACTGTCTATATTTTCTTTCAAATGTAGTATAAACTCCTTTCAAAGCTTAGCCTTTTGAATTCTAAATTAGCAAGCTCATAAAAACTAAATCTTTTGTTTTCAAGGTTAAATTCTCTCCAGAAAGTTTCAAGAGGTTGATTTTTGTTTTGGGGTTTTCTGTTCTTGTTGGTTTTGGTTTTTTAGTTCTTTTTCCCATGCCTTTGATTCATCACTCTGATCTATTTTTGTGTGACTAGCTATGTAAAATGAGGGGCAGTGTGGGTAGGGAGGATAGTTGATAGGGAAAGACATCTCCAGTAGTTATTATATATCAAAATATTGCTCCACGATAAATTTGAGTAGATTATTTCAATGTATCGCGACAAGTGAAATAGTTGTGTTGCATGTCCATGAAGCCGTGGATCTGTGGTTAAGGAGTCATAACCCGTATGATTTAGTCTTTAATGACTGTTGCCCTTTTGCAGCATGATTTACAACTGACATGTTCTGGAGGCCGTTACAGATGGCCTGATTCATAAGTGCCTAGAAAATTTGTTAATATATCCTTTTACTCTCTAAGTGCAGAGATAAGCATTCCCTCCTGAACTTGGTCCAAAGACCTCTCATCCTTCTCCCATCCTCCTCTGCTCTAGATTCTTCAAGACCAAAATTATTTACCTAAAAAAAGGGGGCAACGCTTTCCTACACACTGTGGAAGAGAAACAAAACAAAACATCTTTGGTGAAGTTGTAATCCTCTTTGCGTACAAGCTTTAGGGAAGGGCTCAGAAAGTGAAAGTTGTGGCAATCTGTGCTAAGTGCTGTGAGAACACAGAGAAGGATGATTTCCATCTGTCTATGGGTGCAGGTAGGGCCAAGCGGGGGGGGGTCAGAAAAGTATGTATAGATGAAGTGACAGTAAGTGGAATCTTGAAAAATGAAGTTTCCAGAAGGAGAGAAGATGAGCTGCGAAGATGTGATTTTTTCCCTTTCTCCTAACTCTTTGAATCCATAGTTTTCTCCTGTGAATATATTACTTCATGCAATCTGTGGTTCTGTGTGCTTGTCTATACATTGTCTTTTCAATTGTATGAAACATTTCTTGAGGTTAAAACCACGTATTACACTTACGATTCCTAACAGAGCTGTTTAGTGAATTGCAGATACTTAAGAAAGGCTATTGTTTTGGCTATTGATGAGAAGGTGATAAAAATTCTATCATCCCTCTGACTCCCTTCCCCTCCATGAACCTAATCCTCTTATGCTAAATTCAGATAATGCATGGCTACATGGAGGCCTTCAAAATCTTCAGCCCCTGGAAGGAAAGCGTGGTAACTGTAACTCACAAGGCACTTCTTTGCTTATGTGGAGCTTGGAATAGAAGTCTGGAGGAGGGAGATTCCACAAATGATCACAGATGTATTATTTGCAGATTAGCTAACATATGGCAGGTTTAATTGCAGTTCTGAAACAACAGTGAGATGAAAATTGATGGTTCATTTTTAAAGTTTCAAGTTAGAGAGCCTTTTAAACATCATTTGAAAATGTCAGTGTTTTGGTGGACTACCCAAATTACCTAAAGCATTTTTTATAGTTCAAAGATTGAATTGGAAATTCCAAAATGATTGAAAGCTTAAGGGAAAAGAAAATTGTAAAAAATGTGTTGACTTTTCATTCATATGGTAAAGTCACCGTCACCTTCCTCTCTTTCCCCTCCTTCACTTTGAGCAAAACCACAAGATATGAAATAAAAGCACAGTACTGTAGCATGAAATTGATAATCTTGCTTGCCATTAATCTTGAACAATAAAAAGAAGGACGGAAATTGAAAGAAAAAGAAAAGATTAACTAAAATTTTAGATTCCTTCAGAATCTACCTTCATATTGAGGTTTTTGGACAGGGAAGAGGCCTCCATACTCTAACTTAGACTTTGTTTGGATTCACTGTAATTATAGTGAGGAAGAAATTTCAGGACTCTGTACTACAGAGTGGACAAAAAGTTTCACATGACCCCTATACCTAATCAGCTACAGTTACCCACTTTATTTCTACATATTACTCTTCCAGTTTTTAAATCTCTACTTGGAAGTGGATATCTTCAATTTTCTGGAAGTTCAAGGACCTCACAGCAACCAACGCATTTGCTTGTGGGAAGGGAGTAATGATTGTCAAATCCTCACAACCGAGACTCTGGCAGGTGCTATTACCCTGAAATTCCATTGTTTAAGCTATGGGTCTATAAGGAGATCCAATTTCAACTTATTTTTTATAGTACTTTTAATTCCTGTGAACCAAGTTTCTGCCTAATATATTTATGGAGATACATTATCAAAAAGCAAGAGAGGAATATGCGTAATCAATAGTGAACTTTAACCAGAAGAAGTATGGATATCACCCATCTTCCCTCAGGACAGACATGCAACCAATCATCATAAAATGTAAACAGATGCTTTATCTTTATCAATATATTCATTTTTTGTAAAAAGAAAAAAAATATATATGTCTTGCTGTTACAGACTGAATGCTTGTGTACCTTCCAAATTCATATGTTAAAAGCCTAACCTATAGTGTGGCCTTATTTGGAGATGGGACCTCCAAGAAAGTAGTTAAGGCTAAATGAGGTCATAAGGGTAGAGCCCAGATATGATAGGATTAATGTCCTTGGAAGAGACAGGATAGCTCACTTTCTTCCAGCTCACTTATAAAGAAAGGACATGTGAGGACAAAGTGGCAATCTGTAAGCAAGAAAGAGAGTTCTCCCTAGAAACTGACCCTGCTGGACTTTGATCTGGCCTTTCTAGCCTCCAGAACTGTGAAAAAATACACCCAGCTTATGGTGTTTTGTAATGCCAGCTCAAGCAGACTAATAGACTTGCCAATACTAAGTAACCTTAGGCTACTTTTAAAAGTTATGGTCAGGTTGATAACAATGAGAAGCTGTTCTTCTGAATGATTATTCTATATTTATTTTGCTGGTTTATGATTAAGTGATCTTACACTATTGTTCTTGGTTTGTCTTTTTCATTGAAAGTCATATTTGGGGGAAAAAAACCCCAGAATACTGCAAAACCACAAACCAAGTGAATATTTCAAATTTTTATCTGTGAAATTGAAAGAATTCCCATGAATTTCTAGCATCATTTTATGTTACCTACAAATTAGCTAAGATTGTTATATAGGTGACCTGAGGTTGATTATATTGCTATTTCTGATTTTTATTGTAATCTATGGTATTTGTTTAAACTTTACTTTTTTTGTTTGTTTTTTGGTTTTTTGTTGTTGTTGTTGTTTTTGTGGTATGCGGGCCTCTCACTGTTGTGGCCTCTCCTGTTGCGGAGCACAGGCTCCGGACGCACAGGCTCAGCGGCCATAGCTCACGGGCACAGCCGCTCCGCGGCATGTGGGATCTTCCCGGACCGGGGCACAAACCCGTGTCCCCTGCATCGGCAGGCGGACTCTCAACCACTGCGCCACCAGGGAAGCCCTAAACTTTACTTTCTATTGTGACATTTTGACCACATAAAAATGTGTCAATATGTAATTACATAATTCATATTTAATTAAAAATTGAAGACTCATTAAACCACTGTCAAAAAATATAATATTGAAAATTTCTTAGAAGATTCCCTGATTCCCTTCTTCACTCAAACCATCCTTCTATCCCTGGAGGTAATCACCATACTGAATTCTGTGATAATCATCCCTATTCTGAGCAAGTGTCACTCACTCCTATTCCCACTGGCTTTTTATTAGGAGCTTGCCCATCTGTGTCTCTTTGGCACTAAAAGAATCCAGGAGATTCCATTTTGCCCTTCCAGGGTTTTGAACTTAGCTTTTTAGCTTCTTGCCCTAGAAAGCTTCAACATTTGGCAAATGTCTTTAGAGGGAGCCATACTGGAGCTGAGGCAGCCCTCCATTAGTTCTTTGTCTCCTAAGCAAAGTGAGAATTCCAGGGGTTTCACCCTGCTTTTGTCCTAGATCCTCAGGCTCCCATGCAGTCTCCAAATGCAGGAAATGTCCCCTGGGGGAAAGCAGCCGTGAATTTCAGAGTCTACAATTTTCCAGTTTGTTATCATAGCTGCATACTCTCACTGAAACTTTTACAGTTACCAATATAAGCCATCTTCCTGGGATAAACCAGAGCCTCAACCTAAGCCCAGAATTAACAAAATCTCCCAAGGGAAAAACAACAGCAGTGACAGCAAGAAAAACAGTTGGCCAGCTGGCAGTTATCCACTTACCTCAGAAAGATTCTCCCCTCTCTGAAATGTTATTTGTACTCATTGTTTCCCCATCTTTATTGCACTGCATTTGTCCTCTGGTGGCTTAAATACACAATATTTGTAGTACATTTGGCTTTATCTTGTTGATACAGTCAGAGCTTTGGCCTGTAGCAACTATGAATTCTATTTAGTAGAAATCTTGATAGAAATTTTGTAAACAAATTTCATCAGGACTTTCCTAGTTTGCTACTTAAAAATTAAAAAAACCAAATATACCGAATTTTATCAAACTTTCAAAAAATCTATCAACATCAGGGGATTTTCTTTTTTTGTTGTTGGAATATAGTTGCTTTGCAATGTTGTATTAGTTTCTGCTGTACAGCAAAGTGAGTCAGCTATATGTGTACATATATCCCCTCCTTTTTGGATTTCTTTCCCAATTAGGTCACCATAAAGCATTGAGTAGAGTTCCCTGTGCTATACAGTAGGTTCTCATTAGTTATCTATTTTATACATAGTAGTGTATATTTGTCAATCCCAATCTCCCAATTCATCCCACCCCTGCTCCCCCGTTTCCCCCCTTGGGGTCCATACATTTGTTCTCTACGTCTTTGTCTCTATTTTGGCTTTGCAAATAGGTTCATCTCTACCATTTTTCTAGATTCCACATGCATTAATATATGATATTTTTCTCTTTCTGACTTATTTCACTCTGTATGACAGTCTCTAGTTCCATCCCTGTCTCTGCAAATGGCACAATTTCATTCCTTCTTATGGCTGAGTAATATTCCATTGTATATATGTACCACATGCTCTTTATCCATTCCTCTGTCAATGTTCATTTATTAAGAGATTAAAATAGAAAATCCCTGGAAGCAACCTAAAGGGATTTTCTGTTTTAATCTCTTACTTAATACATTAATTTTCTAAAGTTAAACTACCTCCTTCCCCTTCTGTGGTGCCTGTAACATTATTATTCATTTGAAGTTGTTGGTCTTAGTTTGCTATTATTTTGTTAGGATATTTCTAACATTCATAAAGAAGCTTGGAGCAGATAAGAGATGAACATATATAGAGAAAAATATAAGTGGTCAAATGCTATCTAATTTATTTCTATGTAAAATAATTATTTTAATTAATTATTATAATTAATTATTTTTCTATAGAAAATCATTTTAAAAGTCATATGCCATCCATCATCTTACTGTAACAAAATGTCAATTAAATATATTTTGGAATATGTGTGGTCACCCATATTGAAACTCCATTTCATATTTCAAGATGTGTATAATTTTTGCTCAAATTTATCATCATGATTACAGTGTTATGAAATATATTCTGTAATCTATTGTTCTTTATTCCTGAAAATATTAGGAAGAACAGTAGGTATAAAGTAAAGTGACCTGGGAAATAACACTGTTCAAAATGTGAACTTTTGATTTTGCAGCCACTTTACTGTTCTCAGAAGGACACGATGAATTCTTACGTACTGACATGAGTACATACACCTACCAGATGGTACCTTGTTCCTAGCTTTTTCTCAAGAGGGAGCAAAATTCACTTAGGCTGTCATTGTGTCATCTTCAAAGGAAAGATCCTAATTTTAGTAGTTATCTATCAGTATGGGTCTAAATTAACATAGGATGACTACACCCTGACATCAATGCCTCAAGGTTCAATGGGCTTGAGACTTTTCTCAAGGGCTGAAAGAATTGGTGTAAAAATCCTTTCAGGGTCTTTTATTTTGCTCAAAACTAAATGGAAGTGTATATGCTAATTTGTAAATGTAATGCTCTCAATGTCCAAGTGTCATTTCTTGTTTACTGAAGTTTTCTTGTGAAATTGATCCTCAAGAGTTTTCTAAAGAAAGCATCACCTCACTGTTTCTTTTTGTTTCCTTTTGGTTTGTATGTATGTTTCAAATTTTAAAGAGTAATGCAGGGCTTCCCTGGTGGCACAGTGGTTGAGAGTCTGCCTGCCAATGCAGGGGACACAGGTTTGTGCCCCGGTCCGGGAGGATCCCACATGTCGCAGAGCGGCTGGGCCCGTGAGCCATGACCACTGAGCCTGAGCATCCGGAGCCTGTGCTCTGCTACAGGAGGGGCCACAGCAGTGAGAGCCCCGCATACCGCAAAAAAAAAAAAAAAAAAAAAAAAAAAGAGTAATGCATACTCATTGCAGAAAGCTTAGGAAACAGAAAAGAGAAATTTAATTTTTAAACAATCATTCATAATTCACCACTCACAGAGAATAATTTTTAGCATTTTTATGTTTTCACTCCCAGATGTATGTATATACAAGTCATATATACACAGTATGTATCCACTCTACTGTTGATAGACATATGAGCTATTTTTAATTTAGACTGTTACAGGGAAAAATAAACCTGCTGGAACATGTTGTATATGTCTTTCAGTGGACCTAAGAACTACTTTTGTTGAATTTATAATTTATACTCAGTTGTACTACTCCAGGATCATAGAGTATACATATGTTTCACTTTTTTCTTAGAAACTGCCAAATAGTTTTCCAAGTGGCAATACCAATTTCCTAGCAACCTAGCAATGTAACATGCAGCACATTGGCAACACTGGTATCGTCCATCTTTTTATTATTAGTCATTTTTCTTGGGTGCATAGTTGTATTACATTGTGTTAATGATTTGTAATTCTCTGATGATTAATAACATTGCTCACTTTTTGTTTGCTGTTCAGTTGATAACCTTGAGAAGCACCTGTTTGAAGCTTTGGCTAATCAAAAAAATATATTTTTAGTTACTTAGTAGATTTCATTTTTGTTTTTGTCTGAAATTAACATATTTCAGCTCTCTTTGATTATGATCAGCATGGTATATCTTCCTCCATCTTTTTACTTTTAATCTAGCTAAATCTTTATATTAAAAATGAGTTTCTATTAGACCATGTATAATTGGATCTTTTTTCTACTCTAACATCTCTTGTTTTTAGACCATTTGCATTTAAAGTGATTATTTTTCTAGTTCGATGAACATCTACCGTGTTTGAAACTGTCCTCTGTTTCTTATAATTGTTCTTTGTTGCTTTTTAAAAATTTTTGTGCCTTCTCTGTTTTTAATTAAAGATTTCATATGGTTCCAATTATCTCCTCTCTTAGCATATCAATTATACTTAAAAAAATAATGATGCCCTATAATTTACAGTATATAATTGAGCTGAAACTGGAACTCCCCTGTCATATACATTTAACATGATAACTGATATAGTTGTACTTAAGTCTACTATTTTTTTTTTGTTTCCCATAAGTTGTGTTTTCCTCTATTTTTTGTCACATATCTTTGGATTAATTTAGTATTTTAACTATTCCATTTTATGTCTTTATTAGCTTTTTACTAATACTTTTATTGTTCATTTTATTGTTTTAGTGGTTACTCTATAGATTAAAATATGCATCCTAGATTTATTGCACTATTGATTGAATTAGAATTGGTTCATTACCATTTCCCAAAGAATAAAAGAAACATTTTATCGTTATTTACTACCTCCTATTCTTTGTGCTAAATATGATTTTAATACATTATAAATTTCAAATTTCACAAGATAATGTTTTTCTTTTATTAGATAGCTAATATTCATTTGTATTTACTATCATGTTTACCTTTCTAGTGTTTTTTATTTATTTCTTAAAATTCTATGCTTCCATTTGGGATCATTTTCCTTTAATCTAAAGACATCTTTTTGCTAGTTTCTGTGGACTAGCCCTGCTGGCAATAAACTATTCAAACATATCACAGTTTTTTATCTTAAGAAAAACAAAACAAAACTTTGTCTTTCACCGTATTACTGGGAAATATTTTACTTGTGTAGAATTCTGAGTTGTCAGTATTTTTCATTTCTTTTAGTCCTGTAAAGATTCACTTTGTACTTTCACAGGTTTTGTTAAAAGTTTGCCATCAGTCATATTTTTCCTCCCTTTTGTTTTTGTATTTTTCATCTAGCTATGTTTATTTAAGATGTCCGCTTTTTGGTTATCATATGCTTAGGTGTGGTTTCATTATATTGATTCTGTAGAGGATTTGCTGAGCTTCTTGAAGCTATGAATTGATTTTTTCATCATATTAGGAAAATGATTGGACAATATTTCTTTAAGCAATATTATTTATGCTCTAGTGTTACTCTTCTCTTTTCTAAAAAACTCTAATTGTATGTTATAAATCTTGACTGGGCTTTACACATTTCTTAGACTTTCTTCAATCTCTTTGTACTCCAGTTTGGATCTTTTCTATTAATTTGTCTTTTAACTCAGAAATCCTGCTTTCTTCTGTCTCCAGTCTGCTCTTAAAAATCACCAAAACAGTTCTTAAGTTCAAATATTAAGTTTTGTAGTCCTAGAATGTTCATTCAGTGTTTTTAAATAAATTTCTTTAATCTGTTGAAATTCTCTATTTTTCTTCATTTTTCCATGTTTCTCTCAGTGGTCTTTAATACATAGTTATGCTGACGACTTTGTCTCCAATCAGTATCTGGGTCATCTCTGGTTATGCTATGGCTGAACCTTTTTCTTCTCTTGATTACCTGTTTCTTTTTCTTTCTTTCTCACATAATTTTATTTAATGTGCATTGGGCATCATGGAAGAAATGTGGTGATTTATACAGACTTTTGAAGATCCCCTCTGCTTTCTTTTCTCTCTGGCCAGGTTTTCCAAATCTCAGCTGTGTGGGCAGTCCTTGAGTCCAACTCTATGTTCTCTGCCTGACTGACCACTGCTCTTTACTTGAAACCTATTTCCCTGCACCACATTTTAGAACAGGGGTTGACAAAAATTTTAATGGGGGTGGTGGCTGTAGTTTACTGACCCATGTTTACAACATGCTCTCAAGGTAAAAGCCAAAGTAAAGGTGGAGTCCAATTCCTATGCTTCCCTTCTCTCAATAATTTTACCTGCCCTTGAGAATACACAAAACAGCAAACAACTGATTTTTAAAAAATATCCTATACACCTTTTATAGTCTCTCTCTCTCTTTTTTTTAAACAGTGAGATGGTCTAATGACAGCTACTCCATCTTTATCAGAATATGTAGCCATCTCTTCCTATTCTTCCACATGAAGTTTATAGTTCAATTATAAAAAAGAAAGTATCACTTATATTGTAATGCTAAATTTCCTCTGCTGACCTCAAAGGCAGATGGGAGGTATAAAGTTTAGAGAGTGAGGGGGTAGAGGACTTGGAATGAAGGCAAATAAAAAAGGGGTGGGGGAATCTTTATATGTTACTTTGCTTCAACCTATATATATATATAAATATAAAATATATGTATATGTGTGTGTGTGTATATATGTATATATATACACACACATATATATGTATATATAAAACCAAATTACATTGTCTCTGTCTCAAAAAGTGAACATTTAACTGAATCGCAAGTGTTTTTGCTTTTAATTTAGTTTGAGTCATTTCTCATTTGATTAACATAAATCTTAGATATACTCTGATCAGGGACATATAAATAATTTGAAGCTTGCTTGAAGTTTGAAATTTTTGGAACTTTTCCCCATTAACATGTATAATTAAGAGGTACTCAATCGGTAGCTGCTGTTATTATCTGTATTTAAGATGCACAAAATGATGTCTTCTGAGAGTGCAGTGTTTCGGGGTTTAAATAATGTTACTTGACAAGAAAAGTTACTTAGTAGAATTTTCAATTTAAAGCTTAAATATCTTAAGATAGAAATTATTTTCCTTCAAGAATGTGTTTTCCAGACCCAAAGAAAAACTAAGTGATATTTTTCCTAAGCAGCAAGAAAGGGAAAAAAAAACCCCGCAAAACTTAATTAGAGGCAGTACTTATGTCTCAAGGTCATGCAGACGTTCAAATTCTAACTTAATTCAACTCACATCCTTCTCTCCACTCTGAAGTGATGTTTGTGGATGTTAAAAATAAAGCCAAGTCATTTGTATTTACCAGAATTGCATTCCTAAAATCACAAACCTATTGCAAGTAAAGGTCCTTGATTTATCATTTACCTCCAGTGGGCTCAACCCAATTTGAAATAAAGAAAACTAAACTGCCACAGAGACATTCCTTGCTGTAACTGCCTGAGGTATATTCATGCTTTGAAATATTTCCAAAATATAGGTGGTTAAATTGCCTCTAAGAAGAAAGTGTTGAAAATCTCCCTTGGTGTCAACTCCTTACTTGTCATATAATAGATATTGCCATTCTAAATATAAACTCTGACATCTAGAAATAAAGATTAAAGGACACTGAGGAGAATTTTATCTGACCTTTGTTGTACTTGATGACCTGTGAACAAATGAACTTGCTTTATGCAGGAGGAGCCCTACAGATTGCTAATAAAAAATCCTGAGAACTACCACTTACTGAGTACCTAATACACTGTCAAACACTTTACATAGGTTATCTGTAGTAACTCTCCCAATATTTTATAAAGTATTATCCCCATTGTGTAGCAAATGAAACTGTGACCCCAGATAGTTAGGTGATTTGTCACAATTCTGAGAGCTAGTCAGTGTCAAAGCCAAGTTCACCCCATGTCTTTCTGGACCCAGAACTAGGGATCTCAGTGACTTTGCCATTTTGTCTTTGAACTAATATGACAGTTATGCAAATTTAACTCAATAAGTTTTTGACTAGACAACTAAATTACAAGTTCAGAGAGAGTGAGACCACTTCTAACCTACCTCCACCTCTATGAGGTACTCATTTTCATTATATTATTCACTCATTTGTTAACTCATTTAACAAATATTTATTAAATGCCGTCCCCCCACCCCCGAGCAGTAGAAATTTAAAACAAGTCAGACAAAATTCCTGCCTTATGGAAATCGCATTCTAGTAAGGAAGAGTAACAGTAAGCATAATCAGAAAAATAAACAAGATAATTTCTCATAGTGATAAGTTCTATGAAAATTATGAAATATGGACAGAAATGGAATGAAACTTAGCATGGTCAGGGGAGCCCTTAATGTGGAAGTAACACTGGATTTAATAAAATGCACAGCTCAGCTTCAACATCTTGAAGCCTGAATTTCACACCTGTCAAGCCTTGAGTTTGGTTAATTCAAATTCAAATTTGCTCTCCATGTCTTTAATATTGCTTCAGAGGAAGAGTCATTGAGCTCCTCAGATGGAGATGAATCCTTCGATTGCTAATGTTCTTTTTAATCACAGATATTGCTTTATAGTAAGGACGTTTATTTTCTTTAAAGAATAATTGGTTCCTGCAGTAGTATAACTTCAAAGAAAAAGTGATTTTTTCTAATACTTGTTCCTTACCATTTCAAAGGCCTTCTTTTCCATTGTTAGGCTTGTTGTACATGGTTCACACAGTGAGAGGAGGGTGATCTGCCTTAGTGGAAGGGGAGTGTCAGTCCATGAGCTGGTAGTCACTTTCTTTCTTCCCTAATATGTTAGGAATGGCAGTAATCAACCAGGTGAATGGGAGAAATGTAGTCAGAATACCCAGTAGTGTTTGGGCACTACTGTGTAGTTGGTTTTCCTGAACCAAATAACTGTTCGCAGCTTGTATGAACCAAACACTTCCTTGATGTTTACTTTATAATGTAACGAAAAACAATTCAGGCTTAATTTTTTTTTTACATCTTTATTGGAGTATAATTGCTTTACAATGGCGCATTAGTTTCTGCTTTATAACAAAGTGAATCAGTTATACATATACATATGTTCCCATATCTCTTCCCTCTTGCGTCTCCCTCCCACCCTCCCTATCCCACCCCTCTAGGTGCTCACAAAGCACCGAGCTGATCTCCCTGTGCAATGCGGCTGCTTCCCACTAGCTATCTATTTTACGTTTGGTAGTGTATATATGTCCATGCCACTCTCTCACTTTGTCACAGCTTACCCTTCCCCTCCCCATATCCTCAAGTCCATTCTCTAGTAGGTCTGTGTCTTTATTCCTGCCTTACCCCTAGGTTCCTCATGACATTTTTTTTTCTTAAATTCCATATATATGTGTTAGCATACAGTATTTGTCTTTCTCTTTCTGACTTACTTCACTGTATGACAGACTCTTGGTCCATCCACCTAATTACAAATAGCTCAATTTCATTTCTTTTTATGGCTGAAAATATTCCATTGTATATATGTGCAACATCTTCTTTATCCATTCATCTGATGACGGACACTTAGGTTGTTTCCATCTCCTGGCTATTGTAAATAGAGCTGCAATGAACATTGTGGTACATGACTCTTTTTGAATTATGTTTTTCTCAGGTTATATGCCCAGTAGTGGGATTGCTGGGTCATATGGTAGTTCTATTTGTAGTTTTTTAAGGAACCTCCATACTGTTCTCCATAGTGGCTGTACCAATTCACATTCCCACCAGCAGTGCAAGACGGTTCCTTTTTCTCCGCACCCTCTCCAGCATTTATTGTTTCTAGATTTTTTGATGATGGCTATTCATTGCTATGTTTGCCTGAGGTATATTCATGCAGAAGAAAGCTTTAAAATATCTCCAAAATATTGCTGAAATATATATTCATTGTATATATGCACTCATATATATATTCATTGTAGCTTAACTTTTAAATTGCAGGGTTTATCTATCTATGTATCTATCTATTTATTTATGCTTATGAATAAACAAGTCACAAGGGTGGTTATATAAATACCCATTTGTGCACCTCCCATCACTCACTCAAGGTCTTTCAACTGTCATCGGACAGAAAAAATTACATTTCTTTGGTCTTAATTTTATATGTGGGTTGAAAGTTCTACACTTAAAATGTACATTCATTATGAATAAATATTATGTTTTATATTAACAAGATGAGACTTGCCTTCAACAAGGAAAGATTATGTGATTTTTTCCCCATGTGTTAGGTATACACGCTAGTTAACTTTGCATTTCTATTTTTCATTTTGGCTTTTAATTTTTAGGGCGTAGTTAGTGAAAAGTAACTGACAGCATTCCAATCCTTAGACATAATATATTCATTAATTAAATTAACAAAGGTTGAACCATGTCATAGGAAGTTAGCTTCATTGCATTCTCAACTATGTATATATGAATCTTTTGTGCGGAATGTGTATTGATGAATGTAAATATTTTCTAGATGAGAGGATAAGGACTATGAATTTCATCACTGATTAGGAACTATGAGGTTTATGTTCTTAGTCACTGATTACAGACTGTGAAATGGTAATCTTAATACCTCTTTAAAAAATCATGGATAATTAGGAACCAAGATGGCAGAGTAGAAGGACATGCTCTCACTCCCTCTTGCGAGAGCACCAGAATCACAACTAGCTGCTGGACAATCCTCGACTGGAAGACACTGGAACTCACCAAAAAAGATACCCCACATCCAAAGACAAAGGAGAAGCCACAATGAGATGGTAGGAGGGGTGCAATCACAGTAAAATCAAATCCTATAACTGCTGGGTGATGACTCACAGACTGGAGAACACTTATACCACAGAAGTCCACCCACTGGAGTGAAGGTTCTGAGCCCCACGTCAGGTTCCCAACCTGGGGCTCTGGAAATGGGAGGAGGAATTCCTAGAGAATCAGACTTTGAAGGCTAGTGGGATTTGATTGTAGGACTTCAACAGGACTGGGGGAAACAGAGACTCCACTCTTGGAGGGCACACACAAAGTAGTGTGCGCATCAGGACCCAGGGGAAGGAGCAGTGACCCCGGGGGAGACTGAACCAGACCTACCTGCTACTGTTGGAGGGTCTCCTGCAGAGGCGGGCCATGGCTGTGGCTCACCGTGGGGACAAGGACAATGGCAGCAGAAGTTCTGGGAAGTACCCCTTGGCATGAGCTCTCCCAGACTCTGCCATTAGCCCCACCAAAGAGCCCAGGTAGGCTCCAGTGTTGGGTTGCCTCAGGCCAAACAACCAACAGGGAGGGAACCCAGCCCCACCCATCAGCAGTCAATCGGATTAAATTTTACTGAGTTCTGCCCACCAGAACAATAGTCAGCTCTACCTATCACCAGTCCCTCCCATCAGGAAACTTACATAAGCCCTTTAGTTAGCCACATCTACCAGAGGGCAGACAGCAGAAGCAAGAAGAACTACAATCCTGCAGCCTGTGGAACAAAAACCACATTCACAGAAAGACAGACAAAATGAGAAGGCAGAGGAGTATGTACGAGGTGAAGGAACAACATAAAACCCCAGAAAAACAACTAAATGAAGTGGAGATAGGCAACCTTCCAGAAAAAAAATTGAGAATAATGATAGTGAAGATGATTCAGGACCTCAGAAGAAGAATGGAGGCAAAGATTGAAATGATGCAAGAAATGTTTAACAAAGACCTAGAAGAATTAGAGAACAAACAAACAGAGATGAACAATATAATAACTGAAATGAAAACTATACTAGAAGGAATCAGTAGCAGAATAACTGAGGCAGAAGAATGGATAAGTGACCTGGAAGATAGAATGGTGGAATTCACTGCCACGGAACAGAATAAAGAAAAAAGAATGAAAAAAACTGAAGACAGCCTAAGAGACCTCTGGGACAACATTAAATGCAACAACATTCGCATTATAGGGGTCCCAGAAGGAGAAGAGAGAGAGAGAAAGGACCCGAGAAAATATTTGAAGAGATTATAGTCGAAAACTTCCCTAACATGGGAAAGGAAGTAGCCACCCAAGTACAGGAAGCACAGAGAGTCCCATACAGGATAGACCCAAGGAGAAATATGCTGAGACACATAGTAATCAAACTGGCAAAAATTAAAGACAAAAAAAAATTATTGAAAGCATCAAGACAAAAATGACAAATAACATAAGGTTAACAGCTGATTTCTCAGCAGAAACTCTACAAGCCAGAAGGGAGTGGCATGATATATTTAAAGTGATGAAAGAGAAGAACCTACAACCAGGATTACTCTACCCCGTAAGGATCTCATTCACATTCGATGGAGAAATCAAAAGCTGCACAGACAAGCAAAAGCTAAGAGAATTCAGCACCACCAAACCAGCTCTACGACAAATGCTAAAGGAACTTCTCTAAGTGGGAAACACAAGAGAAGAAAAGGACCTACAAAAACAAATCCAAAACAATTAAGAAAATGGTCATAGGAACATACATATTGATAATAACCTTAAACATGAATGGATTAAATGCTCCAACCAAAAGACACAGGCTTGCTAAATGGAAACAAAAACAAGGCCCATCTATATTATCTCTACAAGAGACCCACTTCAGACCTAGGGACACATACAGACTGAAAGTGAGGGGATGGAAAAAGGTATTCCATGCAAATGGAAATCAAAAGAAAGCTGGAATAGCAATACTCACATCAGATAAAATAGACTTTAAAATGATGAATGTGACAAGAGACAAGGAAGGACATTACACATTGATCAAGGGATCAATCCAAGAAGAAGATATAACAATTGTAAATATTTAGGCACCCAACATAGGAGCCCCTCAATACATAAGGCAACTGCTAACAGCTATAAAAGAGGAAATTGACAGTAACACAATAATAGTGGAGGACTTTAACACCTCACTTACACCAATAAACAGATCATCCAAAATGAAAATAAATAAGGAAATGGAAGCTTTAAATGATACAATAGGCTAGATAGATTTCATTGATATTTATAGGATATTCCATCCAAAAACAGCAGATTACACTTTCTTCTCAATTGTGCACAGAACGTTCTCCAGGGTAGATCACATCTTGGGTCACATCTCAAGCCACAGGAAATTTAAGAAAATTGAAATCATATCAAGCATCTTTTCTGACCACAATGCTATGAGATTAGAAATGCATTACAGGGGAAAAAAACGTAAAAAACACAAACACATAGAGGCTAAACAATACATTACTAAATAACCAAGAGATCACTGAAGAAATCAAAGAGGAAATAAAAAAATACCTAAGAAAAATGACAATGAAAACACGACGACCCAAAACCTATGGGATGCAGCAAAAGCAATTCTAAGAGGGAAGTTTATAGCTATACAAGCCTACCTCAAGAAACAAGAAAAATCTCAAGTAAACAATCTAACATTACACCTAAAGGAACTAGAGAAAGAAGGACAAACCAAACCCAAAGTTAGCAGAAGGAAAGAAATCATAAAGATCAGAGCAGAAATAAATGAAATAGAAACAAAGAAAACAATAGCAAAGATAAATAAAACTAAAAGCTGGTTCTTTGAGAAGATAAACAAAATTGATAAACCATTAGCCAGACTCATCAAGAAAAAGAGGGAGAGGACTCAAATCAATAAAATTAGAAATGAAAAAGAAGTTACAACAGACATTGCAGAAATACAAAGCATCCTAAGAGACTACTACAAGCAACTCTATGCCAATAATGTGGACAACCTGGAAGAAATGGACAAATTCTTAGAAAGGTATAACCTTCCAAGACTGAACCAGGAAGAAATAGAAAATAGGAACAGACCAATCACAAGGAATGAAATTGAAACTGTGATTAAAAATCTTCCAACAGGGCTTCCTTGGTGGGGCAGTGGTTGAGAGTCCGCCTGCCGATGGAGGGGACACGGGTTTGTGCCCCGGTCCGGGAAGATCCCACATGCCGCAGAGCGACTGGGCCCGTGAGCCATGGCCACTCTGAGCCTGCGCATCCAGAGCCTGCGCTCCGCAACGGGAGAGGCCAGGACAATGAGAGGCCCGCATACCGCAAAAAAAAAAAAAAAAAAAACTCTTCCAAAAAACAAAAGTCCAGGACCAGATGGCTTCACAGGTGAATTCTATCAAACATTTAGAGAAGACCTAACACCCATCCTTCTCAAACTCTTCCAAAAAATTTTGGAGGAAGGAACACTCCCAAACTCATTCTATGAGGCCACCATCACCCTGATACCAAAACCAGACAAAGATACTAGAAAAAAAAGAAAATTACAAACCAATATCACTGATGAATATAGATGCAAAAATTCTCAACAAAATACTAGCAAACAGAATCCAACAACACATTAAAAGGATCATACACCATCATCAAGTGGTATTTATCCCAGGGATGCAAGGATTCTTCAATATACTTAAATCAATCAATGTAATATACCATATTAACAAATTGAAGAATAAAAACCATATGATCATCTCAATAGATGCAGAAAAAGCTTTTGACAAAATTCAACACCCATTTATGTTAAAAACTCTCCAGAAAGTGGGCATAGAGGGAACCTACCTCAACATAATAAAGGCCATATACCACAAACCCACAGCAAATATCATTCTCAATGGTGAAAAACTGAAAGCATTTCCTCTAAGATCAGGAACAAGATAAGGATGTCCACTCTCACCACTATTATTCAACATAGTTTTGGAAGTCCTAGCCACGGCAATCAAAGAAGAAAAAGAAATAGAAGGAATACAGATTGGAAAAGAAGAAGTAAAACTGTCACTGTATGATACTATACATAGAGAATCCTAAAGATGCCACCTGAAAACTACTAGAGCTGATCAACAAATTTGTTAAAGTTGCAGGATACAAAATTAATGCACAGAAATCTCTTGCATTCTTATACACTAATGATGAAAAATCTGAAAGAGAAATTAAGGAAACACTCCCATTTACCATTGCAACTAAAAGAATAAAATACCTAGGAATAAACCTACTTAGGGAGACAAAAGACCTGTATGCAGAAAACTGTAAGACACTGATGAAAGAAATTAAAGATGATACCAACAGATGGAGAGATATACCATGTTCTTGGATGGGAAGAATCAATATTGTGAAAATGACTATATTATCCAAAGCAATCTACAAATTCAGTGAAATCCCTATCAAATTACAAATGGCATTTTTTATGGAACTAGAACAAAAAATCTTAAAATTTGTATGGAAACACAAAAGACCCCGAATAGCCAAAGCAGTCTTGAGGGAAAAAAAAATGGAGCTGTAGGAATCAGACTCCCTGACTTCAGACTATACTAGAAAGCTACAGTAATCAAGAGAATATGGTACTGGCACAAAAACAGAAACATAGATCAATGGATCAGGATAGAAAGCCCAGAGATAAACCCACGCACCTGTGGTCAACTAATCTATGACAAAGGAGGCAAGGATATACAATGGAGAAAAGACAGTCCCTTCAATAAGTGGTGCTGGGAAAACTGGACAGCTACATATAAAAGAATGAAGTTAGAACACTCCCTAACACATACACAAAAATAAACTCAAAATGGATTAGAGACCTAAATGTAAGACCAGATACTATAAAACTCTTAGAGGAAAACATAGGAAGAACACTCTTTGACATAAATCACAGCAAGATCTTTTTTGATCCATCTCCTAGAGTAATGGAAATAAAAACAAAAATAAACAAACGGGACCTAATGAAACTTCAAAGCTTTTGCACAGCGAAGGAAACTATAAACAAGACGAAAAGACAACCGTCAGAATGGGAGAAAGTATTTGCAAATGAATCAATGGACAAAGGATTAATCTCTAAAATATATAAACATCTCATGAAGCTCAATATTCAAAAAACAAACAACCCAATCCAAAAATGGGCAGAAGACCTAAATAGTCATTTCGCCAAAGAACACATACAGGTGGCCAAGAGCCACATGAAAAGCTGTTCAGCATCACTAATTATTAGAGAAATGCAAATCAAAACTACAATGAGGTATCATCTCACACCAGTTAGAATGGAAATCATCAGAAAATCTACAAACAACAAATGCTGGAGAGGTTGTGGAGAAAAGGGAACCCTCTTGCACTTTTGGTGGGTATGTAAATTGATACAGCCACTATGGAGAACAGTATGGAGGTTCCTTAAAAAACTAAAAATAGAATTACCATATGACCCAGCAATCCCACTACTGGGCATATACCTAGAGAAAACCATAATTCAAATATACACATGCACCTCAGTGTTCATTGCAGCACTATTTACAGTAGCCAGGACATGGAAACAACCTAAATGCCCATCGACAGAGGAACGGATAAAGAAGAAGTGGTACATATATACAATGGAATATTACTCAGCCATAAAAAGCACCAAAACTGGTTCATTTGTAGAAACGTGGATGGATCTAGAGACTGTCGTACAGAGTGAAGTAAGTCAGAAAGAGAGAAACAAATATCATATATTAACACATATATGTGGAACCTAGAAAAATCGTACAGATCAACCAGTTTGCAGGGCAGAAATTGAGATACAGATGTAGAAAACAAACATATGGACACCAAGGGGGGAAAGCACCGGGGGTTTGGGGGTGGTGATGTTTGAATTGGGAGATTGGGATTGACATGTATACATTGATGTGTATAAAATTGATGACTAATAAGGACCTACTGTATAAAAAATAAAATTAAATTTAAAAAATTTTTTTTAATGAATAGATAATATCAAATGTTAGTGACAGTGTTGAGCTGTTGGAATATATTGCTGGCGGGAGAGTAAATTGTTATTATGACTTTGAAAAATAATTTAGCAGTGCCCTATAAAATTGCACATACCCGAGGCCCACCAGTTCCATTTCTAACTATATGCTTCGTATATTCTCTATCCTCATATATGTGCACCAGAAGAAATAATCAAGAAAGTTTATAAAAGAATAGTTTGTAACTGAAAAAACAGTGAATAATCCAAATAACTATCAACATTAGAAGAGGTAAATAACTTGTGATATATTAATTCAACAAACTATCCCACAGCAGAGCCAAAATCATTATATTATAGCTACATTAAACAACATGGATGAATCACAAGATTTGAGCTGGGTAAAAAAAGAAATTGAAGAATATATAATATCATTTTATTAACATATATTCCAAATGAAACAGCGTATTTTTATGGATATAAACATATACAGCTAAAGAAAAGCAAAGAAACTCAATACAGTGGCCATTCTGAGGATGTAAAGAAGATAGGGAAAGGATTGAGAACACAGAGAACCTCAGGATAATGATAATAATATTTTTATTAAACTGAGTGTTGTGCCCACAGGCGATCACCGTATCTTTATTCTTTAAGCCTTATATATATTTTATAAGTAATCTTTTACAACTACTAAATAGTTAATTTAAAAATCATTTAATGAGAATGAGACAAAATTGTTTAATGTGTTTAAAATAGGTATTGTTTTGATTAAATAACAAAACTCCAAACAAAATTTAAAAAGAGATGGAACAAAACACACAGTATTACTTTAGATTCCTGACATTAGCCACTGTCATTATCTATTTGTCATCTGTGGTGTGATTAATGTGAGGACTTAGGCTTTGCATCTTAATTTTGGCATATACTACATTTTAAAAAAACTGATAAGAGCTGTATCATTTTGACTCTCACAGAAGCCAGGTTCTTAGCCAAGTTTTTAGTATGCATTTTCTTGGAGGCATGTTTTCATGTGTGTATACATGTTTGTGTGTGTGCATGCGTGTACAGCAAGACACTAAATCCAGGTCAATACTTCGTGCATTTGACACCCTTTTTCTTTTCAAGAGCTATGACGTATGTCTGATGAATTGAATCTGGTTGTAGGATGATATATCACTATTATTCCATTGTGAATTGTCCATCACAAGGGAAGTCAGGCTTCAAAAAAGAGTTGTGGGAATTAGAAAGTATTAAAGTCAACTCACACAGGTTTCATCTTCCTGTGTTACACATCAGATGCCCACGGTCCACATCAGTCCTTCAACACCCCATGCCTAGCCACAGCTGCAGGTTTCACCAATGCTCAGATCTTTAACCACGATAACGTTGATTCTGCAAAATATGTTTTCACTGGCAAATATGTTTGGGAAGTATATAGCCAAAGGTAATAGGTTTCTTTACTGAAGAACATTTTAGAGGATGTAAAACCTCTAAACTGTTTTTTGATTCTCCTCTAAATCGGAGACATTGCACACATTGTTCCTCAAATTCATTTGATTATGATGCTTTTTTTTTTCCTTTGGAGGATCATCTCATGGGATTAGTGATTTGTATAATAGACTTTGAGAAATGTTGCTAAAATTTGTTCTATTCTATGCTCTACCCTTTCCAAAAATGGTATAGTAATTAGAGAATTTAGGCTATATAAATAGATTGTTAGAATACATTGTGGGGTGGCAGAATGGGCAAAGAAGCAAACTGAATTGAAATTGAGTGTACATATATATGTGTATGTATATGTATATATACACTCTATAAAAATATTAGAAAAAAAGGTATTTTATAAAAGCATACTTTTTATCTTTTGATCTCTCAAGGTGTTATTAAAGGTTCCCTTTGTCCTTAATATTTCCTTTTCCTCCTGTTGTTCCTTTCTTTCCCCCTGATCTAGACCCTATAATATTAATCTGGTCTCTAGAGTTAAACAAAAAAAGAAAAAAAAAAGGAGTCTTTGGGTAGATTCATCTTCTCTTTAATCAGGCCAAAGAATTTTCACTTTAAATATAGAAGTATGTCTCAATCAAGTTTCTCTACAAATATCACGTGACCTACATCCTACTTGGTTGTTTTTAGATTCTTAGTCCTCATAAAAGGATAAGACCAAAAGGTGAGAGAAGTCAGGTGAATGTTCTGAATGAAATGGAGTAAAAAGATTATTTAACCCTCCATATGGAGCTATGTTTTATTTAAATGTGAAACTGAGCGAAAAATAACCTATCGTGCTGTTATTAATGCCTTACGGTTTTCAGAATTTTCAAAGTAACTTTGCACATACCAATTTCCTTCACAACTTTTTCAAGGTTGTGTATATATAGGATTATTATTTTTGTTTTTATGTGATGATTAGTAATGTGCAAGACACAGCAAATTTAGGTAACCTATATAGTCACGGGGTATAGTGTGACTGTCATAAAATGAGAGGGTTGGATTAAATGGGCATTAAGGGTTGATTCCAGATTTAACTCTGTTGAATTCTATCCTGTGATAATGTTCTTTCTAGACACAATTTTCTTCCAGTAACATCAA
Organism: Mesoplodon bidens; assembly: GCF_964165515.1. Lineage (NCBI taxonomy): Eukaryota > Metazoa > Chordata > Mammalia > Artiodactyla > Ziphiidae > Mesoplodon > Mesoplodon bidens. The sequence continues at coordinate 169,299,811 of NC_138160.1, read as the reverse complement.
GGAAATATGGCAACAGGGAATACAACCAAGGTTGTATCTCAGGAATAGTTTTGATATTTGATACTAACCACATTTACCACCTTGATCAATTTCTAAATCAGCCATTCATCTTTGAGTCTAATGTGGTAGCATGTGCTGACTGACCAGGAGTCCACTGCTTGCTTCCCACTTGGCTAGGCATGGGGAGAGGGATATTACAGCCCCTTGATCTATAATAGAGGATGGAGGAATCCCATCTGCTAGGACATAAACAAAAATAATATGGCATGCAGAAGCTGGATAGATTAAATAAATTAAACAAATATAAAAATAAGGCAGATGACGGACTGCTTGATTCCATAGTTCCTGGCCTATTGATTGGATGAGGTTTATAGTTTTGTCAAACTGGAAAACTATCACTCAACATGACCCCTCTGTATTCTATTCAGTCCACAGAATAGTCTGTGGACTATTCAGCATCAGTCCAAGCTTATTCTGTGAAGCCTTCAGAAAATGAACTGTGGTGGTAATGTCAGCTGCTGGCTAAACTTCAATTGGCAATTATATTTATTAATGACTCTTGCAACTTCCACATGAATTGTTTGTACACATGAGCATGGGATAATCAGGTGTTGCGATTGAAGCATCAGCCAATGTGTAGAAAAATATAGGGGAATGATACCTCTCCATTCTTTATCTTGTGCTGAGCACTGCTCTGCCGACTGAGAACTGGAAATCTCAGTTCTCAGCAAATCTTTGGTATAAAGTGTACCTCTTAAAAAGATTAGGGGGACTTTGGCAGTACAAAACTGTAGGATGGTAAATTCCAGTATTTTTCATATGTTAATGTGTTTCTTAAGCCTTTGAAACACTTCTTACAGATTGCTCTGATGATTATTTCCATTATATAAAACAAGAAGCCATTTCTCAGATGAAGAAAACTAACCGAGATTGAAAACCCGGAAATGACAAATTCAGAATTCCAATTTAAATGTTTCTGACTCTAGCACTTGATGTCTTAAGCACTATGGCATGCTGTCCCTAAAGAAATTAGAAGCGTCACTTAATGTATCAGTAGAAGAGAACTTTTCTGAAACCCTGAAATAATATTATTGTGATCTCCCCTCTACATAAGGCCAGTTTGGCCTCACTCTCACATTTATCTCATCATCAGGGACAAATTTATCCATATACAGTGTAAAATTCAGTATTCTGGGATTGCTTTCTGTCTGTGAGAACTGAGGCAAGTCACATCCCCTTTCAGAACTGTTTCCCATTTCATATAATGGGAAGGCTGGAGTAGTGATCTTTAAGATGATTGAACGCTGTTCAAAATTCCATCACAATTTTCCCTTTCTGCCTAAGAGTATGATGTTAAAACTTGTCTCATATATGATTCTTTTGTAAAGTGGGACCATACAATAAATAAATGAATGGATAGATAAGTACATAGATAAACTTGTATTGACATTAACACGTTCCAACCTAAGTATTAGAGATCCACCTTTTACATTTTAAAGTCTTATAGTGCTCCATAGAACTCTATGATATTCCATAATGTACCAAGTTTATTTAGGTTTTTATTATTTTGCTTTTAAAAGTAAGGTTACAAGGTATATACTATATTTAAATTGGACATATGCCTAAGATTTTCTAGTATTGCTAGCTAGGACAATAGGAGGTGAACATCTTAATTTATTTACAGTTGTTTGCTGATGAGTATCCAAAAATATTACCATGATTTATGTAACCATTGACAGTGTTTGACATATTATCAGTCTACTTTGAGTTGCAACTAACAGAGTGTTAGTTTATTTAAATAAGAAAACTCATTGTCTTGTGTAACCCTAATTTGGGGGATGAGAGTCGTCTTCAGGTCTCTCTCCCCCCTGCTATCCCATCCCCACCTAGCTCTCCAAGGTGCTTACAAGGAGCTGCATCTCTTCCAGGTGTCCATTTTAGACCTGACACCATCCAGAGGAAGAAATGGACCTTTTGATCTATTTTTTAAATAGTGAGCAAGTCTTCTGCAGAATTTAAGCAACAGATTTCTCCTCTTATTGGCCTGAGTTGTGTCAGAAATTCACGATTAAGCCAATCACTGGAAACCGAATGACTCATCAGGATTCAACCCTGGAATTGGAATGACGGCCAGCATACTCTGCAGTGAGTGGGTGTGCTGAGAAGGGTAGAGAGCTGGACAAAATTAGTTGTTTTTAGAAATAAAGTGGTAATTGGTTGTGGTTAAGCAACCAACAGTGTCTGCCACAGACATTTCCATCTTGGGGGGAGAGGCTGCACCAGTCTGATGGGTATAATGGTATCACATGGTTGTTTTAATCTGATTTTCCTTGGCTACTAGTGTGGTTAATTCTTTTTTCATGTATTTATTGGCCTTTTGCAATTTGTCTTTTGTTAACTCTTTGTTATATCCTTTTCTCATTACTCTGTTGGGATAAAATTACTTACCAGTTATAGGAGCTCTTTGCAGAATAATATATTAACTTTTTAGTCAAATATTTTTTTAAAAAATTCATGGTCTATAGTTTGGCTTTGATTACTTTTACAGTTCCCTTTTGTTATGAAGATTTCTCTTTCCCTCACCCTCCTTTATGGATTCTGGATTTTTGTCTGAAGCTATAAGCTATAAAAATATTTTCCTGTGACTATGGAAGTAAAATCTAATGCATTTACTTACTGGCTTTGATATCTTTTGATGTGAAGTATTATGATAAATGGGGAGAGAGTTGCTATTAGTCACATATTAATTAGAAAAAATGACTCATTAGAGGGGCTTCCCTGGTGGCGCAGTGGTTGAGAGTCCGCCTGCTGATGCAGGGCACACGGGTTCGTGCCCCGGTCCGGGAAGATCCCACATGCTGCGGAGCGGCTGGGCCCGTGAGCCATGTCTGCTGAGCCTGCGCATCTGGAGCCTGTACTCCGCAATGGGAGAGGCCACAACAGTGAGAGGCCCGCATACCGAAGAAAAAAAAAAAGACGCATTAGAAAGCAGGATTTGTTAAGGACTACATGCGGCCTTCCTTGAGCCTCATCTCAATATAGTCACATCCTCCACCCTGTTACTATGTCTCATTGCAACTTATTTAACTTTTCAGGGGTGCTTATTACAACTTGTTAGTTCATATTTATTAGTGTGTGTTTTCTGTTTAATATCTATCTCCCCAACTAGAAAATAAACCCAAAGAAGGAACAAACCCCCTCCTGCTTTATTGACTGGTGTACCATCAGGACATCTAGAGCATATTGTTTGGCACATGATAAGTTTTCCATACCGTATGTTAAATGAAGTAATTAACACAAGGTGAAGTAGGAAGGTATCTCATGAGGAAAGAGAACATGAGAACATCGAAACTTCAGTAGTTGAGCAAGTGGAAGAAAGGAGCTATTACTCTGGAGAGACCATTTCTAAGAATCAGTTGCTGCCACATTCCAACAATTTGGCAATATTGATAAAAAAAATCAAGAATTATAAAAATACTTGTCCTTTGACTCAACAACTTGATGTCTAGAAATGACTCCAGGAAACTAAGTAGAGAGACAATCAAAGCTTTACATACAAGAATACTCTTACTATGTTATTTGTAATGGTGGATATTTGGAGACAGTGTAGATGCCCAATAAAAGAGGACTTGTTAAAAAACTGGAATATAAAAATGATGAAATACTATCTAGTCATCACAATTAGGGTTTCAAAGAATGTTATTACCAATGAAATAGCATTAAAGAGGAATTTCAAATATTTTTATTCAGTATTTTTCCAAACATTTTACCTAGAGTATGGATTCCTTCTACAATTATCCAAATGTGAATATTATAAAAATATAAAGAGATTTCTCAGAAATAACATTGGCACAGTCAGTATTTTCTAAGGAAAAAAGCATTCACTAATTCCTTATGTATTTATTAAGTACGCTTTAAAAAACAAGAATAGGGCTTCCCTGGTGGCGCAGTGGTTGGGAGTCTGCCTGCCGATGCGGGGGACGCGGGTTTGTGCTCCGGTCCGGGAGGCTCCCACATGCCGCAGAGCGGCTGGTCCCGTGAGCCATGGCTGCTGCTCTGCGGCGGGAGAAGCCCCAGCAGTGAGAGGCCCGCGCACCGCATGCATGCATGCATAAATAGTCCCTTTAAGTAGCTACATATCACATTGGAGTTTGAATTTTCCAAAAATTTTTCATTTGTTTAAAGACAGAAACCCAGAGTCTGAAATAAAATGATAAATGACTAAATAGGTTTTCCCCAGGCAGCTGGAGATGACAAGGTTAATATGGTCTAAAGCAAAATGAAAAATGTTTGAAAGTCTGAGTTCTTATGTTAGATAGGAACATTTTGTTTTTCATTTTTCTTTGCTCATACTAAAAGCCTTATGCTAGTGTAGTTGAAATGAACAAATTTTTCTCAAATAGAAATAAAACGTATAATCACTGCTTACATTGCTGTAGACCTAAGGTCTAAGTACTTTTTAAAAAGTAACCAAAATAAAATAGTTGGTTGTCAGTTGGGTAATTACCTGGGTAGAATTGAGATTCCAAGAAAGAAATAAAGGAAAACAGTCTGAAGGGAAGAATAGGAGGTTGAGACTGTCACCAACTCAATGGCTCAAACCAAGTTCTATCATTAAACTAAACTCTCAGCCAACGAAAACTACCTAACTGAATCCCCTCCACGCCCTAGGACACTTTTCTTCTGTATCCCCAGTATCACAAATGACAAATGGTGTTCTGCTATATTGAAGAGTTAAATATCAGGACTCAAAAAGTAAATCATCCTTTGAAGATTGGATTAAATAAATAGAAAACAATCTCACATATTGCAGCATATTCCATAAGAAGAACTGAAAGAAAAATACTTTATAGTGATAATCTTTACCTTTGTTTTAATCTACAAAATGAAGTTTTCTTCTTGGGGGTGGGGGTCATAGTAGTCAGTAGTTTTCTTGGAGATGAGGCCTAGTGGTCAGGAAATCTGCATTGCCTATCCTGGCTCTGTTATTAATCAGCTCGGTAACTTTGGATCAGTCATTAAAGTTCTCTGGGCCTAATTTTCCTTTTTATTACAAAGAGAAGCTTTGGTTGCATATTTTCTAAAGTCAATTTCAGGTCTTACATTCAATAATTTTTCACTGAGTAATTAACTTTATACTGATTAATGGAAATGTCTGAAGTAATAAAAGTGTTAAACTATCTCATTTCACAAACATAACATCCATGAACTACAGTAATTTCACAAAGTTTTAGTTGATACTCCATTCAGTATTAAGTCCCCACAACCAGCCACGTGTAAGTTCTCAGAATGTCAACATTTATTTCACCATCTTCAATCATTTTTCCAATGTGTACACACAGTGCCTTCCTCATGAATCTGTGTGGGTCTTGAGGACAAAAATCATGGCTTACTCACCTTTATAGCCCCAGCACCTGGCACAGTGTCTGACACCTTAGTTGACAATTAACATTATTAGTTAAATGAATGAATGAATGATTTGATAAACTGACTTGAAAGCATACTGGTTTGGCTAGGTTTTTGGATAATTAAGTTCAATTTTTTTTTTTTTTTGCTCGAAATAGGATTTAAACAAGTAGGAATAAACTTTATAAGTAAATAGCTGCTTTACTAATGTGAATTGAGGAGATAATGTCAAAGGAATTCTCTTTCCTAATTGTTATCATAATATTGTATAACCATGCCTACCGTCCATCTCCAGAAACTCATTTCATCTTGTAAAACGGAAACTCTATACCCATTTAATCATAACTGCCCATTCCCCTCTCACCACTAATGGTGGCAACCATTCTATTTCCTGTCTCTAGGATTTTGAAAACTCTAAATATCTCATCTAAGTGGAATCATGCAATGTGTGTTGTGGCTGGCTTATTTCACTTAACATAATGTCCTCATTATGCACCTTATGCACATTCTGTGCATGTGTGAGAATTTCCTTTCTAAGGCTGAATAATATTCCATCATACATACATATGTAGCACAATTTTCTTATCCATTTATCTCTTGATGCACACTGGGCTTGCTTCCACTTTTTAGCTACTGTGAATTTACCCCTCATTTTGAGCCACAGGTTTGGAGTTCAAGAAAACTACTTAAAGAGAATGACCTGTGTTCCTTGAAGAATCTGGAGGACATAGGGATCTGTACATGACTCAGTTGTAGCAGTCTAAAGGCAAGAGGTTATGACTAGAGCTTTCTGGTAACAGAGGAAGAGAGACTGGGTACATTGGAAGCATTCTGCCCTTTCAGAGCTTGGCAACAAAACTGTGTGTTTTCCATGAGTCATATGTGGCTCCCAGGAAAGGGGGTTGGCTGTGTGCCATCTTGAAATATTTCACATAAAGGACTTCTGTTCAAAAAGACAGGGATCTCCTAGAGATGCAGCCACTGAGGGAGATCATCACCACCCCTCAAATACCTTTTCTACACCAGGAAACTTCTTGGTAGCCCTTAGCTTAGTGGGTATCTCTTAAGAACTCTCAAAAACGCCTCATAAAAGAGAGAGAGTAGTTGTGTATCTAAGGTTCTGACACCAGATTTTAACGTACCAGTCACGTGATATCTCCCCTTCAGCCCTCTCCTTCTTAAAAAGCAGCTATATGGCATGTAGCTGTTTGTGTTTACACGTGTACATATGGTTGTGTGGGAGTGTTTGTGTTAGGGAAAGAGTGAGGGAAGGTATATCAAGAAAAATAAGAAATGTCATTTAGTCTTCCCCTTTTCTTTTCAGATTTCTTATCCTGAAGTAAATCTTTTCAGTGCAGCAGGAATGTTTTAAATTGCAAAGTGTTTAGAGTTTTAAGTTAAGTTGAATTGTGTCAGTACATGTTAAGCCCTGTTAAATACCTCTTCATTTATTAGCTACAGGGCCAGGGAAAGCTGTGAGCTATGCTTGGGATTTCATGTGGAAGAAAGGAGGAGTCCACAGAGAGACTTTAAATGAGGTTTTGTGAGAAAGACCTTCTGCAAACTTATGTCTCAGATATACAGAACTTGTTGTTCCAAGAGGCTCTGAAGTGAAGGGGTCTACAAGGCAGTTGGATATGTATTTGTGAAACATAGAAGAGCATTGGGAAAGGGCTTATTACGTTGTGTTCCAGTGAGAGTGAGAATGGCAGAAAATTAAGTCACTAAACTATAAGCTCCTCAAGGGCAGGAAATGTGTATTTAATGCAACTTTGTTTAAATGGTGTCTAGATTGAGGCCTGTAATTATTAGGTACTAATAAATTTTGGTGAATGTTGTCCAATAATAGAAAAACACATAATAATAATAATATTGAATATTTAATACAGATCAGAAATTGTCTAAATTGTTTACATGTATTAATTCATTTGACCCACACAGCCCTATGAGCTTAGTATTATTTGCTCATATGCAGATGAGACAAATGTAAAAAATCTTTATTAGTTGTGACACAGGCATGATAGTAAAATTTCTAATAAAACTTAAAACATGGATTAATTTTTCCTGCTGAAACCTCTTATTTTTTGACAAAGGCAATAGAAATTATTACATATTTTCTGTAAGTTTAAAGAAACCATGTTTTCTATGAAGTATTAATTTAAAGTGCTGAAATTATTTTCCTCAATAGAATAGTCTGATGGTTTTAAACTACAGTTTGGTAGGCCCATATTGTACTTCCTAAGTTTCTATATTTTTTTCTTCTGCTGTAAACTGTGCCAAATAAATTGTATGGCTACAATAATGATTTTATTTATATTTGTGTTTTATAATTAAATTTTTTAAGAGATGAAATCAGTCATTTAAGAACTGATTCACTCTTTAACTGAACCCCCCAAAAAGGAAATTAATTAAAAGAATTCCAAGAATGCCATAAATTATCACTATAATCATTTGCTGTCATTTTCGTTTGTCCTTTTTTTCCCCCTGCAGTTTAAAATCCTCTTTTATTGGGTACTTGAAGGGATATTGAAGCTAGTAGGGGGAAATTCCTACTGTGGTTCCAGGCCTCTCTGTCCCAAGGGTGCTATCCACTAATGGTCACACTAAATGACACCCCTGTGACTCCAAAGTCTAAAAGAAAGTCCCTGGAAGGCATACATTAGCAGTGAGAGACATTAGCCTGAGAAAAGTCTTTTACTGTGTCATGATTGCCTAGAACATCTGAAAATCATTATAAGATAATCCACAGCATTGATCAAGTTCTTATATCATATGCCATTCTGAGTCAATGTTGAGAATGCCTTAGTTTTTCAGGCCTTACTTCTGACAAAAAAAAAAAACACCTGTGTGTATATATATATATATGTGTGTGTGTGTGTGTGTGTGTGGAGATATATATATCTTCAAAAGAATGGCTTCAAAAAGAATGGCCAAATTGGCATTCATACATTTTTGTTGCAAATGTAAACTGACACAGTGTTTCCAGAGGATACTTTCTAAGACTCAACTTTTAGATTTGAACAAATAGTCAATAAGCCTATAGTATGTACCAGGCCCTCTTCTAGATGCTGGGGAGAAAGCATTGGATCTGACAAGTATACAAATACTCTGTTGTCGTGAAGAACTGATGTACTTACATGATGGCAGGAGCATTATAAGAGGATGAAGATGGAAATAAAGTGGCTCTTTGAGGCCCAGACTTAGAACTGACATATTTGTACATTCGGTGGACAAAGGGAATTTGAGGTCAGCTCAAATTCAAAGCGGGAGAAATAGACTCTGACAGACTCATCTAATATCCTGAGCAATGAGGTACTTTAACTCTCCCATAAGAATTAAGAAGACTAAGATTGAGATGACGGAGTCAAACTCTTTTTTTCCAGTTTATTTTAGTGTGCAATAACAAGGACATTGACCCTATTAATGTCATGCTGTTAAGCTAATTTACTTGAAGGAGCTGTAGATATCTCCTCCCACCTCACACCCAAGGAAATCCTATTCAAATTATAGGTCACTGAATGCTTAGAACTGAAAAGATCCTTATATATCACCTGTATCATTTATCACTTTATTGATGAGAAAATAAGACCTAGAGAAATGAAGTAATTTCCCTAAAGTCATAGAGTTAATGACAGAACTAAGATTTCTGACTCCAGACTCTATGATCTTTGTATTAAATCATGTTTCCTCTGAAGTTTTATTATAGCTCATGATTAAGGAAGTGAATTAGTAACTATGTTATTTATTGCCACAGTTATGTTATTGAAAAATTGTATACAACCATGCTTAAGAGATCAGTTTCTTAGATCAGACTGTCTGGGTTTAAAATCTGCTCTGCTGTAGACTATAAAGTGGATACTCTGGGTTATCTTGGACAAATAATTTAGCCTCTCTAAACTTTAATTTTCCCATGTCTAAAAACTTGATAATAATATTACGTGCCTTCTATTTTTTTTATGAGGATCAAATAAGGCCTATCACACAGCACTTTGCCTGTCACAGATTATGCTCTTGATAAGGATAGTGTTTATTTTATCAATAGGAACTTTATTAAGGTGAAATTGATAGTGAAATGATTTGATCTTAAGTACATAATTTTATGAGTTTTATCAGTGTATAAGCCTGTGTAATAACTTTCCTAATCAAGAATACTTCCTTTACCCAGAAATTTCTCCTGTGCCTCAACCATTATAAGCAACCTTGTTCTGATTTTAATCACATAGATTTCTTTTGCTTCCCTTGAAGGTCTTATAAATGGCATCATATAATATGTACTGGTGTCTGCCTGGCTTCTTTTAACATAGTATTTTTGAGATTCAACCATGTTGTTGAATGTATATATGTGTGTGTGTGTGTGTGTATATGTATATTATATATTAATATATGTGAATAAATTATTCATTAGATTATTCCTGAATAATATGTTTTTCCATTTTCTAAATATACCCTGGAATCTGATTATCCATTCTTCTATTGATGATATTTGGATTGCTTCAAATTTGTCTGTACAATTCTTATACAGGCCTTTTTGGGGTAAACATACTTTTATTTTTCTTTGGTATACATCTTGAAGTAGAATGTCTTGGTCATGTGGAAAGTGAATGTTTAACACTTGAAAGAAAATGCTATAATCTTTTTCAAATAGTTGTACCATTTAATATTCTTCCTAGGAAATGCATGAGGATTTTTCTGTAGCCTCAAGTCACTTTTGCTGATTTTAGCCATTACAGTGCATGTGAAAGATATCATTGTGGTTTCAATTTGAATTTTCTTAATGAATTCTGATGGTGAGAAACTTTTCATGTGCTTATTAGATACACTTATAACTTTTTCATAGAGTCTGTTCAAGTACTTTGACCTTTTTCTATTGGGTTGTTTGCATTTTCACTATTAAGATGTAAGATTTCTTTATGTTCTTTATTCTGGATACAAGTCCCTTGTAAGACACTTATCTTGTGAATATTTTCTCCCTGTATGTGACTTGCCTTTTCATTTTTAGTAGTCTTTTGATGAACAGATATTTTTTGTTTTTATGAAGACCAATTTATCAGTCATATTTTATTTTTAATACATTATACCTTCTCTAAGAAATTTTTGCCTACCCCAAAGTGATAGATATTCTGTTTTCTTCTTAAAATTAATAATTTTAGCTTTTGCATGTGACATAAAACAAAGGGCACATGTTATTCTTTAAAATAATTTAATCCTTTGTTCCAACATCATTACTTTAAAACATTCATCTTTCCCCTTCAAAATGCCTCACCTTTATTGAAAATCAAATGAATATATGTATAGGACTCTTTATTCTTTTTTCTAGCTTCTAAAGTCAGAAGTTAGATCACTGTTTTCTTTATTCAATGTATTTACAGGCATAAATTTTCCTCTAAGACTTGCTTTAGCTTCACAAAACAAATGTTATGTTGCATTTTCATTTATTTTGAAGCATTTCCAACTTTTCTTGTGGTTTCTTCTTTGATTCACATATTATTTAGAAGTATTATTTGTTCAATTTTCAAACTTTTTGAAACATTCCTTCATATTTTACATTTGATTTCTAATTGAAATCTGCTGTAAGAAAATATACAAGCTTTCAAAATCTTGAAATTTATTGAGGCTTATTTTATGAACAGTTGAAAAAGATGTACCTTTTTTACTTTACTCTGCAATTATTGGGTATATTATTCTACAAATGTTAAGTCAGAGGACTTTTAATGTCTCCAGCTATGATTGTGGAATTTGTCTATTTTTCCTGTTCTGTCAGTTTTTGCTTCTATTTATTTTGAAGCTCTGTTACTGGGTGTGTAAAATATTATTTTTATGTCTTTTTGATGAGTTGATCTTTTTGTCATCATAAAGAATACCTCTTTATCTCTTGTAATACTCCTTGTGTTCATGCTTATTTTCTACCACCATTTTGCTATTCGCATTTGGCTTGTCCCATTATTTCCCCCTCTGGCACTTTCTGCCTTCTTTTGCATTTACAAAATGTTTTTTTGTATTTTTATTTTAAATTTTCTAATGATTTTTAGGTACAACTTTTTATATTACCTTTAGTGGTGCTTTAAAGATTATCATATTCACCTTTAACTTACCAAACTCTGTGTACAGTTGCTATATCATTTCATGAAATAGACAAGAAATTACAAAAGTATAATTTTATTTGACCCCAACTCTAGGATACTTTGTGCAGTTGTTGACATGTATTTTATACATATATGTGTTATAAACTCCAAAATGCAGTGTTATAATTTTTGCATTAAAAATTCAGGTGTCGCTTAAAAGAAATATATATAAAACTATATAGTTTCCTCACATGTTACCCATTTTCAGGGCTCTTGCCATTGATCTGGGTTCCCATCTGCCATCACTTTCCTCAGCCTGAAGAATTTACCTTAGCATTATTTTCATCTCACCTCTGCTGGTGACAAATTCTCTCAGCCTTCCTTTATTTGAAAATGTCTTTTTTTTCCTTTCACATCGGATGGACCTATTTACTAGATATACAATTCTATGTATAATTTATTTTCTGCACTTTAAAGATATCATCCACTGTTTCCTGACCTGTTGTTTTTGATCAGTCAGCCATCATTGTAATATTAACCTCTAGCAATTGTAATGTTTCATTTTTCTGTTGCTACTTTCAAAATATTCATTTAATCTTTAGATTTTAGGTGTGTGACTATGAAGTTCCCAGGTATAGTTTTCATTGTGTTTACCCTGCTTGGGGTCTACTAAGCTTCTTGGATTTTTTGGAATATTTTCACAAACTTTGGGAAAGTTTTTGGCCAGTATTCCTTTAAATATGTTTATGTTTATTCTCTCTTTCTTCTCCTTCTACACTACTTTATCAGGAGGCTTGATATTGTCTCACAGTTTCCAGTAGTTCAATTTTTTTCAATTTTTTTCTCTGTGGTTTTCATATTGGATAATTTTTGTTGATGTGTTTTCAAGTTTACCAATCATTTCTTCTACAGTTATTCTTCAATTGCCAATCTGATATTAAAACATGCATGACTTTTTTTCTTTTAGGCATTATAAATTTCAGTTCTAGAATTTTCTATTTTGCTTTATTTCAAAAAATAGTTTCCATTTCTCTTCTGAGAGTCCCTACTGTACACTCATTGACCATATAAGCATCATGGCCATGTTTTGTTTTAAGTCCTTGAACTATTTTAAATAGTTGGTTTGAATGTCCTTATTTGCTCATTGCATCTCAGGTTTGGTTGGTTTGTACTAAATGCAATTTTAAAAAAAATATATCTTATTGTTTTGTACTTCGTATGTCTTATGACTTTTTTTTTACCATGTTATCTGATGTTTTATATATTACCAACATTCTGATTATAATACTCCTCTGAAGAATATTGATTTTTGTTCTATTAGGAGTTAATTAAAAAAAATTTTTTTTAACTTATTTATTTTTATTTTTATCTGCGTTGGGTCTTCGTTGAGATGCACGGGCTTCTCATTGTAGTGGCTTCTCTTGTTTCGGAGCATGGGCTCTAGGTGCCCAGGCTTCAGTAGTTGTGGCACACAGGCTCAGTAGTTGTGGCTCGCGGGCTCTAGAGCACAGGCTCAGTAGTTGTGGCGCATGGGCTTAGTTGCTTCGCGGCATGTGGGATCTTCCTGGACCAGGGCTCGAACCCGTGTCCCCTGCATTAGCAGGCAGATTCTTAACCATGCTCCACCAAGGAATTCCCGGAGTTAAATTATTGACAAATCTCTTTAATGTTGTGTAAGATTAGTTTTTTACTGTTTTCAGGTTAGTTTCAGTTTTGTCTTTAGGCTTAGAGCAAATCCTTCAAACTCCAAACTCAGTATCTCGTACAGGGAATGGAAGCCAAAATACTGGCTCAACTTCTCCAGTCTTTCAGTTTTTGCTTTCTTGCAGTCTTCTTGGTGCCTTTCTGCTCTTTCCATTCAAAAACAAATATCTAAACAAAGTTTGCATGTAGATCTGGAGTCTTACCTTTCTGTTGTTACTTTGTTTCTATGATTCCCCCCCCCTTAATTTGAGCTGCTCTAGCAGCTCCAACTCTCCTCTGAAACCTCAAATCAGTAAGATTGTTGCCTTCTGATAATTTTAACCATCCTGTACCTCTGCAATTGAGGGTTTTCCTGGGATAGGGGACTTTCCAAGCTAAAACCAGGGAAGTTCCAGGCAAATAGGGAGAACTTGATCATTTTTTAAGTGTCCTCAGGGAAAACCCTTGTAATCCTAGATCTCATCCAATTCAGTTTCCTCTTTTTGTGGTCAAATCTTCACCACTTTCGGCCTGCTTTTGGTAACTTTCTAGTACTTTACATAGTTGTTTATTTAAAGTTTTGTCCACCAGTTATAAATGTTATCTGCAGGATGGTTAGTCTATTGCATCATTAACCTAAGTATTTTAATTCTGCAAGTGATAAGAGATTTGGTGTCAACAACCAAATTGATCCAAATTTTGACCTTATAATTCACTTCTGTGTGTAGTAATTATAATAATAGTAATAATAATAATATAATATCAAAGTAAAAGTAAACTTCATTCAGAGAAAATTAACCTGCCAAACAATTCTCCAATATATTGACAATGGCTTGTTTGAATAAGAGGTTGCAGGTGGTAGTTTTTATCTTTCTACGTTTTAATAATGTAAAAATGTTAGTATAAAATGTAGGCATATATACACATATATTGTTTGCAATGAAAATATGAACATCACATTTATCAAATAATGGTAATTTAAATATGTATCACAACATATCTTCTTAAAAATGGGCAAGATTAAATATAGCTAAAATGTGATTACAAACGAAATTACTAGATGAAGTGTCTTATAAATACCAGTGAATATATGTGTGGCAAAATCTTAGAAAATTTATTAAAATACTTTTTATTCAGAGAGCAGCCGCCAGATAGGAAAGCTCCACAGAGGAAAACTGAAGCTTACTAGCCAGGAATAGCACAGTTAAAATTGTACCCAGATATTATGAACAGTAAAATTTCCTCTATGGATTCTCTTAATATGCTGAGAGGTATTCCATTATTGAAATAGATTATAATTTACAGGAATCATTATGATACCAATAAGGAATCAGAATTTGAATTACTACTTTGTGAACATGATAGCATTCATTCTCACAGCTTCAGTATGCTTATCACTAAACTCAAGGGGGAAAAAAACTTACATTGGAAAATTGGAAATGTATTTGGTAGAAGACAGAATTGTCACATCAGTTTTTATTTGCAACCTAGTGGCCTTGCATATATGTTGGGTTTGGCCTCCTTTGTATTTTAAAAATTAGGACATTTCTCACAGTTGTATTCCCATTTCCTCTGGCAACTGCCTGGAACAGAGCAGTGGCAACTACATTCAGATGGGGTATGGCCACCCCAGTGTGCATGGTTTCCACCACTTTACTGTTTCACAACTAGCCCTTTTCTTTTACTTATCTCACTTGCTTGGTTTTTGTAGGCATAGGAACACGTAAGCGTTGGCCTACAAAAATATGAGAGAATGTCTTTACTGAAAACACAACAGTATACACCTATTAACAACGTAGGCTCTTTCTGTAAAAAAATTTAAAAAATTAAAAATATAAATATAAGGAAGGCCAAAATTCCTCACAGTTCAGTAAGGAATAAGAAAATTGCAAAAAAACGGATTTGTATTTGTTCTGCCTCTAATTTAATCACCAAAAAAGAAGTCAGTTGGCTACTGCACGTGAATGCTGTTGTTGTTTTAACTGGATTTTGTTCAAAGGCCATAAAATAACTGCCTAAGTTCTAAAGGCATGCAGGTTTCCAGGCGTGTCTGTTAGGGCTTTTTTGCTTCAGAATGTGTCTCCTCAGCCTCAAGGAAGCCACCAGTACTTCTCTCTGCTTTCCTTAAGTATATTTTAGGATTGTAGATGAAGTGTGCACCTACTCATCCCATGTTCTATTTCTATGCCTCCTGGACTCCTTACTCAAGTTCCCTACCTGGAAGACTTTCTTGTAGAAGAGGCACTGGTTTTGAAATGACTCCCTGCTATGTTCCAGGAAGGGATCTGATCGGTCCTCTTCACTTGTACTTCTACATGAACATCTTTACTTTGGTCTCAATTTTGCAGGAACCTTGAAACACTCCTCCACTTTCTTCTCCATGATGAGTGAATGGGATTTCCTCTGTGATGGATGAGCTAGGTTGGCATAAAGGGATATCTCCCATGTATCAGTATCCATGGTAACATTCTAGGCAAGAAGGCAGCATGCTAACACCACTCATCCATCCCAGAAATTTTCAGAATTGTCACCAAGCAGAGCAACAATAACCAAAGTCAAATTCCACAGAGCAAACAGAAATCCCTTTATATTGTTAAAGTCCTCTTGACCTTCCCCTTTGTCCAACCTCCTTTCAAAGAGTAGCCCCCTATTTTGTGGTCTATAGACTTTACTCAGGCAGCTATTTTCACGCATTTATTTTCTTTAACCTTCAAGAAGTTTGTATTTGTACATTTTCACTACGGATGGAGAGCAGAAAAAGGAGTGAATACTGGGGATCGTAGATTCTTCTTGTTTTGTAATTCTATCCATGTTTTCTCCCTTCATTAAAATTGAAAATTCACCAAATCTGTTTTCTTACGGGATGGTTTACAGAGAAACAGCCAATCCTCCCCCTCCCTCTACAGTGTAACCATGATTTCTAATATGGCATGATTTTAAATAAGGATTCTTGGCAGAGCTGAAGAGAGAAACCTTCTGTCGTTGGTGATATAGTATATGGTCTTCCTAAAGCACCTCTTGTCCCCATGAAAGCCCGTCCTTGCATACTTTTGTGTGCAGTAAAGGGTTAAAAGGCGCTGGAATGTGTTAATTCCTGCTGCAGCAGCGCGCATTGCTTCCACTTTGACCTCATAGTTAATCTGCGTGATAGTTAAATCACGCAGAGACTCGTGTATTTCTTTTAAACACACACACACGCACACAGACACACACCTGCTGCCCTCTAAAAGAAAAATCAAAACAAATCAAACAAATAAACAAACCTCAATTGATGGACCCGGAGGAGTATGTGTGAGCGTGGGGGGCATGAGTATGTGTACGAGTGTGCATGCGTTTCCCTTTCCCTTATTTGTCTCCTGTGCGTCTCTCCCTGTACCCTCCCCCTGCCTCAATTATATTATTCCCGGGACTTGGAAGCTGCTCCCTGAGCTGACGCTTTGATGGTATCTGCAAGCGTTTGTGCTGATCTTATTTCTGCCCCCTGAATATTAACTCCCGAAGCTGCTAGCAATACAGCTCCCCAGTGACGGGACCTACTAGAGGCAGGTGGGGGGAGCCACCATCAGTTAATAAGCATAATAATAATACAAAGGGGAGGGATTCTTCTGCAACCTAGAGGCCAGAGGCAGGGGAGGAAAAAAAAAAGCGATGAGTTCGACAAATATATGGAGCACAGGAAGCTCAGTCTACTCGACTCCTGTATTTTCACAGAAAATGACGGTGTGGATTCTGCTCCTGCTATCGCTCTACCCGGGGTAAGATATGCCCTTTCCGGCGTCGTTTTGTTTCAGAGAGGTTGGGGGAAGGGGTGGGGACAGCGGAACTCGGGAGACCACCCAGATTTAAAAGACTCTTATAG
This sequence comes from Mesoplodon bidens, assembly GCF_964165515.1. Classification (NCBI taxonomy): domain Eukaryota; kingdom Metazoa; phylum Chordata; class Mammalia; order Artiodactyla; family Ziphiidae; genus Mesoplodon; species Mesoplodon bidens. The sequence continues at coordinate 169,282,801 of NC_138160.1, read as the reverse complement.
GATTTGGGGCTTTGTAATTTAGGGGAATGTGAATATTTGGGGCGGGAAAAAGGAGGGAGGAAAGGGAAAGGTCACTTTCATTTATTTATTAATTTATTGGATTTTCTTTATTTGTTTTAGAATGGAAAAGCTAACGTCATAAAGACTTTGTGTTTGGGGAGTAGCATTTTGATAGTACTGCGGTCTGATGTCTAGGTGGGCTGTGCTGATACATGCCGGCGTTTGAGGCCATGTTGGAGGCGTTTGGGTGCGGGTCGGGAGGAGAAAACTGCAAATGGGGTCCTGGCGCACACCCGGGAGACGTGTGTGTTTGTTTGTGTGTGTGTGTGTGTGTGTGTGCGTGCGGGGATGGTTTCTGTTCCTGTATCCAAAGTATTGCCTGCTCCTGCACCTGGGCATTCTTAAGATCAGCCAGCCAGGTTTTCTATCCAGCCCCATTGACTTGGCAGCAGACTCCCTGGTGGGCTAAAAGGGTTCAGCACCAGGGACAGCAGTCCTGTCAGGGCCAAATGGAAGGAGGCTTGTCTAATCCCACGGGACAACTTTACATCTACACAGGACACCGTTATAGTATAGACAGAAGGCCGATGGAGCCAAGGAGCACTAGTGACGTCTGGGGACCCTGCTCTGATTATCCCTAACCCCTCCTTGAGATAGGAGGGGCATTGCTGGGCATGGGGTAGAGAATGTAGTTAATCAGTGCATGGAGGGGGATATATGTCTGGAAAAGAGTTGGCTTTGCTGCAGTGTTGAAAAATATGCTGAGCCAGGTGAATGTGATGCCAAAATTGTGAAGTTATGCATTAATGTCTTAGAGCCTTGTTGCACTGAATAGAAAATGGGGAAAGGGGGTGGTGGATTTCCCAAAATCCTGAGCAGGTGTGTGTTGCGAAGTGTTTTGCACCTGAATTTTTTTGAACTTCCCTGCACCAAAGGTATCAAAGAACTATCCCTTCACATATAGTTCATCATTTATCCACCCACCAAAACAACCCCCCTGCCCAACACGTACTATCAGGATTTCCAGAGGTCCATTGTACTTATATTACTTGCACTCTTCTATACTGTCACTTTGAAATAAAGCTGTAAAAATATTACCCCAAATCTGCTCAAAAAGAAAGAAAGAAAGAAAAACTAGCTATAGAAGAAATCAAGCCATTGCCCTAAGGTTTTCCTGGGAGTTGACACTCTTATGTAGTAGTTGTAACAAAAGGAGATAAAACGGATGGGGGTTAAAAGATTATTTTATTTTATTGAAAATTTCTAGTTAACTTCACTGGTCCTCCATTCTCTAGGGTAGGTAATGAGGAGGTACAGATTTCAGTAAAAAAGAGACCCAAGCAAAAAAGGACTGAAAGTCTCTCTTTGGAGTCTTTGGAGTTTCCAAGCAAAGAGAGGGGCCTGATTAAATCTACCAGCACTTTTCATACCTTCCTCCTTTACTATAAAAATAGAATATATTTTCTTTAAGAGTGTAAGATTAAGTAGTTTTCTCAGAAGAAGGCTTTTTACTGGAAATGGTTTATGTGTAATACATTTTAGTGGAATACTGGAAAAACAGTGCTTTTAATTAAAATTTGCACACATATTTTACTATTTAATGTTGTATGTAACTCTTAATTTGTTTCAGACATTAGAGAATTTATAGTTACTTGTTGATAGGAAACATCATTCTCATGATCTTACCATTTATGAAACCTGTGGATTAAAATCTAGTCAAGACATAGGGAAATATGTCTTTCCTTCTTACACACTTACATCCATCTTAGTAAACAACTTTATAACTGAATAGATGAGAATATTTTTATATATTTTACTCCAATGGTCTTATTTTAACCTAAAATGTGCAATTGTATTATTTTTCCTAATACTATCATATTTAAGATGTCTTCTTATTGCAACAGTCCCTTTTCTTTTCCAATTATCATATAAAAAGTAATACTTAGTGATACATTTTAATTTTCAATTCTTATCATAGTAGCTTAGATGAGCTTTTTAAACAACTCTAAATAATGGGAGTTATGTGTCATATAAACTCTCCAATAGGAGGATATTCACATTTTCTCAGTAATAACAGAATAGAGTCATTGCAGTTTGGTGCAGAGAATGTGATCAGAGTTTCAGTTTGCTGCAATCCCATTTTAAAAAAAAAAGCCATTTGAATGGCTGAATAGAGCTGGATGAAAATAGGAGCTTTGATCTCTGAAGCTGATCTTGAAGAAAGACAAGTGACTAGAAAAATGTGGGATTCTGGGAGCAGTTTGAAAAAGGCTTTTTGGGTAAACAGTGGTAGTAGAACTACCTAGAAACTTGAAGGGAAATTTAAAAAAAAAAAGAAACATTTAAGTGACTTTACATAACTCCAAAGAATATTTTTCACTCTCATTAAAATGACTAAATTCTTTAGATTGTGTCTCTACAAAAGTAATACAAAGAGGAATATGAAGCATTGGAGTGAGGATGTTAATAGCTAATATCTCTTCTTATATGTGGGATAGTTAATTTCTGAAACTGAAAACTATCTAAACTGCCACATATCTTATATATAAGGCTATCATAGAAATGGTCTGGGAAACTTGCTAAAGTTGTATGATTCTTGAACCATACAAGCTTGTTATTTACTATCCTTCCAAATTCTCCACTTGGTTTTATATGAAAAAGAAAAATGAAATCACTTCCTCAGCATATTTAATTGCTTATAGACATAACATTTCAAATAGTCTACCCTGAGGCAAACATCTATCTGGAAAAAAAAAAATTATCACCCAGTGTTCCCTAGGATCCAGCTGCCCACTACCCTCTAGACAAAATATCTGGATTGTAGGCAGGAATTTAAAAATTAGCTTTTAATTTAAATTCGTTACATAAGTGTCTCTGATATCCTAGACTCAGTTTAGAATACCTAATCTCAAAATGATTAAATTACAGAATATTTAGTGATAGAGGTCTCTGGTCTCCATATTTTAACATTTGCTTCATATCAAGGATTTCTGCTCAAATTGGAAGAATGTTAAGACTGACTTTAGAGGCTTTATCTTTGTTGAAAATATTATTTTACTAGGGCTGTGGCTGCTTCTCACCATCATAACTTCGTAGTCATTCCAAGACAGACTTTCCACAGCTTAAGTACAAGTCGGCTTTATTGGAATGACATATACTTGTTGAAGGGGAACAGAATTTGCCAACCCAAAATATGCCTCTTTGGCATAAGAATTATTTAAGGCTGATTATTTTTAAGAAACAGCAGATACAGGTAAAGCTTAAAACTGAGTGGAAGTTACCCTTTTGTAAGAGACATTCATGTTTATAATGGAAATCTCCATTTTTAAGGGTGTCTCCCTCCCTGTACCAGAAAGAAGAGTTTGGCTAAATACCTAGAAACTTACCAGTGGTGAAGGCAGGGACTTACATCTGCCTAACAACCATCCCCTGTTGACTGTGCTTTACTTAATAATCTCCCATAACTGGCTTCCCCTACTCCCAACATCTTTTGTCTTTAGCTGGAGACGGTATTTAAGATGATGGCTTGGGCCATTTGAAGGATTTACTCAGCTTTCTGGGTATCTCCCATGTATACAGGAAATATACATGTTATTACATGTTTTTTTTTTCTTTTCCTCTTGTGAATCTTTTATTACAAGGATGTCTCAACCAAGAACCTAGAAGAGTAGAAGGAAAATTATTTTTCCTCCCCTACATGGTCATCCAAATTACTTCTGCTGAATTCAGTGATCACATAAGATTGGTAAAAAGTTATAATTAGTGCAGTTCAGGAATTGTTTGACCACCCAGGTATCAGAACAATTTAAAAATTCAGGATTTCATTTGGGATGGGCACATTACCTATTCAGGTAAATGTGAAAGAAAGAATTCATCCTCTGCTACTGGGTTAGAAGAGATCCATGTGACATCTTCAAAGTCAGAAACCAGATAGTCACAATACAATATTTTCAGATTTTCCAATCTATTTGTGTCATGTATATACATACACTGAATCAAAATTTTTAAATATGTAAATATTAACATATAATAGATTTTAATTAACATATACAAAAGTTATATAATATATTTTAAATGCATAAAATATAATTATATTATACATAACATATACACACACACACACAATTTTTACTAAAATCTGCGACATAGTTGTTGTCAACCACATTCGACAGACTTGGAAACCAAGATTATAGAGAGATTAAATGACTTGTTTAAAGGCAACAGATAATTAGAAGTAACATCAAATAATGATAATTCTGCATGTGGATAGAAATAGAGTCCTATAATGATAGGTGTATACATTTATATATACTTCCTACCATCCTGGGGTTCCTTCCTGGGTCCCTTGGTGGGTGCTTTCCAGGAACCAGGACATGTTTCTCACTCCAGTCAGCAGCACTAATCAACCCGCCCCCGCCTCCCGCTCCTGCCATAGTTTGCAGCAAGTCACTGTGAGTTCCACGCATGACCTGCCAACAGTGTTGATGCAACTGGAGCTTTCTCCCTTCTGTAGCGCCCCTCCCCCCCCAACTCAGCACTTACCCAGTACTTTTCACCACTTTGCCCCAGACCCCTTCTCCCATAGCAGGATCTCAGAAGGTCTTTCACCTCCCTCCCTTGTCTCTTGGGCCGTAGCCACTCTGATCTCAGTGTATCTTTTGCTAAATACACTTTTTCTGCATAAATAAAAAAAATGATTTGGAATTGTTCTCTGAAAAAATATTGTAAAATGTATATATACATACAAGATAATGATAACTGATTATATTTTAGATCTGTCACTAATCATCTTCTGAATTTTATTTTGTGTTTTCTGTTTTATTTTATTTCTTCTGAATTTTTTGATCAGTTTCATTTCATCAGTACTGTTTGCTCGTAAGTGTAGTAACTAGACTAGATTATTAAGATACCAATCAATTTTAGTTTTTATAATTATCTGATTTCACCTTCATATAATAGAAGTTAGATACCTTACATCCAGTCAGCCCACTGAATAAATTAAAATGTTGAATCTAGATAGTAGTGTGGTTTGAGGTCCTCAGTCCCATCAGTCACTCCATTTTTAAATTTACCTCACAATTTTAATTGAAAGCTCTAAACAGATATGCTTAGAAATAATCCACTCTTCAGTTGTTTCATGAGTTTAATAACATGTTAAATGATATTATTTAGTCCCTGGGGGAAAATACATTAAGAAAGTATATTTTCTTAATGGTTATGTGTAAATAAAGCATAGTTTAATCTGCAATTCAGTCATTACCCAGAAATTTAACTACTACTTGTCATCCCATTTTCAAAGAAGAAACTTTGTCCTCCACTGAGGAAATTTATAGGATAATTTGCTCAATGTTGTCCCATAGTTTTCCTACAGAAATTCTATATTGAGGCAACCATACTGAATATTAAAGTAGAAATAATGTTACTGTTTCAATATCTGGATATCTCTATCTTCAACATATAGATATTTAAATGAGCAACAGCTTGATTAACTGTGGCACGTGAAAACTTAATATCAAAGTGCTTAAGTTTTAATTTCTAGAGGAATAAAAAGTTACACATTCTAGAAATTAAGGCTTTATTTTTTTTTCTGAGAATGTTTTCATGCACGTTTTTATTCTCTCTATAGCTTTGTAAGTGAGATGAGGAAGATAACATTTTACCTTGTCCAAGTCTTCTTGAATGTTGGTTGTAGAGCAAGGGTTGAGACTTCCCCAGCCACATTCCTAGTGCAATACACCACACCACTCAACAATAGTCACCCTTTTTCTTTGTAAAAGTTAGAAAATACTTGGATTGTTTTGAGGTGTAAAAGTCTTCTCCAGTTTGCTTTACTGGGAAAGTTATTTGCTATTCATTTCTTCCATATTCTAGAGAATACACATCTTTTAAAAGGAAATAAAAACCTTTTAAGTTATACATTTGTGGCTTAGGGTAAAAATAAAATTTAACTCAAAATCATATTAATCCCCACTGTATTATGAAATAAGAGGGCAAAATATGGTAATAATTCTATATTATTATAAAAATCATTATGGAACTCTATAGATAAAGTACCATGTAAATGCTAAGTAAATAGTGCTGATATTACATTCTCCACCCATTCATAAAGAAAACCATCTGAATACCAAATAACATAATAGTGAGGAAAATAAAGAATGCTTTTTAAGCAAAGGTCCTTTGTAATAATTGAAACCCTGCCATTAACTCAAGTATAGTAGTAGAACCAAAGTCTATGTGGTGAGACAGATAAATATCAAGTTCTGTAATTTATTTAAGCATATTTAAATAGAATGGCCAAAACAAACTGAATATAACTTTTCAGTGTTATCTTCGTAGGAAGAAATAAATGACTTACTCTTATTTATGATCTTTTGTGCAGGTTAACAATCCCTTTATATAAACTGCTTTTGAAAACACATTTGAAATACAATAAGTGAGGGGAAAAACTCTAGATATAAACTGTAGAAATGAATTAATTCCTAATTCATTAAAGGAATAGTATTGCAGCCAGGTCTGTTCTAGGAACTGGGTATATAATTATGGGGCAAAAGTCTTGATGTCCGCCATCATAGAGTTTGCAATCTCATGGGGTGGCAGGCAATGATCAAACCGATATACAAATAATTATTAAGTTTTAACTCAGGTAAATGCTACACAGGAAAGTCATAAGTGCTATGAGAGAATATATCAGCTTTCTAACTTGATGAAAGCATAGGCTAGAGAAACTGAGTGAGATCCACAAACTAGCTGAAACTGATCTACAGTCATCTAATTGGTCAGTTTTAATATTTCACCATTCTTTTCTTGGTTATAATAGTCTTTGCTGGATTTTTTGCCCTTGGTTGAAGAGGTTGTCACTTGAAAAGTGAATGGTATTTTTGGGGAAGAAAATTTTTTTAATGTTCTGAAAACTATTTTTCTTTACTATTTAAAAAATTATGTAATAGGCAAGAACTATATTAAGGATAATTAAATAAAGTAACACGTCATTTATGACATTATTTTAACACAAACTAAATTTACTAACCAATGGCCAGTTGATGGGCTTTTGCTCCACTCACCCCTGTCTTCAAGTTATATATGCATAAAAGTAGATCTGTTTTCCTACCACCACCTCCAACTGAGACATCTTCTCTGATTCTTTGTCAATCCAATATAAATAGTCAACTACAATCAAACAGGGGGAAAAAACACATGACCATCTTAAATATAAATACCAGTTGTGAACGTCAATTAATTTCAGACTTGGATATAATATGATAAGAAAAATACAGTGAATATTTTGGGGATTTTAGAATTACATAAAAAATGCACTGTGTATGACCTATAAAAATGTGTACAGAAGTAGACCCGACACCCTGTGGGATCTCGGTTCCCCGACCAGGGATTGCACCCGGGCCACTGCAGTGAAAGCCTGGAATCCTAACTGTTAGGCTACCAGGGAACTCCCGCAGTGACTTTTCAATATTGATAAATTATAATCTTTCAGCAAGAGAATAGATGCTAGTAATTATATGTTAATAAATTATCAACTTTTTAAAAAAATCTATTTTACCTATTGTCTTCCAGTATCCCCCTTCATCTTATTCTTAGAATTAGCAAGTATGTATTTAGTTCCTTTCAAATAATCATGATTCTGAAAGGAAGGTGTCCTATACTCATACACATACACACAAATCTGCAACTTTGGATAATGCCCTTTCTAATCTCATAAAAAGAATACTTTTCCCATTGTATTAAAGAGATTGAGTAAATATATATTCTTCTTAACAAGGTACTTTAAATCTGAGGTAGTATTCAGATATTTCCTGTTTTTAATAGAAAAGTAATTTTCCTTAGTATTTCTTAGAGGGAAAATTTAAAGTGATAATTTTTAAAGTCAATAACAACATCTCAGTGATACCAGGTAAAAATTATCATTTAACTAAATTATCTCCTTTTAACTTAACTTTATTAATAAAAATCTGCATTCTTTATTTTAAAATTAATTCTTAATAATTTTCAGAGAAAAATTGTTGAATTTTAAAGAAGTGTACATTTGAAACTAATTATTCTTCATTAAATTCCACAACAAATTATTTAATTACTTAAATTATTTAAATAATTACTTCATAACCTTCATAAACCCATACTTTATTAATCAAGTTATTAGAAATTATAAAAATTTAGACACTTTTAGTTTATTCTACATCCAAGTAAATTTTTCATTATTTTATTTTATTTTTTTACTTTTTATTTTATTTTATATTGGAGTATCATTGATTAACAATGTTGTGTTAGTTTTAGGTGTACAGCAAAGTGATTTAGTTATACATATATAAGTATCTATTCTTCTTCAAATTCTTTTCCCATTTAGGTTATTATAGAATATTGAGCAGAGTTCCCTGTGCCATGCAGTAGGTCCTTGTTGGTTATTTTATATATAGCAGTGTGTACATGTCAATCCCAAACTCCCTATCTATCCCTCCCCCCACGTTTCTCCCCTGGTAGCCATAACTTTGTTCTCTAAGTCTGTAAGTCTGTTTCTGTTTTGTAAATAAGTTCATTTGTATCATTTTTTTTAGATTCTGCATATAAGTGATAGCATATGATATTTGTCTTTGTCTGATTTACCTTGCTTAGTATGATAATCTCCAGGTCCATATATGTTGCTATAAATACCATTATTTCATTTTTTTAATGGCTGAGTAATATTCCATTGTATATATGTACCACATCTTCTTTATCCATTCATCTGTCAATGGACATTTAAGTTGCTTCCATGTCTTGGCTATTGTAAACAGTGCTGCAATGGACACTGGGGTGCACATATCCTTTCAAACCATGTTTTTTCCAGATATATGCTCAGGAGTGGGATTGCTAGATCATAAGGTAGTTCTGTTTTTAGCTTTTAGGAACCTCCATAGTGTTCTCCATAGTGGCTGCACCAATTTACATTTCCACCAACAGTGTGGGAAGGTTCCTTTTTCTCCACACCCTCTAGATCATTTATTGTTTGTTGACTTTTTGATGATGGCCATTCTGACTGGTGTGGTGAGGTGATATCTCATTGTATTGACGGTTTTAATTTGCATTTCTCTAATAATTGGCAATGTTGAGAATTTTTCATGTGCCTCTTGGCCATCTGTATGACTTCTTTGGAGAAGTGTCTATTTAGGTCTTCTGTCCACTTTTTTTATTGCATTGTTTGTTTTTTTGATTTTGAGCGGCATGCTCTTTGCTGTTGGTATATTTTAGAGATTAATCCCTTGTCAGTCGCATCATTAGCAAATATTTTCTCCCATTCTGTAGGTTGTCTCTTCATTTTGTTTGTGGTTTCCTTTGCTGTACAGAAGTTTTTGAGTTTAATTAGGTCCCATTTGTTTATTTTTATTTTTATTTTCATTACTCTAGGAGATGGATCGAAAAAGATATTGCTGCAATTTATGTCAGAGTGTTCTGCCTATGTTTTCCTCTAAGAGTTTTACAGTATCTGGTCTTATGTTTAGGTCTTTAATCCATTTGGAGTTTATTTTTGTGTATGGTATAATTTATAAACTAAATTATCTTTGGGAAGTCCCTTAACCCTATAACCACCATCTGTTTGATATCTGTAAGACATTTAATTGATATTGGTATATTGTAGTATGTAATGTTTACCCCTAAAAATGTGGAGAGTGAATGATAACAGAAATACAGCCATGTTTAAATGTTATTATTAATTAAAAATCTTTAATTTTATGCCTTCTATTATGAAATGATACTTAAAATATGCCTGAATTTTCCAGTAACTGATTTATTGAAAACGCTGGATTTAGATAGCTATGGTCTAGAAATTATGATTCTCTTTAAATGTCATCTATTGAATCTCTCTTCCCCACACCTGGACAATACCTAACGTAAAAGCAATGAATTTTCCATTCATTTTAGAGTTTCTAATGATCTCATTTTCAGGTATCAAAGTCTCATCTAAATTGATCCTTCAAACTCTCACTCACTTTAAATTTTTTTCTGTTCTCTGATCAGCCCTGACCTAAGATTTCTGCTGCCTGCCTGACACTATTTCTTCATTTTTTTGTTAGGCTCCTCTTCTCTTTTTATTATGCTGCTTTTGGCTTTTTCAAGATTAAAGTGGAGGGAGGAAGGACAGTTACCTTTGCGGAAAGATCTTATTGTACTCTCTGGGTGAAAAATGCCTAAATGTTTAGTCGTTCTTTCATGGGGTGTTGGATGGATTCTGTGGAGCTAACCCTCTTCCTCCTTCCTCCTCCTGGGGACCTTTAGAATTGCACTCTTCCCTGACATGGGTCATGCTGTATGGGGGCTTGATGTTTTATGACAGGCCCTCAGCTCCACTCTAAAGACACATCTACCCTGACTTTCTACTAGCATTTTCTTGCCAAATAGACTGTTTTTCTGGCATCTATTTATTTAGCTCAGGAGGAATGAGTGAATGAAAAACAAACTCAGGAAAATTGCTTGTCAGCTTCAGAAAGTGAAGGTCTTTTTCTCACTCAGATTCACTATTGGGATTGTTCAAACCAGCCTATCACCTTTAGACATTTTCAGGAAAAAATCAGGCTACATTAGTCATTTGGACTGCTTAAATTATAGAGACCACAGGCCAAATTTTGCTAAGAATTCTCTATCTACCCTGTGTTCAAACAGCATTAAGAAGCAGATATACAAGTTTTCTGTTTTGGGTAGAGATAACAATTACCCCTGTTAGTCTCCCCTAAATGGTAGACATCAATGAGTGGGTTTCTTGACTTTGTTTTCCAGTTGCCTTGAGGTGGAGGTGGAACATGTATCACTGTGAGGAGGGGATATGAAACTGCACAGTCCTTTCTACACTTAGGCCAATAAACTTTTTCCACAAGAACTGCTCTCTTATTGAATCCTTAAACTTCTATTTTACGGCCCCAAAGTGGGTGAAGGAAAAAGAACCCAGGACTGGTTTTTGGCCCTCTCTAGCAAATTCTGCCTCTTCTTGGCAGCCTACCACATTTGTGTTAAATGAGAGTATAACACTTCTCACTTATTTTTCTCAGTTCTGGGACATCAGTTATGATAACAATGGAGAAAGTATGTTTAATATTACGTTACCCATGCAATTCATTTTTTCCTGATATCCACTAGTTAATTCACCTTCTTCAAATCTTTGCTCAAATATTGCCTTCTCAGTGCCTACACTGATTACTCAGTGTAATACTGCAAACGTCCCTCAACCCTATACTCACAATTCCACTTATTCTCTTCTGTGTTTTACCTTTCCTTAGTCTTCAGTAATTAAGTAGAAAATTTTTTATTATGTAGCTTACTGATTTATTTTTTCACTTTTTATTTTCTGTCTCATTCAGCTAGAATCCAGGATTAATGAGAGCAGAGATGCTATTTCTTCCACTGTTATACTCCAGGCTTTTAGAGAAGTGTCTTGCTTCTAATAGATGTTCAATAATTACTGTTTAATTAAATAATAAAAACTGCATCTCCTTTTCCCTGAAATTTATCTTCTCTTAAAAAAGGAAAAAAGGTACTTCCCTGGTGGCACAGTGGTTAAGAATCTGCCTGCCAATGCAGGGGACACGGGTTCGAGCCCTGGTCTGAGAAGATCCCACATGCCACGGAGCAACTAAGCCCGTGTGCCACAACTACTGAGCCTGCGCTCTAGAGCCCGCGAGCTACAACTACTGAGCCCATGTGCCGCAACTACTGAAGCACGTGCGCCTAGAGCCTGTGCTATGCAACAAAGACAAGCCACCACAATGAGAAGCCTGCACACCACAATGAAGAGTAGCCCCCTCTCGCTGCAACTAGAGAAAGCCCGCACTCAGCAACGAAGACCCAACACAGCCAAAAATATATAAATAAAGTAATTAATTAATTTTAAAAAAAGGAAAAAAGAAAAATCTTTTCCATAGTACCTCACTCTAAGTTCAGCATATATGGCTGGTGACCAAAACAAAAAAAAAACAAACAAGTCCTACAGAATCGTGTAGTCCTTAAGAGCATAAGCTATGGAGCCACGCTTGACCAGGATTCATATTTCTACCCTTGACATTTACTACTTGATGGCCTCAGTAAATTTATTAACTGCATTCATCCTTAGTATCTTCATATAAAAAAAGGAAGATAATAATTCTTCAAAAGCTACTTTTGAGTAGCAATGGACATAATACATAGTACATGGCACATAGTAAACTTCTCTTACATGTTCTTTTGTTTTTGTTACTACCACAGGGTCATTATTTATTTTCTGGGGATATTCCTAGAGACACAAATAGTCTCTCCACCCCTGTTAAATGCTAAATTTGGGGAAAGTACAGGAGAGGGGTTTCTTAATAAAAATTCAGTAATTCTCTAGTCCCCTGTCTTAATTTGTGTAAGATGAGAAAATTGGAAAAATGTCCGTAAGTTTCTGGAATGACTATATTGTTCATTCATTTTAGATCAATATTAAAAACTTGATAAAATTCCTAACACGTGTGGATTAGGTCCCAATAACAATAAAATATGTGGTGACACATGGGACTTCTTCCTGAAGACAGCTTCTTTAACTATATGCAAAAAAGAGAGAACTGATATTTTTCTATTCAAGGTCATAACTGAGTCTTCATTTTTTTGTGTGCCTTATGGATCTGATAATAGAGTGAAATTCAACATCCTCTGTCACCTAGGTTACTGCATCAGCCACCTAAAGTACCTTTCTGATGCCAGTTTTGCTACCTTCTGATTCATTCACCACATAGCAGAGAGACTTTTTTCCTAACAAATATTTTCCTAAATAAGGACATAATTTAGATTCCATAACCTGTTGAGAGTTTAAGTGTAGAGTTAGATAAAATCTTTTTCAAATGTGTACATTGGTATCACCACCACCCATATGCATATATACATACATATATTAATTTCCAATATCTATTGGTTTCCATCACACTTGGAAGTTTTCTTCTGCCCTTACCAATTAATCACCCTTCTATGCCCCCCTTCTCCTTGACTTCAGACTATAAATAATCTCCCAAGCACATTCTTAATAGATGTTTAAGTATCAATGAAATATTTCATAAAAATGAAGATGTACATAAAGCAGAAGTTTCAAGATAGGGGTTATGCACTCTGACTCAGGTGACCTGAATAGTGTCCTTCTGAATTGCTATCTTGTGAATCACATTTTGTTTAATCCTCAGTGACTGTGTTCCTGGCACTATGCAACGTGCAGAAGCTATAGCACTGAACAAGGCAAGCACAGTCCTTGCACTTGTGGAATGTATATTTTCAAATAAAGACATGCTTTTAAAAACATAACACTGTATTATATATAATATATCATATATTATAGCCATACTTTTATAACTATTCTTATAGACAATATCCTACATATATATTGATTTGTTTCACTTATTGCCTCTGATCTAAGTAAATTTGTGTAACCAGATAGACATTTTACACTCAACCATTTTTTAAACCACATATCCATGTGATTCTGTCCATTTTCCCCTTGAAACTGGCTAACATGGGATATCATTTGACTCTTGTTGAGCTTTCAAGCACTATGTTAAATGCAGAATGAAAATAAATGCAAAGTAGACAAATTTCCTCCTTCCTATGAAGGAAGACAAATTTCCTATGAAGGCATCCTGCCTTTCTGCCATAAATTAATAGGTATTGTGTTCCTAATACTTGTTTGGCACTGTACTAGGGACTGGAGATAAAACAGGAAGAAATACAGACACCTTCTTAATCCTCTTAGACATTGCAGTCTAGGGACAGGCTGATAGTAAACAAACAAATTTCAAATTGTGGTAAATGTTGAATAACTAAAAGGTGTGCTATGATGAAGAAAAGAAAAAATTGTTTTAGATAGAATACTCAGGAAAGGCCACTCTGAGTAATGGATAAGAAGTTGAGATTATAAGAGTATTAAAAAAATTCAGCCATGAAAAGATTGAAGGGAAGACTTCTCTCATTATAGGTAACAGCAGATTGCAAGGGCCCTGAATGGAGAAAAAACTTGGTGTGGTTTAGGAACTAAAAATAGCCCACACAGCTGGAGGACAGTGATCATGGATGAAAAAGTCAGGATATAGGATTTGGGAGTCAGAAAGCTGCTTCCTATGGTACAACTTTGAGGCCATAGTGAATATTTTGAATTCTGGGAAATACTTCATATAATAATACCATCAGTTTTATTCTTAAGGAAGAAGTGTGCCTCTATGATTTGGGGAATGGTGAGGGTTGCAATTTACTTACCAGTTTTCAGCTGCTGGGCAATTAACTAAACTGTTGACTTATAGCTTCTTTAGAGTTAGATATAGTGTTGCTCTACATCTTGCTACAAAATCTTAGCAGTATCAAAATGATTGGTTCTGCTATTATATCAGTTATTTGAAACATAGTCATTATTTTTTGGTATTATTATGAATGCCATAAAATTATGGCACTATGAAATGATTGTACTATATATAAACTCGTGTTTAAACATATATTTTTATAAAAATAAATACTTTGCTTCTAAAAAATGGCAAAGATAGTTTCTTAATTCCAAATTAACTAATATGTTTTTTGGGGGAAGCAGTTATTTGCCTGAATGATTTTTAAATTTTAAGAGATTCTCATAGGGAGCATTAACAAATGTACACTTATTTCCTATCCATAAAATATATTATTGAACTTAACCTGCATAAAACAGAACCACAGAATGTAATACTCCTTCTAAGATTCTGGAAGAGATACAAAGATCTGTGTAACAAATTAAAAACAAAGCAAAACAAAAATACACTACCATTTTATTAATAAAAATTTCCTTCTCCCAAGGAGATTTTAAAATTGTTAGACTCAATTACCTCATACTTTAGTATCAGGAAATTTTACAGAAGTCTCATGTCAAAGAATATTGTGAAAAATTCAGTGATTTAGTTTACAGCATAATAGTTTTGTTTTTGTTTTATTTTTAAGTTAACATAGAGCAAAACTGGCCTTTATTGCTGGACAGTTGTATGAATTTTAACACACATGTAAATTCTTGTAGTTCAGTATCTCGAGTCAGGATATGGAACAGTTCTATCTGCTACCCCAAAGGCTCCTTCCTACTACCCCTTTGTAGCCACACCCTTCCCCCACTCTTAACTCCAGGCAACAACTGCTCTGTTATTCATCACTGTAGTTTTTCTTTTCAAGAATGTCATATATGGGACTTCCCTGGGGTGCAGTGGTTAAGAATCTGCCCGCCAATGCAGGGGACACGGGTTCGAGCCCTGGTCCTGGAAGATCCCACATGCCACGGAGCAACTATTATTTATAGCATGATCATTTGATATAATATGATGAAGGGGAAAAGGCCAGCTTGAGAAAACTTTATATACTTGTATTGGACGACCTCCTAGGTGTAGTGTAGAGTGAAAAAAATCAAAGATACGTACTATATTCTACCATCTGGGTTAATAAATAAAAGAGGATGCAGCCCGTGTGCCACAACTACTGAGCCTGTGCTCTAGAGCCTGCCAGCCACAACTACTGAGCCCATGAGCCACAACTACTGAGCCTGCGTGCCTAGAGCCCATGCTCCACAACAAGAGAAGCCACTGCAACGAGAAGCCCACGCAGGGCAATGAAGAGTAGCCCCCACTTGCCGCAACTAGAGAAAGCCCGCGTAGCAACGAAGACCCGATGCAGCCAATAAATAAACAAACAAATAAATAAATTTTAAGAAATAACATTAAAAAAAAGAATGTCACATATGTAGAATCATATAGTTCACTCAGCATAGTGCCTTTGAGATTCATCTAAGTTACTGTGGTGTCAATAAGCACATGAAAAGAAGTTCACCATTACCAGTCTTTAGGTAAATGCAAATTAAAACCATAATATGATAAAACTGCACACCTATCAGAATTGGTAAAACAAAAACAGTACTGTCAAGACCAAGGGTTGGTAAGTATGTGGACCAACTGGAACTCTCATACATTATTAGTGGGAATATAAAACGGGGAACGATTTGGCAATTTTGTATAAGATTAAGCATGAATCTAACATTACTGAACAACCTCACTCTGATTTGCATGGGAGAATTGAAAACTTATGTCCTGGAATAATGGCTTTTATAATTATCTAGATAATTTGTTTTCAGAAATGCTTACATAAATATGATCACATCAAGTTTTCCAGACAAAATGGTGATTTCCTTTATTTGACTTGAGAGTACACTCTTGATTGAATTAATCAGAAGTTTCTTAATGGTTATGAGATCTGCTTTGATATTACTTGTGATCATGTACCTGAGGATATTGGAAAGAGTGGAAAGGATGATAGGGAAGATACAGGGAGAGGCCTGGATTCTGTGGGAGCTCCTTTTTTAATTTGTGCAATAGGTTTGCAGTCTCTTGAAAAAGGTAAAAATACACTACTGAGAAAAGACAGTAAGTTGTTATTCCCTTAAGGTATTTTCTTTGTAATATGAATTCTTTATTATTTAAAGCATTTAAGCTATCCTGTGACAGGGATCTAAATTTGCAAAAATATAAATGACACAAACTGACCTTTTTTCTATTATACAAACGTTCAGTTTTTTTATGAAACCAGCATGCTGATTTAAAACACCCTTAAACTTTGGGTGAAGTTAAGATGACTTCAAATCCATTGGGATTTTTTTTTACATTGTTCCAGAATTCTAAGAACAAAAGTAATTTTGGACTTTCTAAAATACATCCATAGAATACTTACTTATGCTCACTGCCAGCACAGAACTTTTTAAAAAACATCTACCATATTTTCATAGGAAAGAAAGTAATAATTCCAAGTGCTGAGAATGGTGTTTAGCTCATAGGAGATATCTGTGAATAATCACAAGTGAGTGAATAAATACACAACTTCTATGATCTGGAGTATTCATAATTCTTAGTTATGTAAATTTATGTAGAGATAAAGATGGACTGTTGATATAGTGAAGGTAGAGGGAATGCGGAGGAAGAAAAATGAGAGAAACAAAACTGAAACATAAGACTTGATTGACTTTTTCAAGTGATTGATAACATTGATTTTCAGAAAAATGTTTTATCCAGGAAGAGGCAAATAATGAAAACTTAAGAAGAGTCTTCTAAAAGTGGCCACACCACAGGAACAAATGTCAAATTTGTATGACTTGAACTTAAAGACTACAGCACGATCTTCTAGAAAAGAAACAAGGGAAAAGAAAAGAAAAAATGTAGAGAAAGAATAATTCCCAGAATCATGGTCACTCAGATGGACACATATTGATAAAATTCCTACATGAAAATGAAAATTCAGTCAGCCACCTGAGCAAATTTGTTCCATCGTTTCAAACTTCTGTATATTAACAAAATCAGAATATTTCATTTCTTGCTATGATAGAATAGAACAGACTATAGTGATATGAATTTTCAATACATCTAAAGTTCACTTGAGTTTGATACACTTGAATATACATCTGAATATATGTTGATATTGCATGCAATATAATCAGGCTTCATTTTTATAAACTGGCTCTCAATGACCTTTATACTAAATTTGGAACAGTTTGACCTCTTGTTCATGGACTATGAGAAAATACACATTTGTCCTCCTACCCACCTGTTGCTCCCTTGTAAATAGTGGACAGTTTTGCATGTTTATATATATATTACCTTCTATTTTGCTCGAAGAGGAATGAAAAGTTTTATCATTTCCCCAAAACGTTTTATGCTCTAGAGAAAAATATTATTCTTACCATGGAAGTTGAGTTTTGGAACTGATTACAGAGGCATGCTGATAGAAATAACCTTCATTCATATCAAGTTGGAGGTGCTGGCAAACAGAGATTAGTCACGTTCTACCATGTGACAATGTTTTCCTTATTGCCTTGCGCTGTTAATAAGTGTCACATTTTTTCTAGCTATTCAGGTATTTGTTTGTCTCTCCAAATAGATGAGAGGTGTTTTGATATCAGCATTGTACTTTGCACATCTTTCCATCTGCAACTGAACTTGGACAAAAGAGTCTCAAATACAGGCTGATTAACTGAAGGACTGAGGAATCTAAATTCACAAGGCATTGTTCCCCACATTCAACCACCTTCATGATTTTTGCCACATCTAAGTGACACTTGGTTATTTTTATACTTAATATTTTTCATAAACCAATGTCTTTTTTATTAATTAATTAACTTTTTTGGCCGTGCCATGCAGCATGTGTGGGATCTTAGTTCCCCGGCCAGGGATCGAACCCATGCCCCCTGCAGTGGAAGTACGGAGTCTTCACCACTGGACTGCCAGGGAAGTCCCAACCAATGTCTTTTGAATCTAATTATTTTACTTAATAAACTTAAAAGTAATTAAACCCAGAAAATCAGTTTCATTTTTCATAACAGAAGAAAACTGCAAAGTAAATACAGTGAAGCAGAACAATGTTATCAAGTTTCAGTTATACATTATTGTCTACCAGTGATGCTAAGGTTGTTGTTGCTCTTCTTTAGAAAGTAGGTTAGCGAATTGGAGAACATGGTTGTAACTAAGACTTTGTCTTTAATATGATTGGATGAGCGGAAAGAAAATTTAAAAGAAAATTAAAAAAAAATAAATTTAAAAGAAAATTAAAATTCTAATTATGGATTTCAATGTCTTTTAATGCTATGCATATGTGACATTTAAAATTGTCTTGGGTACTAGCATCAGGTGTCCCAGACTTTGGGAAACACTGATATGAAGTTATCTTAATAGGACATAGGCCTTTTTTTTTTTTTTTTTTTTTTGCCGTACGCGGGCCTCTCACTGTTGTGGCCTCTCCCGTTGCGGAGCACAGGCTCCGGACGCGCAGGCTCAGCGGTCATGGCTCACGGGCCCAGCCGCTCCGCGGCATGTGGGATCTTCCCGGACCAGGGCACGAACCCGTGTCCCCTGCATCGGCAGGCGGACTCTCAACCACTGCGCCACCAGGGAAGCCCCGACATAGGCTCTTAATTGCAAATGATGCTAATTTGAATTTCCAGTATACCTTGAAACACTATAGTAAGTGACATTTATTTGACTCACTTGAGAGCAGTTACCAACGTGCTATTCAGAAAAGAAAGTTCAAGCAACTGTGTCATGCTCTCTTGCAATAGTTCTTCATCCTGGCTACACCTTAGATTTAGCTGCATATCAATGTCTTGGTCTAATCCTAGTCTAATTAAATTAGTAACTTAAGAGTTAAGCCTTCAGCACTGGTATTTTTTTAAAAGCCCCCTAGGTAATTTTAACATGCAGCCAGGGTAAGAACAACTGGTCTGTATCCAGCATCAGACCTTCAGTGTGTGCTGGACATTGTACATTCTTAGTGAATGATAGTAGTCATATAAATGAAGAAATTCAAAGTATTTCCTTTTTGGACTATTTCTCGATGGTAAATAATTATATTCTTCTCTGACAGTAGCTTTATGTTTTGCATATCTTCTGTGGTTAAAATTGGTCTTGGATGTCAGTAGTCAGAAAGTAGCAAGAGGGCTTCCCTGGTGGCTTAGTGGTTAAGAATCCACCTGCCAATGCAGGAGACACAGGTTTGAGCCCTGGTCCGGAAAGATCCCACATGCTGCGGAGCAACTAAGCCCGTGCGCCACAGCTACTGAGCCTGCGCTCTAGAGCCCACGAGCCAGAACTACTGAGCCCATGTGCCACAACTACTGAAGCCGGCGCACCTAGAGCCCATGCTCCGCAACAAAAGAAGCCACCATAATGAGAGGCCTGCGCATTGCAACAAAGTGTAGCCCCGCTCGCCGCAACTAGAGAAAGCCAGCACTCAGCACCGAAGACCCAACACAGCCATAAATAAATAAATAAATAGATAGATAGATAGCAAGATATGCAAACTTCATTTGTGTTTCTAGAGTGAGAGAGAGCAGCCCCAAAAGCTGTGTTGGCTAGTTTGTCACCATGTTGTAGTAGTTCAACAACAATGCAAGTACAGTATCTAAGTTCTGTTATCTTGTAGAAAAAAAATTACTGCATGAGACCAACATACTTGGGGCCCCAATTCAGGTAGCTACCTTCTAAAAATTCTACTTTGGTGTACAGTGTACAAGATAAGTTGTCTCAGTTTCCCCAGGATAATTCACATTTTGAAGCCATGTACACTTTGCCACTTCCTATCTGTGGCAGAGTGTACACAAGCAAAAAATTGAGAATATTATTTTTCCTTCTAGTGTATTTTTCATTTCAGTTATTGTAGTCTTCATCTCTGTTTGTTCTACATATTTTCTAACTCTTTGTTGAAAACTTCTAACTTCCCACTCTATGCATCCGTTCTCTTCCTGAGTTCTTTGATCATCTTTTTTTTTTTCTTTAGATACCTACTCCTTTTAATCACAAAATAACACAGTTCTCAGTTTTGTTTCTGCTTTGTTCAATTCCAACTATAGCCCTTTTGACAAAACATTTTCCTATTAACTGAATTGTAAAAAATACAACCAAGCTTGTGTTCATTAAATATACATGTATATAAAAAACATACAAAAAGTACAAGATTGATTATGTGAGGAAACTTTTACAGTGTCAACAATCCTGTTTTTCCCTAAATCTTTAGTAAAGGGCCAAAGGTCAAATCTCTCTGTGCACAAAAACTCAATGTGACTGAACTCCTGAATTCAGTGTCTAGGCATGCTATGCACAGAATTAACTTTAATATGCAGTCCTTAAAAGGAAAGAAGAAAAAGACAAAAAAGTAACCAAAACACACCACAGGACAAAAAGTTCTTCTTAAATCAAATTCTATTTGTGAATTCAGCAAAATAATTTCTATAAAATAAAACAGAAAAATATTTAAATGGAATAGGGTGGACTGTATCTGTTTGAAGGGGTATTTGGTTTTTAGACAGGTTGAGGATTGGTAACTTGAATGTGTGTAATTTTTTGGAACCTGTCTTTGATCATCTTTAGATCATTACTCTGAACACTTTCTCAGGTAGATTGCCTATCTCCACTTCACTTCTTCTTCGGGGGTTTTGTCTTATTCCTTCATCTGGAATATGTTTCTCTGATGTCTTATTTTGTCTAAGTTGCTATTTGTATTTTTATGTCTGTGGTAGATTAGTTATGTTTCTGTAGGAGGCGTCCTATGAGTCCTAGCAATACACTCCCCTATCAGCACCCAAACTCTACGCTCTGGTGGTTCCCCCTAAGAGGGCTGCTTGGGTCCTTCTATTGTGGCAGGCTGACTATGTGGGCAGTCTTGTAGGCTTGGTTGGTCCCTAGTCTGGTTGGTTGCCAGGCCCTGCCTTGTGTGGATGCTGATGGCTGCCGTTTAGTGGGGCCTGGTCACGTGGTGGCTGATTGAGGAACCCTAGGGGGCCACAGGGCTAGTGCTGGCTCACTGGTGGGCAGAATCAGGGTGCCAAAGATCCTGGGGCCATTGCCTACCCACTGGCAGGTGAAGCCAGGTCCTGGGGTTAGTGCTGGACTACTGGCAGGCAGAGCTGGTTCCTGGAATCTGGCTGCAAGGCCCAGGGGTCCCAGAGCTCATTTCAGATCTTTGGTAGCGGGTGCGGTTTCTGACACAGCTGGGTGTGACTGCTGGGGTGTCCTGAAGGTTGCGTTGGCCTGCTAGTGGGCAGAGCCAGGGCCCAGCTGGTCCCAGGGTAGGGTCTGACCTGTACTGTAGGATCATAATTTTCTTACTTCTGGTGTCTGCCCCCTGGCAGGTAAGGTTGATCTAGAGGCTTGTGCAGGCTTCCTGGCAGGAGGTGCCAGTGCCTGCCCACTGGTGGGTAGAGCTGGGTCTTGGCCCTCTAGTGACCTGTGCCCATGTCTAGGGGGCATGTCTAGAGGTGGATGTGGGCTCTTTAGTCTTTAGGTAGCCTGTCTGCCACTGATGGGGCTGTGTTCCCACCCAGTTAGTTGTTTGGCCTGAGGTGTTACAGCACTGGCACTTATAGGCTCTTGGGTAGGGCCAGGTCTTGGTGCTAATGAGCTATGGCAACTGCTGTGCTCCCCAATACATCTGATGTCAGTGTCTATGTCCCCAGGGTGAGCCGTAGCACCCCCCTCCCCCCAGGAGACTTTCCGAGACCAGCAGGTTAGGTCTGGCCCACAGTGCTCTCAAATTACTGCTTTTGTCCTGGGTCTCAGTGTGCATCGGGTTTTGTGTGCACCTTTAAGAGTAAAGTCTCTGTTTCCCCCAGTCTTGTGGGGCTCCTGGAAAGCCCTGCTGGCTTTCAAAGCCAAATGCTCCGGGGGCTCATCTTCCAGCTACCAGACCCCCGGGCTGGGGAGCCTGACATGGGGCTCAGAACTCTCACTCCTGTGGAAGAACCTCTGCAATATAATTTTTCTCCACTTCTTGGGTCGCCCAACTGGGGGGTATATGATTTGATTATATTGCGAGTCCCCCCCCCCCTGCCCCGACCTGTCTCATTGTGGTTCCTTCTTTATGTCTTTAGTTGGAAAAGGTGTTTTCTGGTAGGTTCCAGTGTTTTTCATCGATGGTTGTTCTGCAGATAGTTATGATTTTGGTGTGCTCGTGAGAGGAGGTGAGCCCAGGGTATTTCTACTCTGCCATCTTGGCTGCTCTCTGAGATTATTATTTTTTATCATTTTGTAACTTATCACATAAAAGTGCTTTATAAGTAAAGGAATAAATTAAGAATGTGTCAGTTTAGCAATCATTATTGTCATTACGAAAATGTATCATTATTTATGACATAAGAATTCCTGTATCCATTGATATGTCTTTCTTACCACAGTTTAGCATCAACACTTTTATTTTTATTCTGACAGCCATAGACAGTTAACCTGACTTTAGAATTGCTTTCTTGGGTTAACCTTGGCCTTATTTCCTTTTTAACCTCCCTAAATATCAGTATTTTCAATATATGTTATTTGAGTTTTCACATGCAAGGAATCAATAGCATTTAATGAAGAGAGGGATGGCATTTTAATGTTACCTATAACTGCGACATATGCGCATTTGTAAAGAGTGAGTTTTACCAAGTTAATTTGCACAAACTTTGATCCTTTAAAAATAATCTATACTCTCACGGATTCATTCAGTATTTTGAAACAGTATTCACTGGGTGTCTTGTCAAGGACCAGACATTGGCAAAGTTTTGGGAAACAACACTGTTGAAGACAGATATTTCTTATTGAAGACAGGTATTTCTTGCCTATTATTTTGCTTTTAACATTCAAGTCTAAACCAAAGTTTTAAACACTCTTTTTGTTGTTACTGTGAAACAAAATGTATATAAAGTACATAAGTACATAAATATGGACCAGAGCATCGTCATTAATTGAAATTAAAACTCACGTTACGACCCACCATTTCTGGAAATAAATATTGCCAACACTCCAGAAGACATCCTCAACTCCCTCCTGATTTCTATCTACTTTCTTCTCCCTCGAAGTAATCACTGTTCTGACTTTGACCTCCATAGTTGAATTTTACCTGATACTAAATTTTATACAAACAGAAACACAGCGTATGTGTGAGTGTGTGTCTTGGGTGTATGTGTTGCATCTTTTGCGCAAATGCTTATTTTTCAGGTTTATTTTGCTGCACGTAGTGGTAGTTCACTAATTTGTATTGTTGTATAGTGTTTCATTATGTAAATATGCCATAATTTATTTATTCATTCTACTATTGATTTAGGTTATATAGATTTGTATTACCAATAATGCAACTGTGAACATTCTTGTACATGTCTTGGGATAGATGTTTGCATGCATTTCTTTTCGGAATAAATCTAGGGATGCACTTGCTGGTTAATAGGATACACAGGTGTTCAGCATTAGAATATAATGCCAAAATGTTTTCCTTCCAGCACTGTATGAATGCTAGCCGCCCCACATTCTCCCACTTTTATTTATGAGTGAGTTAAAACAAATATGCAACAACAGCAACAGCAAATGCAGTGAGGGCACTAACTGTACGAAAATGGACTTCAATGATATGCCTAGAACGTGACCTGATATGTTTTTTTTCCTATTTATACCCTCTGTTCCTAGGGACTGCTGTGGTTCTCTTCTCCACATTTTCCCTCCTTATCTTAAATATCCCAGTTTTCATTTGCTGTCTGTGAAGTCCACATGCTTTGGGGGATGTCGATTTCATCTTTGATACTAGTGGTAGGATATATAACTATACTAAAATAATGAACATAGTCCCACCCTCTAGCTATAGATATGGCTTCATATGTATGAATTCATATGTATTCAGGCCAGTGATTCACAAAATGAGACCCTCTGGGGACTTTTAGAAAAATAAACTGGAAGAGTTTATCTCTATTTTCATGGATATAAACAAGGAAGCCTAGAGGTAAGGAGTTGTTGCTCGCATCTTGTGACTGTGCAGTTAAGCCATCTTTGGGTTGAGGGTGACAGCATGGAGGACAGAAGGGTGAGACAGAAAGAGTCTGAGTTTTTAAATACGTAGTTGAGAAGCTGAATCAGAGCACCAGGAGGCTTATGCTACATTAAGCTTTAAAGTTATATATCCCTCCCAATTCAGTTTGAATGTTTTGATACTTGCAAAAAAAATTCATCTTAGCTAATAACCCCCCAGAGAAATTGATCTGATACGGGTCACTGGCGATTCCTAATAAACGGTTTGCATTTCATACATAGGAATATATCATCTGATACTTGACCCAGTCAAATAAACACACTTACCAACAGCTGTTGACCTAAATATTAAAAAATTGAATACGGTATGAGCTAAGGGGATCATCGTAGGCAGAATAATTCACACAGAATCGATAGTTAGAATTTACCAGCCCCTGCCCTCTACCCTCTGTGCATATACGCACTCACATACTCACCTGTGCATACAGCACCCTTCCCAACAAGTTCTGCACAGGTTCTTACATGTCCTTAATAGGAGATAATAGAATCCCATAGGCCACTAAAGGCTGTGTATGAAAGAGTAACTTGTGCCCCAATGCTCCTACTCACTAAACCACAGTGTTTCTCAGGAATCCCTGATCCTCCAGGACAGTACAGAGGAAGTCTCCTCCTCCTATGATCAGATTGTAAGTCCCCTGTGCCCTCCGAGGATATATACTCACCTAGCATAGCTGTTCCTACACTTTATACCAAAGTCCACCTTTTGCTGTGCCTGGAAGGCATTCTTTGAAATGAACTAGCTTATGCCTTACCCTTGCAGTGTGCATTGCTTTCCAAGTCATGAAAGAGTTTAAGTGAGGCAGCTGATCACATCCATTAAGTTAAATTACAAGCTCTGCTTCTATTCCTCAGGGTGGGGAGATCAGATCATTGGTATCTGCAATGGCAAGTTTATGAAATTTGAATGTTATTAACTTTGTGCTGAAGGTGACTCACTTTTATTGAACTCAAGCATAAACTAATTTATTGTCCTAAGGGAAAATGAGCTTGAGCAGCCATTTGTTTTAGGTGATCTTATTTTTTTGATGAATGTACAGTCACAGATTCTTTGGTCCCAATTCTTTTTTCAAAGCCTAGCAGCATAATGGTTAAACATTTTGGTTTTTTGGCAAACTAAAATGACTCTTGGTAAATATCATCGTTTTTCTTTATTTGCAAAGTGGAAATAATTGTAGGAATATCAGTGTTTTAAAGATTAAGTGGGAGAATGTATGTGAAGTCCTTAAAGTTATCCGTAGAACATGGTAAATATTTAACAATAGCTGTTGTTGGTAATATTATTTATCTTAGGAAAACTAGTTAACAAAAAAAAGATTCTTTTCACAAATTTTAATTGTAAATTCCATGCACTCATGGAATTTATAGTTTAGTAATGGAAACAGACAATAAGCAAGTCAGTAAACATACATTGTAACAAATGCTATGAATCAGTCAAAGGACTGGCTAGAACATATGAAGGGTCAGGTGGGTGACAAAGGTACATAGAACAGGAATGATCTCTACTCCTATTCAGAAGGTGATTCTTGTGTTGAAAATTGAAAACTTAGAAGGAATAAGCCATGCCCAATATTGGTTTAGGAGTTGGAGAGAAGAAAAGATTGTAGGCAGAGAAAGAAAAATATATGTTCTGTGTTTATGATACCAAACACCAATGGATTTGAAGATACCCAAATGAAAAGACAAATGTTTTTGTTTCTCACACAAATGTTTGCTGTTATACTACCCTAGGAGAGTACAGTGACTAGATTTTTCTTCCTACAAAACTCATAGCTTATTGAATACGTGAAAATATGAAATACCTGGATTAAAATGTAAAATTGCATAAACTGCATGATTAATCTTAACAGTGACAAATATTCAAAATATGCACCAAAATTCAAGTAAAATCTTCTAATTGCGAGCAACCTCTCCCTGAACATCTATTCAGTATTTGTTTGTCTTTAAAAGCTTCTTTGTTCTTTTTTTTTTTTTTAGTTTCTGCTTTATAACAAAGTGAATCATTCATACATATACATCTGTTCCCACATCCCTTCCCTCATGCATCTCCCTCCCTCCCACCCTCCCCATCCCACCCCTCCAGGCGGTCACAAAGCACCGAGCTGATCTCCCTGTGCTCTGCGGCTGCTTCCCACTATCAATCTACCTTACGTTTGGTAGTGTATATATGTCCATGCCTCTCATTCGCTTTGTCACAGCTTACCCTTCCCCCTCCCCATATCCTCAAGTCCATTCTCAAGTAGGTCTGTGTCTTTATTCCCGTTTTACCCCTAGGTTCTTCATGACATTTTTTTTTTAAATTGCGTATATATGTGTTAGCATACGGTATTTGTCTTTCTCTTTCTGACTTACTTCACTCTGTATGACAGACTATAGGTCCATCCACCTCACTACAAATAAATCAATTTTGTTACTTTTTATGGCTGAGTAATATTCCATTGTATATATGTGCCACATCTTCTTTATCCATTCATCCGATGATGGACACTTAGGTTGTTTCCAGCTCCGGGCTATTGTGAATAGAGCTGCAATGAACATTTTGGTACATGTCTCTTTTTGAATTATGGTTTTCTCAGGGTATATGCCTAGTAGTGGGATTGCTGGGTCATATGGTAGTTCTATTTTTAGTTTTTTAAGGAACCTCCATACTGTTCTCCATAGTGGCTGTACCAATTCACATTCCCACCAGCAGTGCAAGAGTGTTCCCTTTTCTCCACACCCTCTCCAGCATTTATTGTTTCTAGAGTTCTTGATGATGGCCATTCTGACTGGTGTGAGATGATATCTCATTGTAGTTTTGATTTGCATTTCCCTAATGATTAATGATGTTGAGCATTCTTTCATGTGTTTGTTGGCAGTCTGTATATCTTCTTTGGAGAAATGCCTATTTAAGTCTTCTGCCCATTTTTGGATTGGGTTGTTTGTTTTTTTGCTATTGAGCTGCATGAGCTGTTTATAAATTTTGGAGATTAATCCTTTGTCAGTTGCTTCATTTGCAAATATTTTCTCCCATTCTGAGGGTTGTCTTTTGGTCTTGTTTATGGTTTCCTTTGCTGTGCAAAAGCTTTGAAGTTTTATTAGGTCCCATTTGTTTATCTTTGTTTTTATTTCTATTTCTCTAGGAGGTGGGTCCAAAAGGATCTTGCTGTGATTTATGTCATAGAGTGTTCTACCTATGTTTTCCTCTAAGAGTTTGATAGTTTCTGGCCTTACATTTAAGTCTTTAATCCATTTTGAGCTTATTTTTGTGTATGGTGTTAGGGAATGATCTAATCTCAAACTTTTACATGTCCCTGTCCAGTTTTCCCAGCACCACTTATTGAAGAGGCTGTCCTTTCTCCACTGTACATTCCTGCCTCCTTTATCAAAGATAAGTTGGCCATATGTGCGTGGGTTTATCTCTGGGCTTTCTATCCTGATCCACTGATCTATCTTTCTGTTTTTATGCCAGTACCAGACTGTCTTAATTACTGTAGCTTTGTAGTATAGTCTGAAGTCAGGGAGCCTGATTCCTCCAGCTCCGTTTTTCGTTCTCAAGATTGCTTTGGCTATTCGGGGTCTTTTGTTTTTCCAAACAAATTTTGAAATTTTTTGTTCTAGTTCTGTGAAAAATGCCAGTGGTAGTTTGATAGGGATTGCATTGAATCTGTAGATTGCTTTGGGTAGTAGAGTCATTTTCACAATATTGATTCTTCCAATCCAGGAGCATGGTATATCTCTCCATCTATTTGTATCATCTTTAATTTCTTTCATCAGTGTCTTATAATTTTCTGCATACAGGTCTTTTGTCTCCTTAGGTAGGTTTATTCCTAGATATTTTATTCTTTTTGTTGCAGTGGTAAATGGGAGTGTTTTCTTGATTTCATTTTCAGATTTTTCATCATTAGTGTACAGGAATGCCAGAGATTTCTGTGCATTAATTTTGTATCCTGCTACTTTACCAAATTCATTGATTAGCTCTAGTAGTTTTTCGGTAGCATCTTTAGGATTCTCTGTGTATAGTATCATCTCATCTGCAAACAGTGACAGCTTTACTTCTTTTCCGATTAGGATTCCTTTTATTTCCTTTTCTTCTCTGATTGCTGTGGCTAAAACTTCCAAAACTATGTTGAATAAGAGTGGTGAGAGTGGGCAGCCTTGTCTTGTTCCTGATCTTAGTGGAAATGGTTTCAGTTTATCACCATTGAGGACAATGTTGGCTGTGGGTTTGTCATATATGGCCTTTATTATGTTGAGGAAAGTTCCCTCTATGCCTACTTTCTGCAGGGTTTTTATCATAAATGGGTGTTGAATTTTGTCAAAAGCTTTCTCTGCATCTATTGAGATGATCATATGTTTTTTCTCCTTCAACTTGTTAATATGGTGCATCACATTGATTGATTTGCATATATTGAAGAATCCTTGCATTCCTGGAATAAACCCCACTTGATCATGGTGTATGATCCTTTTAATGTGCTCTTGGATTCTGTTTGCTAGTGTTTTGTTGAGGATTTTTGCATCTATGTTCATCAGTGATATTGGCCTGTAGTTTTCTTTCTTTGTGACATCCTTGCCTGGTTTTGGTATCAAGGTGATGGTGGCCTCGTAGAATGAGTTTGGGAGTGTTCCTTCCTCTGATATTGTTTGGAAGAGTTTGAGAAGGATGGGTGTTAGCTCTTCTGTAAATGTTTGATAGAATTCGCCTGTGAAGCCATCTGTCCTGGGCTTTTGTTTGATGGAAGATTTTTAATCACAGTTTCAATTTCAGTGCTTGTGATTGGTCTATTCATATTTTCTATTTCTTCCTGAGTCAGTCTTGGCAGGTTGTGCATTTCTAAGAATTTGCCCATTTCTTCCAGGTTGTCCATTTTATTGGCATAGAGTTGCTTATAGTAATCTCTCATGATCTTTTGTATTTCTGCAGTGTCAGTTGTTACTTCTCCTTTTTCATTTCTAATTCTATTGATTTGAGTCTTCTCCCTTCTTTTCTTGATGAGTCTGGCTAATGGTTTATCAATTTTGTTTATCTTCTCAAAGAACCAGCTTTTAGTTTGGTTGATCTTTGCTATCGTTTCCTTCATTTCTTTTTCATTTATTTCTGATCTGATCTTTATGATTTCTTTCCTTCTGCTAACTTTGGGGCTTTTTTGTTCTTCTTTCTCTAATTGCTTTAGGTGCAGGGTCAGGTTGTTTACTCGAAATGTTTCCTGTTTCTTAAGGTGGGATTGTATTGCTATAAACTTCCCCCTTAGAACTGCTTTTGCTGCGTCCTATAGGTTTTGGGTTGTCGTGTCTCCATTGTCATTTGTTTCTAGGTATTTTTTAATTTCCTCTTTGATTTCTTCAGTGATCACTTCTTTATTGAGTAGTGTATTGTTTAGCCTCCATGTGTTTGTATTTTTTACAGATCTTTTCCTGTAATTGATGTCTAGTCTCATAGCATTGTGGTTGGAAAAGATACTTGATACAATTTCAATTTTCTTAAATTTACCAAGGCTTGATTTGTGACCCAAGATATGATCTATCCTGGAGAATGTTCCATGAGCACTTGAGAAAAATGTGTATTCTGTTGTTTTTGGATGGAATGTCCTATAAATATCAACTAAGTCCATCTTGTTTAATGTATCATTGAAAGCTTGTGTTTCCTTATTTATTTTCATTTTGGATGATCTGTCCATTGGTGAAAGTGGGGTGTTAAAGTCCCCTACTATGATTGTGTTACTGTCGATTTCCCCTTTTATGGCTGTTAGTATTTGCCTTATGTATTGAGGTGCTCCTATGTTGGGTGCATAAATATTTACAATGGTTATATCTTCTTCTTGGATCGATCCCTTTATCGTTATGTAGTGTCCTTCTTTTTCTCTTCTAATAGTCTTTATTTTAAAGTCTATTTTGTCTGATATAAGAATTGCTACTCCAGCTTTCTTTTGATTTCCATTTGCATGGAATATCTTTTTCCATCCCCTCACTTTCAATCTGTATGTGTCTCTAGGTCTGAAGTGGGTCTCTTGTAGACAGCATATATATGGGTCTTGTTTTTGTATCCATTCAGCCAATGTGTGTCTTTTGGTGGGAGCATTTAGTCCATTTACATTTAAGGTAATTATTGATATGTATGTTCCTATTCCCATTTCCTTAATTGCTTTGGGTTCGTTATTGTAGGTCTTTTCCTTCTGTTGTGTTTCTTGCCTAGAGAAGTTCCTTTAGCATTTGTTGTAAAGCTCGTTTGGTGGTGCTGAACTCTCTCAGCTTTTGCTTGTCTGTAAATGTTTTAATTTCTCCATCAAATCTGAATGAGATCCTTGCTGGGTAGAGTAATCTTGGTTGCAGGTTTCTCTCCTTCATCACTTTAATTATGCCCTGCCACTCCCTTCTGGCTTGTAGAGTTTCTGCTGAGAGATCAGCTGTTAACCTGATGGGGATTCCCTTGTGTGTTATTTGTTGTTTTTCCCTTGCTGCTTTTAATATGATTTCTTTGTTTAATTTTTGACAGTTTGATTAATATGTGTCTTGGCGTATTTCTCCTTGGATTTATTCTGTATGGGACTCTCTGTGCCTCCTGGACTTGATTAACTATTTCCTTTCCCATATTAGGGAAGTTTTCAACTATAATCTCTTCAAATATTTTCTCAGTCCCTTTCTTTTTCTCTTCTTCTTCTGGAACCCCTATAATTCGAATGTTGGTGCGTTTAATGTTGTCCCAGAGGTCTCTGAGACTGTCCTCTGTTCTTTTCATTCTTTTTTCTTTAGTTTTCTCTGCATCAGTTATTTCCACTCTTTTATCTTCCACCTCACTTATCCGTTCTTCTGCCTCAGTTATTCTGCTATTGATCCCATCTAGAGTATTTTTCATTTCATTTATTGTGTTTTTAATCGATGCTTGATTCATCTTTAGTTCTTCTAGGTCCTTGTTAACTGTTTCTTGCATTTTGTCTATTCTATTTCCAAGATTTTGGATCTTGGAAATAGAATCTTGGATCAGCTTTACTATCATTATTCTGAATTCTTTTTCAGGTAGACTGCCTATTACCTCTTCATTTGTTAGGTCTGGTAGGTTTTTATCTTGCTCCTTCACCTGCTGTGTGTTTTTCTGTCTTCTCATTTTGCTTATGTTACTGTGTTTGGGGTCTCCTTTTTGCAGGCTGCAGATTCGTAGTTCCCGTTGTTTTTGGTGTGTGTCCCCAGTGGCTAAGGTTGTTTCAGTAGGCTGTGTAGGCTTCCTGGTGGGGGGGACTAATTCCTGTGCTCTGGTGGTTGAGGCTCGATCTTGTCTTTCTGGTGGACAGGTCCACGTCTGGTGGTGTGTTTTGGGGTGCCTATGGCCTTATTATGTTTTTAGGTAGCCTCTCTGCTAATGGGTGGTGTTGTGTTCCTGCCTTGCTAGTTTCTTGGCATAGGGTGACCAGCACTGTAGCTTGCTGGTCATTGACTGAAGCTGGGTGCTGGTGTTGAGATGGAGATCTCTGGGAGATTTTTGCTGCTTGATATTATGTGGAGCTGGGAGGTCTCTTGTGGACCCGTGTCCTGAAGTTGGCTCTCCCACTTCAGAGGCACAGCACTGACTCCTGGCTGCAGCATCAAGAGCCTTTCATCCACCCGGCTCAGAATAACAGGGAGAAAAAGTAGAAAGAAAAAATTAGTAGAAGAAAGAAAGAGAGAGGGAAAGAAAGGAAGAAGGGAAGAAAGGAAGGATGGACGGAAGAAAGAAAGAAGGGAGGGAGGGAGGGAGGAAGGATGGAAAGAAAGAAGGAAAGAAAGGAGGGAGGGAGGGAGGAATGAAAGGAAAAGGAAGACTGAATGGAAGAAGGGAGGGAGGGAGGAAGGAAAGAAAGAAGGAAAGACAGGAGGGAGGGAGGGAGGAAGGAAAGAAAAAGAAAGTGGAAAGAAGAAGGGTGGGAGGGAGGGAGGGAGGAAAGAAAAAGAAAGAAGGAAAGGGGGAGCGGAGGGAGGGAGGGAGGAAGGGAAGGTAGGAAAAAAAGAGCAGGTAAAGTAAAATAGAATAAAGTATGAAATATAGTAGCGTTATTAAAATTAAAAAGTAATTATTGAAAAAAAACGGACCGATAGAACCCTGGGACATATGGTGGAAGCAAAGCTATACAGAGAGAATCTTACACAGAAGATTACACATACACATTCACAAAAAGAGAGCAGGGGGAAAAATCAAAAATCTTGCTCTCCAAGTCCACCTCCTCAATTTGGGATAATTCGTTGTAAAAAGAGGAAAAGGGCGAGAAGTCTGAAATCTTGCTCTCTAAGTCCACCTCCTTAATTTGGGATAATTCGTTGTAAAAAGAGGAAAAGGGGGGAAAGTCTTAAATCTTGTCCTCAAAGTCCACCTCCTCAATTTGGGATGATTCGCTGTCCATTCATGCACTCCACAGACGCAGGGCACATCAAATGGACCGTGGAGCTTTAATCCGCTGCCTCCGAGGCTTCACAGAGATATTTCCCTGTCTGCTCTCACAGCTCCCGGGTCTCAGCCTTGGACCTGGCCCCGCCTCTGCGCGTAGGTCGCCGGAGGGCGTCCGTTCTTCGCTGAGACAGGACGGGTTTAAAGGAGCCGCTGATTCGGGGGCTCTGGCTCACTCAGGCAGAGGGGAGGGAGGGGCGCGCAGTGTGGAGCGGGCCTGCGGCGGCAGAGGCCGGCGTGACGTTGCAGCAGCCCGTGGCGCTCCGTGGGCTTTCCTGGGAAAGCCGTCCCCGGGTTCTGGGACCCCGGCAGTGGCGGGGTGCACAGGCCCCCCGGAATGCGGGGCGGACAGTGACCCGCGCTCGCACACAAGCCCCGCGGCGGCGGCGGCGGCGGCGGCGGCAGCGTCCCACGCCCGTCTCCGAGGTCCGCGCCTTACCCGCGGCTCGCGCCTGTCTCCGGAGCTTCCCCAAGCAGCCCTCTTAATGCCCTCTCCTCGCGCACCAGGAAACAAAAGGGAAAAAAGTCTCTTGCCTCTTCGGCAGCTCCAGACCCTTTCCCCGGACTCCCTCCGGGCTAGCCGTGGTGCACTAACCCCTTCAGGCTCTCTTCCTGCCGCCAGCCCCAGTCCTCTCCCTGCGCTCTGACTGAAAGCCGATACCCGAGCCTCAGCTCCCAGCCCCGCCCGCCCCGGCGGCCGAGCAGACAAGCCTCTTGGGCTGGTGTGTGCCTGAGGGCACCGGTCCTCTGTGCCAGAATCTCTCCGCTTTGCCCTCCGCACCCCTGTTGCTGTGCTCTCCTCCGCTACTCCGAAGCTTTCCCCCTCCGCCACCTGCAGTCTCCGCCCGCGAAGGGGCTTGTAGTGTGTAGAAACCTTCCCTCCTTCACGGCTCCCTCCCACTGGTGCAGGTCCCGTCCCTATCCTATTGTCTCTGTTTATTCTTTTTTCTTTTGCCCTACCCAAGTATGTGGGGAGTTTCTTGCCTTTTGGGGGGTCTGAGGTCTTCTGTCAGCGTTCAGTAGGTGTTCTGTAGGAGTTGTTCCACGTGTAGATGAATTTCTGATGTATCTGTGGGGAGGAAGGTGATCTCCGCGTCTTACTCTTCCGCCATCTTTCTCCGGGGGCATCTTCTTTGTTCTTAAATAAAATTGATTGTTGTTTCTGCTTATAAACATGAACTCATTACATGTTTGTAATCATGCATAAATTCAAATCATGCATAAAAATGTAAAGATGAAAATTAAAATTAATAATCTAATTTACAGCAGAGAGATTCAGAGTCAGAAGAACTGAAGTTGGAAACTGGGAATCTGTTTTTTTTTTAAAGATCCCACCCCAACACACACACACACACACAAACACACACAAACATACACACAAACACACACACACACACACAAGAGTAAGCACCCCTGGTTTAAACACTTTATGACTGAGATTCTCAAATTTTAATATGCATATGAACCACTTGAAGATCTTGTTAAAATAAAGATTCTGATTCAGGAGTCCAGGTGGGGCCCAGGGTTCTACATTTCTAGAAATTTCCCAGGAGATTCTTATGCTGCTGCTCCAAGGCTCTTGGTTGGATGGCTTTGTAACAATTTTTTTAAAACTTTCAAAGAGGAAAGCTTTATAACCTTTTCTGGCACTGTCTTTCAGAAATTATCACTCAGACACACAAAAAATGTTTTTCCTTATGGTAAGGTAATTTAAGAGTAATGTTAACTTCAGTTCTTTACCTTTATAAGATTATGTTTAGTCTATACAGGGCACAATAAGGAGTAATCACTTCTAAAGGCCATTACATTTATTTGTTTTTATTATTATTTTTAAAATATCAACCTTTTATTTCTGATATTTGAATGCTCTTTGAAGAGGAAACATAATGTAGTACTAACTTGTACTAGTGGTGGGTTCTTTCCCAGATCCTTGAAAGTTAACAATCTTAATCTCCAGCATGATCTCTGAACTCCTAGTGTATGAATTTATAAAAAAATAGGGTATGATAGCATAAGCTGATGTGAGGGAAGCTTCAGAGGTCTCACTCTGAAATAGTGGTACATGGGAGAAGATTGGAAAGGTTATTTGTACTGCAAAGCTGTTAAGTCTAGTAAGAAAGTGGAATAGCTGTAAACCGTTGTGCTCCTTTATCCAAAGGCTGTTACATTTATTTATTTATTATATTTTTATTTAATGTTCATTTTTTATTTTTTTAACACCTTTATTGGAGTATAATTGCTTTACAATGGTGTGTTAGTTTCTGCTTTATAACAAAGTGAATCAGCTAAACATATACATATGTCCCCATATCTCCTCCCTCTTGCGTCTCCCTCCCACCCTCCCTATCCCACCCCTCTAGGTGGTCAAAATACACCGAGCTGATCTCCCTGTGCTATGCGGCTGCTTACCACTAGCTATCTGTTTTCCATTTGGTAGTATATATAAGTCCATGCCACTCTCTCACTTCGTCCCAGCTTACCCTTCCCCTCCCCGTGTCCTCAAGTCCATTCTCTACGTCTGTGTCTTTATTCCTATCCTGCCCCTAGGTTCTTCAGAACCTTTTTTTTTTTAATTCCATAGGTATGTGTTAGCATATGGTATTTGTTTTGTTTTTCTCTTTCTGACTTACTTTACTCTGTATGACAGACTCTAGGTCCATCCACCTCACTATAAATAACTCAGTTTCATTTCTTTCTATAGCTGAGTAATATTCCATTTTATATATGTGCCACATCTTCTTTATCCATTCATCTGTTGATGGACACTTATGTTGCTTCCATGTCCTGGCTATTGTAAATAGAGCTGCAATGAACATTGTGGTACATGACTCTTTTTGATTTGTGGTTTTCTCATGGTATATGCCCAGTAGTGGGATTGCTGGGTCGTATGATAGTTCTATTTTTAGTTTTTTAAGGAACCTCCATACTGTTCTCCAGGTTGGCTGTATCAATTTACATTCCTGCCAACAGTGGAAGAGGGTTCCCTTTTCTCCACACCCTCTCCAGCATTTATTGTTTGTAGACTTTTTGATGATGGCCATTCTGACCAGTGTGAGGTGATACCTCATTGTAGTTTTGATTTGTGTCTCTCTAATAATTAGCAATGTTGAACATCTTTTCATGTGCCTCTTGGCCATCTGTATGTCTTCTTTGGAGAAATGTCTATTTAGGTCTTCTGCCCATATTTTGATTGGGTTGTTGATTTTTTTTGATACTGAGCCGCATGAGCTGTTTGTAAATTTTGGAGATTAATCCCTTGTCAGTTGCATTGTTTGCAAATATTTTCTCCCATTCTGTGGGTTGTCTTTCATTTTGTTTATGGTTTCCTTTGCTGTGCAAAAGCTTTTGAGTTTGATTAGGTCCCATTTGTTTATTTTTGTTTTTATTTCCCTTACTCTAGGAGACGGATTGATAAAGATATTGCTACGATTTATGTCAAAGAGTGTTCTGCCTGCATTTTCCTCTAAGAGTTTTATAGTACCCAGTCTTACATTTAGGTCTTTAATCCATTTTGAGTTTATTTTTGTGTATAGTGATAAAGAGTGTTCTCATTTCATTTCTAATTATAGTTTTTTACATGTAGCTGTCCAGTTTTCCCAGCACCACTTATTGAAGAGGCTGTCTTTTCTCCATTGTATATTCTTGCCTCCTTTATCCAAAATAAGGTGACCATATCTGTGTGAGTTTATCTCTGGGCTTTCTATCCTGTTCCATTGATCTATATTTCTGTTTTTGTGCCAGTACCATACTGTCTTGATTATACTGTAGCTTTGTAGTATAGTCTGAAGTCAGGGAACCTGGCCATCACATTTAGATAGGTGCCTTTAGCTAGAAGTTCAAGTTTATGTTTGCTCTCAGCCCACTCAACTGTTAAGTCAGTTTTCTTGCATCATTATCTATCTATTTCTGCCCAGGCTTTTTCTTGGAGTTCACAGTTCCACAGAATGCCTTATCTAATGGTCATCTTCATTATCCCTAGAGAGCCCACGTATAAGTGAGGAGGCCTTGACTCCAAAGAATTCTGAAGAAACAGCCGATTTTGAATGAGAGAGGTTCTTTCTTTCTTTCTTTTTTTTAAAACAAATCTGGAAACAACCCCAGATTATTCATCAGCCCCATTAATTTAGACCTCAGCTGGGAACACTCTAGAGAGTAAAAACTTCATTTATTTATAATGTAGGGGTTCATAATTTTTCTTCCTGGGTAACATCTGTTTTTACTTCTTCTCAGTCCATTCTAGATCAAAGCCTGGAAGCAGTATCTGTAGATTCAGGTTTTAGTTAAAAGATTGGAACTCTTGTTATAAATCTACTTTCAGGGCTATGTGTCAGGTACTGTGCTAAGCCCTTAGTAAGTATTTCTTAACCTTGCACAAAGATGTGATATGAACACTAGTATTAACTCTGTTTTAAAGATGAGAACTTTGTGAAGATTAACAAGGTTAAATAATTTGCCCAAGGTCATAAAATAGTAAGTGGCAGGCAAGATATGAAGCCAGAAGTCTAACCTGGTACTTTCTAACTCCTGACTGTATGCTTTTAATTTCTCTACTTTATTTTACCTCTTTATGGCTAAGTAGGCATCCTGAAGTATGGCCAAATCTGTCACTGACACATTTATGTGAAATAATCTATTTGATTATTGTTATGGCATCCAATAGATGATGACTCTAAGAGAATTACTGGTGCAATTCTAGAAAGTAGTATTCCTTTTAAGAAATATACTATTTTTCTTTTTTTAAAAAATATTTATTTATTTATTTCGTTGTGTGGGGTCTTAGTTGCAGCAGGCAGGCTCCTTAGTTGTGGTTTGTGGGCTCCTTAGTTGTGGCAGGTGGGCTCCTTAGTTGCAGCTCCAGGGTTCCTTAGTTGCAGCTTGCCAGCACCTTAGTTGTGGCATGTGGGCTCCTTAGTTGTGACATGCGAACTCTTAGTTGCAGCAAGCATGTGAGATCTAGTTCCCTGACCAGGGGTCAAACCCGGGTCCCCTGCACTGGGAGCAAGGAGTCTTATTCACTGCACCAACAGTGAAGTCCCAGAATTATCCCTTTTCTTTCCACTTAATATATTTTCCCTCCTGGTCTGCCAGAGGGTAATAATGGTAACATGGCACCATCATACTTGGATTATTTATTTGTTAGTATGAGGAAGTGCTATGAACAAGGATACCAAACTGTTTAATATATATTCCCTTTCCTTGAAGAAACTTTAATAGGATGCTTTTATCAGAGAGGGAAAGAGGGAAGGGGAAGGACAGAGATGGAGAGAAAGGAAGGAAGAAGTTGAGATTTTTTTTGAAAAGGCACTTTTGCCTGAACAAATTAAACAGTGATAAAATTTCATAATGATGACATCCAACGTTCAATGGGCCAACTACGTTCTTTTCTCAATGAGTTATCAGGGGGATTTGAATATTTCTTTGTCAGATAACTTTTTTTTTCTTCTTAAACTAGTAAGATTTAGGTCATAGGATTAGAACTCTATTACACAGAGTTCATCAGTGCTCTAGAGAAATGATGAATTGATTACTTGCTTACTAAGTTGATTCATGCCAGTCTGGCAGTTTGTGGGAGTGAATCTAATTATCAGTCTCTTACTTTCATTAATAGGTTGGAGCAAGTTAACTTCTCAAAGGAGGAAGAAGTAGTAAGATTTAGGTCATAGGATTAGAACTCTATTACACAGAGTTCATCAGTGCTCTAGAGAAGTAATGAATTGAGGCTTAAGAGGAATTTTCCTAGCAGACAACTGCTCTCTGCCTGCATTGAAGTAATTCTCTTTGAGAGCTGGTTGAAGCTTTGTCCAGCCTATCATACATACCCTCTAGAGGTGCTCTATGAAATTCAAATTTTGTTTAAAGTTCTTATGTTAACTGAAGTGCAAGATATAAGACTGGCTATGTCAGGTTTTATGCAAATGTGTGACTCAGTTTTATGTTTCCTATTCATAAAGCTTTAAAGGAATAAAAAGATTATTTGCTTACTAAGTTGATTCATGCCAGTGATTACTTTTAAAATTTCATCTCCCATCCTCATTCTCAAACCAGATTAATCACATAATCAGCTTTCTCCTACCATATTTAGTCATCTATCTATTTATCTATACATATACATATGTTATATATGTATATATTTATCTATCTTGACAAATGAGTGTAATTGAGTGTAATGTACTGTTTGAGAATATGATACATATTCGGGGTAATGTGGCAGTGATTTGATTTCTGACAAGATTCTTTCTTACCATATCTTTAAGAAAATAAACTGAAGATGAGAACTGAGATGAGAAACTTTATTTTGTATTTTTTTATTTCACCATAAGCAATAAAAGTAACCAGTATTTACTGAATATTGATAAAAATTAAAATGGCAGCTTTTGCAAGGTTTTACATTGCCCCTAGATCTGGCAAATATAATCATTTTGTGTGTGGAGGGGAGGAGGATGGGGTTTGGGGCAGGGGAGAGGCAAACTATAGGAATTCCAATATCCTTCCAAAATCAGCCTTAGTTTCTGGTC
This sequence comes from Mesoplodon bidens, assembly GCF_964165515.1. NCBI lineage: Eukaryota > Metazoa > Chordata > Mammalia > Artiodactyla > Ziphiidae > Mesoplodon > Mesoplodon bidens. The sequence continues at coordinate 169,243,559 of NC_138160.1, read as the reverse complement.
CAATTGTGGCTTTTCTGACAGGTTTTGGCATAGAAAACTGAATCATAGAATATTATGTCACTTTTTGATTATTCAAAATAGGTAATTTCACTTCTATGATTGTAGTACATTAACCATTAGTGTGAGTTTCTAGCTCAGGAGCTTTTGCTGTAATAAAGAGTGGTTTAAAGTCTACAGCTAAATCTTTCTTCATAGTACCAGATTCTTAACAATCAAAGATAAATGAACTGCCCTTGCATTCAGTGCAAGTGAGGGAAAAAAAAATACACATACACACACCCTGGAGGAAGGAAAGGCAGCAAGACTGAGCCTCTCCTTACTAGTTCAGTTGAGGGGGGAGAGAATTGTCTGGCAGTTTGTGGGAGTGAATCTAATTATCAGTCTTACTTTCATTAATAGGTTGGAGCAAGTTAACTTCTCAAAGGAGGAAGAAGTAGACATTATGCCTGAACTCCTAGACTACATTATGATCATTTAAGCATTGCTTTCACAAAAATAGTTGTGTTTTTTTTTTTTTTATAAATCCTTTGTAAAGTTGGGCAGGTGGACAGGAAGAACATCAACTATGGAAAAGGCAAAAGTAACTGGTAAAACATGGCATACTTATAGATGGGAGGACAGAGCATTCTGGAAAACTGAAGAGTATACTTTAATAGATTTTAATCTACATCTGTGAAATTTAATTAGCTAGACTAACCCTCAGCTGAGAATCTTCACTGTAATCCAGTGTAACGCATTCTTGTCATCCTGTTTCATTTCTCCTTTCCTACCAGTGGTCTGTGAGTAAAAGTCAACTTGGATGGAGTCTATATGTTTTTTGACCAATATTTTGTTTTCTTAGCCTCACTAGCCAAAAATCTGATGATGACTATGAAGATTATGCTTCTAACAAAACATGGGTCTTGACTCCAAAGGTTCCGGAGGGTGATGTCACTGTCATCTTAAACAACCTCCTGGAAGGATATGATAATAAACTTCGACCTGATATAGGAGGTATGTTAAAACCTTTTGTGATGTGGGTTAGATAAAAACAAGTCTACCACATTAGGAGAAAGCATCAGCCCATTTCAATAACCAGAAGGATATAAATGATACTTTTACTAAATACTGTAAAAATAAAGAATGTATAAACAGCATTCAGGTCTGGGGGTAGACAGGGCACTGATAAGTTCAAAATGAAGAAAGATGATTTTCAAGTTAGCTTGAGAGATAGAAATTTAAATTTTCCTAGACATCTCAGACAAAGACTATAGAAGAAAAGTGACAACTTCTTTTTGAAGAAACATCAAAAACAAACAAGCACACACTACTATGTATAAAATAGATAACTAATAAGAACCTACTGTATAGCATAGGGAACTCTACTCAGTAATCTGTAATGAACATGGGAATAGAATCTAAAAACAAGTGGACATATGTATATGTGTAACTGATTCACTTTGCTATACACCTGAAACTAACACAACATTGTAAATCAACTATACTCCAATAAAAGCTAATTTAGAAAAAAGAAAGGACATACTGCTTATCTATAGCTGTGTAACAGACAACCACAAAATTTCAGTGGTATACAGTAATAAGCATTTATTTAGCACTTTGCTGGGGGTGGTCTAATCTAAGCTCAGCCAGGTTGGAGCTGCTCATTTAAGAAAGCTGTACTCTCATTCCACTCCTGGGACCAGCAGACTATCTAGGAGTATCCTTCTCATGACAATAGCAAAGAACAAGAGAGAAAATAGAAGCTCATAAGGCTTAATGCTTTCGTCCATATATTATTAGCCAATGCAAGTCAAATGGTCAGGCTCAAAGTTCAGAGGCAGAGAAGTAGCCTCACTGATGTGAAGGCAAAGATACAGATGCAGGGAGGAGTGAAGAATCCAATCCATCACAGAGAATTACAGCATGGCACTTCAAGGAAAATGGATAAAGATGAGAGAAATGTACTTGTTGAACTGAAGCCCAGAATGAATGGTATTAGGAATCCTCGTTCATTAGATGTTAAATGAAAATGGAGCACATTCACTAGGTCATGGATGTAATACTACATGATTTTTAATATCAGTCCTCTTTGACAAATAGGTGTGTATTGGGTTTCCATATGGTTTCCTCATATTATTTGATGAGTCACAGAATTCATTAAATCATTGAGGAAGATTGATTTTGTATTGGCTAGAGGTGAATGAGGATAAAGTGGTCATAAAAGGAATCAAGAGGGAGGAATGTTTCATAAACCATTCATAATACTTGTTGCTTTTTATGTCTCCTTCATGTTTCTAATGCATATTATTTTCTAGATCACTAAGTAGCTATTTTTTTCTATATGGGCCCAGTCAAGTTAGAATGCCCAAATCAATTCTAGAACTTAAAGGAAAAATAATAAAATTCAGGATATCTGAGAGCTGGATGAAGAAAATCTGAGCAGTGTTTTCTTATTTATTCATTTTTATATAGTCTTAAAAAGATAATCAGTTTCAAAATTCTGCTATGCTTAGTTATTGTGTTTATGTGCTTAAGATACTTCTTTGAAAATAAATAGCTAAATGTAGCAAATTAGTCACTAGCAACAAGTTAGCTGTGAATAAATCACTTCTAATGTAGCAAAATAAATCTCTTTCTAGAATAACAAGGACTAAGCATTAAAATATTATGCTTCTCCATATGCACATATTTCTATGGTTCTCTTTACAGTGAAACCAACATTAATTCACACAGACATGTATGTGAATAGCATTGGTCCAGTGAATGCTATCAATATGGTAAGTTTCTAATTGTTTGTCTATTTTATTAACATATTAGAGAGGAAATGTGGTAACACAGAAATAGCAAGGGCCATACCAACAAAAAAAGTTTGGAAGGCAGAGAGAATCTTTCAGACCCTTTTTTCTCCCTTGTAATATAAAGATAATTATTTTTAATGATTTGTTACAAAAATTAAATGTGATCATATGTATAAAATTACCTTGGGTAAATGCTATAATCTTAAAATTCAATACTCACTGCTTATTTGGTAGGTCCTGCTTACTACAAAATAAAATATAGTACTCTACTACTTTTTAGAATATTCAAGGTGTGTAGAGGTCATAGTTTGCTTCAAATCAGAATTGTTTCTCAGAGGAAACCGTGCATTAGATTTCACAATAAATGTAACTTTGTTCTTTTATAAAGCTCTCTATCCAAATCTGAAATAAGAAATTAGATTGGAGCCTATATAGAATAGAGTAGAACATAACATAACATAACGTAACAAACATAACATAACATAGCATAGCATAGCATAGCATAACATAACATAACATAGTGATACTGTAACTTTAAAATAGTGTTTGCCAACAAGCAATAAGGATGCTCTGCTGAGTCAGAGAGATGAAAAATATTTATTGCTTTAAACTGGGCTGATTATAAAAAAGTATACCACCACCTGCATACTCCATGCAAGTAAGTTTGCTTGTTTAACCATTAAACAAATGCTAACATGTTACTTCTTTACAACTAAAATTCTGATGCAACTTGTAAATATCTAAGAAGAATCAGCTATATATGTAGTTTATTTAAACACAGAACTTACAGTTTAAGGAATACTAGTGCCCAGAACTACTGTCCCAGGATCACAGTTTATGAAATGCTGGTTTAAAGAATTTTAAACCTTTTGTTTGTGTGTGTGTGTGTGTTTGCCAAAATGTGGATCAGAAATTATTGAGTTACTCTACCTATTGGCACATCACTGATTAGTTGATAAAGAATTTCTTAGAAGAAGTTCCCCTCTCATTACTTGTGGATTGCAAATATGCAATTAACCAGTAAACAAAGTGGTATGACTTACTCCAGTGACCATGTAGTGAATTACAGTGAGATACAGGGGTGGGAGTGCAATGATATAATCCAGAACAATGCAAATGAGGCAAAGGAAGAAGATTATAGTCTCATCCTGATTTTTTTGTATTCTTCATCATACATGGTGGTGGGTTGAAGGGATTAGACTAGGAAATGTGAATGACTCCCATCCCCCAACTCTCATATTCTAAGAACACTGGGGGTCGTGTTCTAAGAACACCAAGGGTTTGTTCTTTAATTTTCTCATTTACAGACATGATTAAAATAGAATTATAAAATCATGCTAAATAATATCTAAATATGATAGGCAAATTAGATCTTGGGTGTTATGATTCCAGGTCTAATTCACATCACACTTTCTTTTCTTTGATTAAAGTTGCCACTTTAGTGATATATACGTACATGAGGGTATAATTATTACAGAGTCACTTGTCATCATAGCACTTTTTAAATATGTTCTGTGATAGAGATTAGTACAGTAGTAAAGATTGCTGTTAATTGGTGCATTTCCTCTTGTTTATAAAAAGAAGACAACAACTGTAATAGTAAAAACTAAAAATAGTTACCTTATTTTGGATGTTTGCTATCTGCCAGACAGGGCACGAAGTGCTTTTTGTGTATAGTGTATTCCCCTTTTCTATCTTCATACTACCTAACAAGATAGATTCTCTAGGATCCTCACTTAATTGTGAGGTGAGGCAGCTTAGCTTCCAGAGCTCTGGTTTAGAACTGTTTTGAGAACGGTTCTGGACTTTCTTTTACTCTGTAGCAGTGGTTTTTGAACCTGAGTAATTGATCTCCTCAAGAGACAATTGGCAATGTCTGGAGAAATTATTAGTTGTCACAACTTGGGGGTGGGGTTTGTTTTTGGTGCTACTGGCACCTAGTAGGTAGACGCTAGGAATGGTAGTAAACATCCTAAAATACACAAGACAGCCCCCCGTGACAAAGAATTGACTGGCCCAAAATAACATGAGAAACTGCTCCATAAATACCTAATGCAAACAACTGTATCAGGGCTATGATCTTTTGCCAGAATTCACTTAGGTCTATTTTTTCATAATGTATTGTCTACAAAAGATGGGTGAGTCTCCTTAGCCAAGCTTCTGCTTTCTTTTGGACTATTCAAAGCCAAAGTAGCTTTGCTTTGTTTTGGCCATGAGAACATATGTGATAAATACAAACAAATGCTCTACAATACAATCCTACTGTATAAAAGATGTTCCATTTCATCTTTTTCTTTAAAACAGGAATATACAATTGATATATTTTTTGCCCAAACATGGTATGACAGACGTCTGAAATTTAACAGCACCATTAAAGTCCTCCGATTGAATAGCAACATGGTGGGGAAAATCTGGATTCCAGACACTTTCTTCAGAAATTCCAAAAAGGCCGATGCACACTGGATAACCACCCCCAATAGGATGCTGAGAATTTGGAACGATGGTCGTGTGCTCTACACGTTAAGGTATTCTTTTGGAAAAGGAAAGGAGTAATAGCTGGGAATAAAGCAAAGATCAATCATGTTCCCTTAAAACAAAAAGAACAAAAGATGTCAAGCCTAAATCAGGGTTGGCATGCTTGATCAAAATAGTATGTGATGATACAAAATTAGGTTGTTTTCTGTTATCAATGAACTTTTTCAAAGGGCATAGGTATAACATTTTCTTTGACTGATGTGAGAACTCTGTTTTCTCACAGGAACATGAGCCTAATAAAAAAGTAGGCACAGCAGATATTTAAATTATTTGTATATATTTTCAATAATAGATATGAATAGTATGATTCTTCTAGATCTTAGTATCCGGGAACTTGTAGCTTCAAAATGGTTCATGTTAAATGCCTTTCTGACATATATATTATGCCATAGGTAATATTCAAGATATAAAATATAATACTTTAAACTGGATCCAAAGCCTTTATCATCAGAGTTATATCAGTTACTAGAAAAAAGAGCCACAATTACAAAAGAAATTCATTGCATATATTTTGATTTCATCATGGGTTTTATTAAATTAGATGTAAGGTAATGACTGGAATTAGACTCTAGTGGAAATCAAATTTTGTTTGCTAAATAAGAGCTCTGTCTAACTTTTGAAGTATTAAGTAAAGTCACACTATCTCAAGTCCCTTTATCGTTCTCATATTATAGTCATTTTTCCACTTGTATTAACTTGCAGAGTCACTGTACAATATTAAATTATGGACCCCAGCTCAAAAATATCTCTCATAAGATTCATTCAAGATTTGAATGAGTTTGCCAATCTATATAGAGAGATGATTTTATTCTTATCTATAATGCTTATCTATAATGATAAGCATTGTCTTATCTATAATGAGTTATGAATATGTGTGTATATCTATATATAAGTATGTGTGTGTATACATAGATATATATGTATATATATAGATATATATCTGCAATCTACATTATCTTCAATTTTAACAATTCCAGTTTAATTTGGAGAAATGATACTAATAAAATATCTAATTTAATTATAATTCCACTTATGAATAAAACTAATCTTTTCTTTGGAAGAGCATATAATTACTGAGTGACAATGATTAAAACGTCTAGCTTTGGAGACATAATCTTGGGTTCAAATCTCAACTATGCCACTAGATTTGTGACTTTGGACAAGTCCAAGTACAATAAAGCCATAATAACTCTTATTAAATGAGAGAAAAATTCACCTTACTCAGTGCCATGCAGACAATTAAGGGCTCAATAATTATTAATTATATCTTAAGATCAGTAATTACTCTATTATACCATAGAAAAATAAAATCTCCCCAATTAAAATTTATGCTAAACTTTTAATATAAAATGTTTATAAAACAACTTTTATTACTTTAAGATTGATATCTATAATTGTAAGAAATATAGCTAACAAATATGAAATTTAAAAAATCATCAACCCATCACCATTACAATTTAACAGTATACTCCTACTTCCCCAAAGGTGGTCAAAACATCTAGGACTCCTTTAAATTTTCTCCCTCCTAGAGTCCCAGGCTCTATTGGGAATGAAAATCTGTATGTTTAATAAGCACCTCAGATGCAAAATAATTGAGACTCATTGGCAAACATTTTTCTGATATGTCTGTGTATATGTATTTAACATTTCTTGATTGCTATTAGATAGTCTTCTACTCTTAACATCCTATATAATGCCTTTATAGTGTTCCTTTGTAAGAATGCCCCTAATACTCCATTGTGAAACAGGTATTTTTAAACTCACATATAGTCATTTAAAGCTAACAGCTAACAAGTACTTATAAAGAGAAGGTCCTGCTTTAATTAGCAGATAAGATCTGAGAATTATCTGCATTCATTTACATGCAAACAGTGAATGAGTTTAAGTCTTAAAACAGTTTGTTCTATTCAGTAAGTTAAGTGCATTCACTGAGCAATCTCATGTGTGCAATTAATTTGCCAAAAAATTATGGGATAATAAATATTGAGTAAATGGAGTTGAGGTCAACGAGATCCTATTGTTTAGTCTGTGAAAGTAAATGGACTACATTAAGTCTTAAACAATTTTCTCCTGGACTTGGTGAATTTCTTCAGTGAGGATCGCCTTGTGTTATCAATAAGAATGGGTGACATACTCTCCAGGAATAAAAACAAATGGTCACTAGAAATTGTACTAATGTACATTTTTTAAAACAGTCTAAAATCTTTCTATTTATGTTTCATATCTTCCTATTCAGGTTGACAATTGATGCTGAGTGCCAATTACAGTTGCACAATTTTCCAATGGATGAACACTCCTGCCCCTTGGAATTCTCCAGTTGTAAGTAATACTCATTCTATATTCTGCATCCCCTCTCACCACTTAGTCTTTCTGATTGCAATATCAGTTAATTGGGAGACTTAAACAGAATGCAAAATTGCATTAAGCAGTGTTGATGACTTTGAAAATTTTGACAATCTCTTTCGTCATAAAAAAGGATCTATTTTATCAGGAATTACAAATAGATTTCATTGAGACATAAACTTTTAATAAATTGGCAGTTGTTTCCTGGAGCCCTTTGTTGAGAAGGACTGTAAAGCTTGTCCTGGTCTCAGTAGAAAGAGGTAAATGTGCATTATACATCTCCACTCCCTCCATGGGTCCAGAGGAGAGTAGCAGTACATTTGCTAGTTGTTTTCTCCCTTTACATATCAGGACACACAGAGATCCAGCAATGTTGTTTGTTCATTCCAGTTTTGATATACCTATAAAGATAACAAATTTGAAAATTACCTCTTCCACCTGGAGTTCTAGTAATGCCTAAAACTAGTTATCTACCAGTGAGCAAAAGACTGATTTTTGGGGTCATGTGGTTCCAATTCAAATCCCAACTCCATCACTAAAGACTTGAGCAAATTACTAAATCTCTCAATGAGTTCATAACACAGGTGCCCAATAGAAATTATAAGACCTGCCTCACCTCAATATTGTTTTGTTGATATATGTAAAATGGTTGGTACACCACCTCACACATAATAAGATTTAATCAAAAGCTCTATTATTTTATTAATTATTATTATTATCATCAGATAATAGACTATAGCAGGAAGAGCATGATGATTCTAATACAAATTAAGCTTTAGTAACCTTCACAGATATTTTCTGTCTGAATCAAAAACAAGTCTCAGTTTCCCCCATGTTTGCCTCACTATTTGTTCTGCATTCGTGTTAGATTGCTCACCTCCTTCTTATTTTTGGACTGTCAATTGTGCATATTGCGTAGAATGAAAAACTGGCTATGAGTTTTAAGTTTTTAATATAGGTATAATTTCCCAGCCAGGGAGTGATGGAGATTCCTAAGAACCAACTAAATCATAATAACAATACTTTCAAAAAAAAAAAAGAAAGAAAAAAGATGAGAAAACCAATCACCTGTTTCAATAAACATCATTTCCAGAGAGAACCAAAGGAAAACTTCACTGTATATTATATATATTGAGAAAAATTCCCATTATAAATCTTATTTCATATGTTCTACTTCATCCAAGAATACAATATTTTTTAGTGAAAGCTTACCTAAGGTTTAGGAGATTGGATTTCTTTTCTTTTAATTTTCCAACTGGGACTACTCCTCTACTGAGTCAGCTAAACCTTAAGAAATAGTGATTTCTATGCCATCAGGTTCCTGATTGACAATTGTCTTCTGAACCCAAAATCAACTTAATATTACTTATTGCTATTAAAACAATTCAATCACCAACATGTTCTCCATAGGAAGTTCCTTAATATTATCATTCGTATTCTCAGTTTTCACTACATCCAGCCCTACCAGCCTGCTACCACCACTCAATAGCAATCTGGGGATTTGGCTTTCTTTTTTCTTTCTTCTTATTATTAAAATATAGTGGACAAAGAGTTGGACCAAAAGAAAGGAAAAAAATGGAAACAAGGGATTTTATTCCAAGAAGTCAATCAGCCTCCATAATCAAAACTACCTTTCCACAGCATTATTAGAAGACAAACAAATGAGAAGATTTCTAGTTTTATCATCTGTCTATCTATCTTACTTGAGTTTATTCTGCAGCTTACTTATAAAATAATGTTTATGCATTCAGCAAATATATATTGACCATCAATTACATGAAATAAGTATGACCATCATCCCCATAAGTAAATGAATAATTTAGAAGAAAAATTGAGAAAGCTTTCTAGGATATTATGGCTAGGAAAAGGTACTGATAATCATTGTATTATCAGTGAAATATTTCTTTCATGAATGCTTTCTGTTGTTTAGGCTGAACATAACTGAGCTGTAAGGAATCTACATAGTTCTCATTGGTATCTTCCCCTTGGTATTTCTACTTACTGCTTTTAGTTGCAGATTTCTGTGTATATTAAAATGAAGCCTCAACAAATTGAGAGAGAGAATAATGTAAATAGTTGAGGTAATTTTTCCCAATCATCTTCTATTCCAAGGACATGCCCTGGGGAGGGATTTGAGTCTGCTCTTCTTCCATTATTTTCTGTTTTCTGCATGACTTTCAAAATCTTGCCCTGTTGACTTGGTTTCACCATAAACAATATCTTGCATATGTACTATTTACTATATACTGGCTACTTTTTATATCTTACCCCAGACAATGTAAAGTATGCGTATAGTATATACAAAACCGTGTATAGTATACCTTCTATGCAATTTAAGTGCTTTTCATGGGTAATTTTGACCTCATGGTTTTTAAATCTAATTTCCCATTAGGATATGGGAAATTGTATTGATTTTCCCTATGGTAATGATCTTTAGTCCAAGATCCTCATCTAAGTCAAAACTGTCTCTCTTGGTATCTCCCTCAGTGTCTTGTTCATAGAAGGTGGTTGCCATATGTGTTCATTTTTAATCATTTTAAATGTGTGCTTTCTTATCTCATGGCAGATGGCTATCCGCGTGAAGAAATTGTCTATCAATGGAAGCGTAGTTCTGTTGAAGTGGGTGACACAAGATCTTGGAGGCTTTATCAATTTTCATTTGTTGGACTGAGAAATACCACTGAAGTAGTGAAGACAACTTCTGGTAAGATGCACTTGAAAATAATTTTGAGTGACCCTTCCATAGTTTAAATTCTGGTGTATATGATTTAGAAGCTTTCAACACTTGTCTAGAAATGATATTCAGAAAATTAAATGAAGTGTTTTAGTTTACTAGAGAAAATTATAATTGGTATTCTAGTACAATACATAAATATAAATGGATTTTATCAATTTAAAGCAAATTAGATTCAAATTGGATAAGCAAATTATTTGCTTAATTCCTTTACGAAAAATAAGTAACAGTTATTAAAAAAGAAGAAAATACTTATTAGGGATAGGTATAATGTTTCTTTTAAGAAATATGTTTCATATTTAAAGTATCACATGGGGAAGATTAACTTCTCAAAAATGCAGAAAAGTGACCAGAGTGGATATGAACTAATTCCATGTTCAGTAATTAAATATTTTGAACTGGCTTCATCAGTGAATAAGGGACTGGGTTTTGGTGTCAGGCCTGGGTTCAAATCCCAACTCCATCATTTACCAGCTACATATTTTAAGAAATTACTGAGTTTCTCAGGGGACCAGCTCTCCCAGATAACCAATGTGGACAAAAAGATCTGCTTCACAGTCATACTGTATGTATTAAAAAAAAAAAAAAAGGTAAAATGCTTAGAATGATATCTAACACTTAGCATTCAATAAGTAGTAGTGCCTAATAGTATTAGTTATAATTATCAAGTATGCATGGGACCTAATGTGGTCAGGACTTCAGTTTTCTTCAAGAGAAACTAAAAATCTATAGTATTTTTATATCAAATATCATAATTTTTAATGGTATTAATTGAAGGTGATTTAAAAAACCATGTGGGGCAAGTCAAACATATTTCCAGACCAGATCTGTCTCATGGGTGGCTATAGGTTAATACAAACCCTCTGTAATGCTGAGTGCATTTTTTTTTTAATTTTTTAAAATTAATTTATTTATTTTTGGCTGTGTTGGGTCTTCGTTCCTGTGAGAGGGCTTTCTCTAGCTGCGGCAAGCGGGGGCCACTCTTCATCACGGTGCGCGGGCCTCTCACTGTCGCGGCCTCTCTTGTTGCGGAGCACAGGCTCCAGATGCGCAGGCTCAGTAGTTGTGGCTCACGGGCCTAGTTGCTCTGCGGCATGTGGGATCTTCCCAGACCAGGGCTCGAACCCGTGTCCCCTGCATTGGCAGGCAGATTCTTAACCACTGCACCACCAGGGGAGCCCCTGAGTGCATATTCCATATAGATTATTCCAGCTACTCCTTCTTAAAGTTACGTGAATTTAAATGTCCTAATTTCAAATATAAACATTGTGTTCATAGCTTACCATATTAAGACATACTTTTTGTATTTGTTACCATGAATTAAGCTGTTTTCTGTTGATTCATTCATGCATACATGATTGTTTTCCTCCTGAAATTCATAGGACATATTTTTGTGTTGACTAATTTAGAAAAAGGCCTTGGTCTGTTGTACAAGGAGAAACAAATTACAGACCTAGACAGAAATGGAAATTTAAGATTCTACCTTCCTAAGCATCATCCTCTAAATCAAAAACCTAACATTGTTTTTGGCATTTGCAGATTTCTTCAAAAAAAAAAAAAAACTCTTATGTTGCAAAAAGAATCTGAAATAAAATCAAAGAAATGCTCTAGTTTATTTTTAAAATGTGGCCTTATGTTCTCTTATTCACTGGAAATACTGACCATCAAGTACTAGAACAGTCTTTATTTTGGTCCCCCAAACAGATTCAGGACTGCCTTAGAAACAGGTCTTCCATCTGTGAGAGAGCACATGTAAAAATAATCTCTAAGTCTATACGCTTCCAGAATAAGAAATTGGGCATTAAGTTCTGTTGTATGTTCATATCTGTATAGTTATTACAGCACCCTAAAACAGAACCCACAAATTTATGACTAGCAGATCTTTTGTTCAGTCATATAAGCCTGGAGTGGCGTTAAAACCAAACGGTGGTGAGGGAAGTGTTGGCTTTATATCATAGGGTTTGACATCATCCCCTCCCCAAAGTCTCATACTGAGAATAATCTAGAGTATTTACTGTCCAGTAATAAATACATCCAAAAGAAAATAATCTATTTACTTAAAGCATGGCCAGAAAATTTATCAAGGTATCACAAGGCTATTACTCTTCCTAGAGAAATCAAAGCAAAACTGTATTGATATCAGATTTGATATTGAGTAGCATCATTTAATTGATTGTATCAACTCCTTGTGAATTTTAATATGGGGGTTAGCCTCCACCTTGGTCTTCTTGTCCACTCCCTGCTCTTGCTGGTTTGTTTTGTGTGTGTGGTATCATTCCAGTTGCCTCTGGGAAGAGAAAGGGCTGAGTTGAAAGTTAACACCAATGCCAACAGGCAGCCTGATTATTGTGACAGTTGATTTTGTAATGATTGGAAGTTTCTGTGTGATCTTTGTTTTATTTCTGATGCCATTCTTATCTTTAAAGCGTGGCTCCATAACTAGTTAATATCTACAAGGAAGTTATATTAACAACTTTCTTGGGAAGTTATCAGGAGATCAAAATTGTAGCCTTTTTGAATCTTGGCCATTACAACAACATGGTTTTCTCTTAGACTTATAGTAAATGTATCTCCCTTTGAGAAGCCTCTGTCAAAACTAGGAGAGAATAGTGCCTAAAATTAGGCCTAGTTTACTGCGGAGATTGCTAACCTTCACTCATTCAAGTCCACCTTTCATGATTTTGTTATATCTAAGTGGTGACTGTACTGTGGGTTCCTTAGTATATTTTTTCTTTAAATTGATTCCTTGTTATTAGTAAAATGATTTTTTAAGGAAAATTCACATAAGGACCATAATTGGAAAATGAGAAGCATTTGACATAAATAGAAATTGATATAAAAATATAATGAAAAATGTTCTTAAATTTTAAGTGCACATATTTGTGTTCCCTGGGCTCTGAGTATGTGGAAAAAGAAAGAAAGAGATAGTAGAGAAAAGGAAAAGGGTAACTAGCACCAAAGTAAAACACTTCCTTGATTTAAACAGAAGGGTAGAAGAAGCAGGAAGGAATTTTCTTACACATAATTCGAGGCTATGTGATAATTCTGTATACACCACCTGAATCATCTTTATCACCATTTATATGTGTGTCACTCCTGAGAAAAATATTGCCTCGGTGGTAGATTGATAAGACTTGAAGAATACCTTTAATTCTTGGTCAATACATCAAGATAGATTCTAGATCCATGATTTCTCTTCAAACCATCACCTCTTGCTGATTGCTCTGTGTGTGGTAATAGCACCGTCATTGTCCCAGTGAGCCAGGCGTGAACACTCAGAGTCACATGTCCGCCTCCCACATCTAATGAATCAGGAAGGCACGAATACCTCTGAAATATCTTGCGTAACTGTCCTCTTTTCAGTTGCCATTGCCACTGTCCTAGTTCATGATCGTGTCTGTTCTCATCTGGACTCTGTTGGGAGCCTATTAAACTACATCCCTGCTGTCAGTCTCTCTTTCTACAGTCTATCCTTTATACATTAATCATAAAAGCTAGCACTTACTGAGCACTAACTACATGTACCATAGCAAACATTTTATATATATGACCTACTTTAATTCTCATTACCATAGTTATATTTAAGGTCATTAACACTGAAGGTATCACTGCGGTTAAGGAAACAGACTTCTAGGGGTTCATTTACTTGCAGGGATCAGATTTGGCAGCTGGGACATGAATTCAGGTGGTTTGCTTTCAGACTCATGCTTTTAATCACTGCACTATTTTTATTCGCACTGTGTCCCAGTAAGTCTTCCTGAACCACGGCTTTCCTCGTGCCCCAAGAATTCAGGAGATTCAATTAAGCACAAGCTATTGTTCCTAATATGTAAGCCCCTGATCTCAGGAACTTTCCAGCTTGGTTTTCTATAATTTCTCAGCTTGTGACAGAACTACTTTGTTAATATTTTCATGAATATAAATAGCTAATCCTGTACACACATTGAATTTCAGTCTCCTTTCTTTTTTGAATGGCTTGTCAACTCACCCCTACCTTCTTTATGACTTTAAAACATAAAAAAACAGCTTCTCTTCAGTGAGACCTTTCAGACCTTAATGCCAGAATGCACACTCTTGGAGCCAGACAGCTCAGGTTTGAACACTGATTTGTATACATTACTGAATATATCTAAGCTCAATATCACCAATTACAGGGTTACTCTCAGGATTAAGTAAGATAATCCACTGAAAATGCTTAAAATTGTGCCTAACACATAGAAAGTACTCAGTAAATGGAAGGCACCATCATCAGCATCATCAAACTCCCCCAGGGCATTTTCACCTACTTTATGAAAACATAATTTCCACCTTATATGTTTTTAGCAGTTGTTTTATTCCCTCTTTTCTGCCCTCTCATTCCAATTAGTCATAAACTTCCCAGTGGAAGCCTTCTTTTAAACATCTTTGTATCCATGATGCTATTAGCCTGGTGATTTGCTTAGAGTTGTTGATTAGTAGGTAATTATAAAATGGATTGCTTGTGACAATTATATTGATAAAACCATAAAATTTCCCTCAATTAAATAAGCAATGCAGAATTCTACTATATATTTTTCCATTACTCATTGTTTTTTCTCTAGTAGAAGACCTTGTTCTTTCTAGTCATATTGCCATGGACATTTCACCAAATTATCTACATGATTTTTGGATCAAGCAGAGCTTTGTTCCTGATGTTCTCATCCTGAGATGTGGGTTAGAAACATGGGCAAATGAATTTCTTAGGAGAACCTACATTCTTGCGATACCATTGCCATTATTGTGAATCAAAAAGAAATATATCATGTACTTCCTACATTAGAAAAACGTTAAATCTTTTTTTCTTCCAGTTTTATTGAGATATAATTGACATACAGAACTGTGTAAGTTTAAGGTATACAGCATAATGATTTGACGTAAATAGATCATGAAATGATTACCATCATAACTTTAGTGAACATCAATAATCTCATATACATAATAAATTAAAGAAATAGAAAACAAAATTTTTTCCTTGTGATGAGAACTCTTACGATTTACTCTCTTAACTTGTAAATATAACATATAGCAGTGTTAATTTGTCATGTTGTACATTACATGCCTAATACTTATTTATCTTATAACTGGAAGTTTGTACCTTTTGGCTACATTCATCCAGTTCTCCCTCCCACCACCCCCGCTTCTAATAACCACAAATCTGATCTTTTTTCTATGAATTTGTTTTTTTGTTTATTTGTTTTTGAAGTCTAATTGACCTACAACACTGTGTTAGTTCCTGGTACACAACATATTTCTATACATTTCAAAATGGTCACCATGATAAGTCTAGAAAACCGTTAAATCTTCCATATCATCCTTAGAAATGTAAACATCATTGTTTCATAGTTTTTTGGCATTCCCATGTACATTAACTATTATATACTTCCTTTTGGTCTTTAACCCACATTTTTGGCTTCGATTCCATGTGCAAGTTATATTTTCTTGATTTCTATTATAAGAAATGCATAAATACTAAAATAAAATTTAAAAAAGAACTCTGTACCACTAAATTCATCTTACTTTTCAACAGTGCCATGCGGACCACAAATTTAGAAACACCAGCTCCGTGGATGAAGTCCATGTTCGTTGCTTGATTTCTAAAATATATGTAATCTACCCTGTATCTTCAAACATTGCCCATTATTCTCACACCACATCCTTTATTTTCTTGAGGTTTTTTGGATAAGTTGAACCTATTTCAGGTCTTCGTGCTCATTTTTCTTAATACTAAGCTCAAGTTCAACCTTCTCTGCCTATATCAGTGTATACATATTTGTCAAATAATTCTCCAAATAGAAAAAAAATAGGGCTTCCCTGGGGGCACAGTGGTTAAGAATCCGCCTGACAATGCAGGGGACACGGGTTCAAGCCCTGGTCCAGGAAGATCCCACATGCCACGGAGCAACTAATCCTGTGTGCCACAACTACTGAAGCCCGTGCGCCTAGGGCCCGTGCTCTGCAACAAGAGAAGCCACCGCAATGAGAAGCCCACGCACCACAATGAAGAGTAGCCGCTGCTCACCGCAACGAAAGCCCGTGCGCAGCAATGAAGACCCAACACAGCCCAAAATAAATAAATTAAATAAATAAATTTTTTTAAAAAGAAAAAAAGTAGCTCCACCTTCTAGGCTGTGTTATAACTTATATGTCTTTAGCAAACACAAGTAAAGATACTCATCATTGACATAAATTATTGTGGGGGAAATAAAAAGAGAAATGAAAACATATAAGTTAATGGTAATTGTTTTATTGAAGAGATTGGAATAAAAAATTAATAAACCTAAATGATAGGAGAGAAATAAACAACTGTAACCCAGTCCTACATCTTGGGTTACTTTGGAATCACAGTAAGTTGTGAGCCCATTTTAGTCAATAATAAACTTTTCAAATTACTTGAAGCAACCTAATATATTAAATGAAATCAGTGTGAAAGACTGCACAGTAATAGATTTTTATTTTATTTTTGAGCTTCAATTTAGAAAAATTAACTTTGGTTTCAGGAGAGGAAAATGAATGGATTACATAAAGAGCTGGGCCAGGAATGGCCATGGAGAAGTCACTTGCCCTTTCTGGGATGAAAATTCCTTATTTCTAAAGAGAATGCATTTGACTAGATGCTTCTTTAAAGTCCTTGGACTTATTTATAATCTTTGATGTAACCAAGGTTACTATAGATGTCTCAATGTAGGAGTAACTTTCTTTATAAATTAATGATCTCCTAGAATGTTTCCCTTCAAGTTTTCGACAATTTCAAAGCAAGTCAAATGCAAAAATAAACTCCTTTAGGCTTTTAACTTAAAAGGGATGACATTCCCACTCCATTTTAAAAATCTGTTTTGTTATTAGTGATGTGACATTAGATATATACTGGAATATTCATGTACTACATTTAAAAATCCCACATTGGAATGCAAATTGGTGCAACTATTATGGAAAACAGTATGGAGGTTCCTTAAAAAACTAAAAATAGAGTTACCATATGATCCAGCAATCCCATTTCTGGGTATATATCTGGAGGAAACTCTAATTCGAAAAGATACATGCACCCCAATGTTCACTGCAGCACTATTTACAATAGCCAAGACATGGAAGCAACCTAAATGTCTATCAACAGATGAATGGAAAAGAAGATGTGGTACATATATACAATGGAATATTACTCAGCCATAAAAAGGAATGAAATAATGCCATTCGCAGCAATATGGATGGACCTAGAAATTATACTAAGTGAAGTAAGTTAGAAAGAGAAATACAAATACCCTATGATATCACTTAAATGTGGAATCTAAAATATGATAACATGAACTTATTTACAAAACAGAAACAGACTTGAAGACAAAGAAAACAAATTTATGGTTACCAAGGTGAAAGGTGGGGGAGGGATAAACTAGGAGTTTGGGATTAGCAGATACAAACTACTGTATATAAAATAGATAAACAACAAGATCCTACTGTATAGCATAGGGAACTATATTCAATAGCTTGTAATAACCTATAATGGAAAAGAATCTGAAAAAGAATGTGAAAAAGAATATATACATCTAACAAAATCACTTTGCTGTCCAGCAGAAACTAGCACAATATTGTAAATCCACTATACTTCAACTAATAAAAAAGAAGGTTTAACTATTAAAAAAATAATCCCACATTGGAATTTTAAATTTCAAGGTTGCTCTGACAGTACCTAGTGAGGAAATGGGGCTTTAGAGGTGGAGAGGGGCTGCACAGAGGAGTCATAGGAAGTCTAAGGAAAATTGTTCGTTTTCAAGGTGACAAATTTCATTTCTGCTTACATTCCGTGGTCAAGAACTAGCTGTGTGTTCCTGTGGAGATAAAAATGGGGATGGGAAGTGTAGCTCAGTGGTGTGCTAGGAAGGGACAGTGGGTTTTATGACTTTGTAGCATCTGTGAAACATTCATGACATCATTTTATTTCTCACAAGCTTCTCAGAGAAGTAATATTTTTCATTTTACAGATGAAGCAACTTAAGTTTAGAGGAGCTAAGTAATTTGTTCAAGGCTATTCAATAGAGTTATTTACCCAGATTCCAAGTTTTTACCCCACTGCCTTTCACAAACACATGAGGTAAAGAGATGAATCAATTAAAATAAAAAAGTTATTTCTAAACTTGATAATAGCTACTTTTATGGAGACAGTGCAATGAAGTAATAGCATTTAATATGATAACTATGTACATATATCAACAAAATGTTAACTTATAGGAATAGCAATTATATTTACATGGGGCAATAACATCAAGTGAGAAACAATTTAGCAACAATATTTTACTTTTTCAGAAACATATTTATTGCTTATAAGATATTATTATTCACTTCTAAGTGAACCTATGGATCACCAGGCAAATCTGGACTTAACTAAGAAACTGTTGGATCCAGTATATATGTATAATAGTGTTACTTGCAGAAAAGTCTCATCAGAAAGAAAACCTAATAAAAGGATTGCATGACTACTATTTACAGTAATTTTGAGGACTAATATCTTATTTGAGTATCTATCAAAAAAAACAGGTCAAGACAACATTAATTTTTATCCAAGTATATGGTGTTTCCTAATTCAATCGAAATTCTTCTTTTGCTACGTTTAAAAGACATGTTCATCAATGTGACTGATGCAACTAAAAGAGCTCTCCTGTTCAGCTGCTGTCCCCAAATAAATGTAAACCATTAAATAATTTTAAAAAACATGAAAATGTGAGATGGTGGAGATTGACTCTATAGACACTGTGCTCTGTACACAGACTCATTGAATGTTTCTTTCACTCCATTTGATGCAGTCAAATAATTCCTTCATCTTATTTTTGCATTTTCAGAAAATAATTCTATCCAGCATTGCAGCTATGCAAATTTGAGCATGTCAGAGACTGAAAAGGGCATCAAATAGCAGTGAGGAAAATAATGCTTTGTTTTGTTTTGTTTTGTTTTATACTTAACTTTTTCTTCAAAAGGAGGTTATTATGAAGGTCACAGCACACTGCAGGCATAATAGCCCAGAAAAGCATTTCTGGGGTATACAAGCTGGGGCTGAGCACAATTTGTTTACTATTCTCATTTGCCACTCCTGAAGTCTATCTCGTTTAGGAAATCAAGAACAGTTAGTTTTATTAATCCAGGGCAGAAAGAGATCAGAAAAGCTCAAGGACTAGAGAATTGACACGTATGTTAAGCATGACTAAGTATATTATTTTTTTGCTTACTTAAAAATTTTTTTTATTGAAGTATAGTTATGCCAATGCTGTGCCAATCTCTGCTGTACAGCAAAGTGACTCAATTATATGCATATATATGCTTTTTAAAATTCTTTTCCATTATGGTCTATCACAGGATTTTGAATATAGTTTCCTGTCTGTGTTATACAGTAGGACCTTGTTTATCCATTCTATACATAATAGTTTGCATCTACCAACCCCAAACTCCCAGTGCATCCCTCTCCCTCCTCCCCTTCCCCTTGGCAACCACAAGTCTGATCTCTATGTCTGTGAGTCTGTTTCTGTTTCATAGATTGGCTCATTTGTGTCATATTTTAGATTCCATATATAATTGATATCATAGGGTATTTGTCTTTCTCTTTCTGACTTCACTTAGTATGATAATCTCTAGTTGCATCCATGTTGTTGCAAATGGCATTATTTTGTTCTTCTTTTTTTTCTCCTGGCCGTGCCTTGCAGCATGTGGGATTTTAGTTCCCTGACCAGGGGTCAAACCTGCACCCCCTGCAGTGAAAGCATGGAGTCTTACCCACTGGACCGCCAGGGAAGTCCCCTTGTTTACTTTTATATATGGTGTCTCTGCTATTCAAGAAATTGACAGTGCTTCATGCTTAACATATAAACCACCTCATAAATGTTTAAATTTTCACATTTGTCTCCCAATTGATCCACCCCAAAATTAACTACTCCTTGTTATACATCATCCCTCAGAATAATGTCAAAAAGAAATACTAAAAAATAGCATTTTCTCTAGTTCTTCTCTCCTACCCTCCACAAACCTAATTGTTTTGCCCATAAGCATTTCTCTATCAGCTCTATAAGAAGGTATCTTTATTTGTAAATACTGAAGTACAATAAATGACATTGATAATAAGATGAAAGCTTCCATGTAGATAACTGAGTTTACTGGAATAGTTTCCAAACATGATTTCGAATCTGCCTTTACTCGTATGACTTACAGCACCATTCACTTTGATTTTCATCATATCTACTGTTCACTGCTAAGTGGTAGAGAGCTTTGTAATATAAAAGACAATGTGTAATGCATGAGCTGTGAAATACCTCCTTGCTAAACATATAATGCAATCACGAGCATTAATTGTAACCACTTAATGATTACATTTTCTAAGTTGGTGATTTCTTGTTACCAGTATTAGTGACTGAGAGTAAAATTAGATTGATAGAAAAATAAAATTTTAGGCTTAAATATCGAAGATTAAGGCCAGTTGTAATTTTACTTTGGGTAATTACTCCAAAGAGGTAAAAATCACTGTTTGTAAATTGGTAGTCAATTGTGTAACTACGGCCTATAGCACAGATCATTAGACATGGACAGAGTTAAATTTTATTTATTTCCATCAACATTGAACAATTGAGAAATTTCATATGCAAATCTTAAACATCTTTACATCTTAAATATCTGGGTTGTCATTTGCATTTGAAAATGATTGGGTAGAGTTGAATTCTCACCTGTCCTAGTGGCTGAGGCACACAGTCTCCTTTACCAAAATTCCTAACACCCCCTGTTGTATTTTCAGGACTATATGATTTTCTTCTTGAACTACTGTTTCCTTATTTTGGAAAACTATATGCATCTCATTCGAACTATATATATATCTCACTCGAAATAGGGCGAAATAAAAGATAATCATTTCCCAAATGAGAACACATATGTATCTGTGGAAATGAAGAATATTCATTTACTTTTAATAGGCGGAGAGAATTTCTATCACAAAATGATACTGTAAGAAATGAATGTGAAAACTATTAATCAACCAAGGTTTGCCTGAGAGTAGACAGTGAGTTGCAGAGAAGTGTCAGAACCTAGCCAACCTAGGTCTCACTTGCTTTTCACATTCTACAAATGGGTTTATTTATCATAAATATCTAGCATATGCAATGCAAATTGATTTTAAGTTCATTCAGTTTATCTCTACCACCTGCTTTCATGGAAAATGGATTTTAAACAGAGTTGTGAAGTTCTATATATGGACATCTGTGCATCTAGTCTTCTCTGTATTTTCCTTTTATTTTTTCTTCCGGCTTACATCTAAGCAACTAAAACGTGTGTTGCAGTTTTCCTGTACATTACTGATTAGCAGCCTTGCATAGCCAATTAACACTTTTTCCTTCATCTTCTTTGATAAAATAAGGCAGCTGGATATAGCACAAAAAAACTATGATTCCTCTTTTTTTTTTTTTTTGCGGTACGCGGGCCTCTCACTGTTGTGGCCTCTTCCGTTGCGGAGCACAGGCTCTGGACGCGCAGGCTCAGCGGCCATGGCTCACGTGACCAGCCGATCCGCGGCATGTGGGATCTTCCCAGACTGGGGCACGAACCCGTGTCCCCTGCGTCAGCAGGCGGATTCTCAACCATTGCGCCACCAGGGAAGCCCTATAATTCCTTTTAAGAGTTTCCTTTGTGGTTGTGTTACCATATAGTTGAATGGCCCTGAGCAAGTCATTTTCTCTTTCGGCCCTCAATATCTTCATCTCAAAATAAAAAATTTAACTAGATTAAATGTGAAGGTCCTTTTCACCCCTAAAATGCTGTTCTGTATTTCCTGATATTTAGCAGCTCTGTCATAAAGCAAATGTCTGGTGGGTATTTAGGTTTTCCATGTTCCCATGAGTTCCTAACAGAAATTTCTTCATGTTTTCTTATTCTGTAAAATTCAGCAATTAATAGATCTAGTTTATCTGTCAAGTATAGAGAACTCTGGGAGCAACTGTGGGGCAAGAGGCCCAGGGGGTTGCCATAGAGGTGGTTGGTAAATTAGTTAAGGTATGAAAAAAATGAATGTGGCCTGGGAAAAATAGGCCCACCGTGGGTGTGAATAGCGAGGGTGGAATTTCATTGAATTCATGTGAATGAGAAATTGCAGAGGATGAAGATAGGACAATGGCTGTGACATAGCTTTCATAGAAGAGAAAGAATAGACACCTGGCATCCTCAAACAGAAATAACACTTGCAATCAAGAGCACATGGTATGAACTTAATTTATTATTTTGTGTTTAATTATATAAATTGGGCTGCTATGAATCAGCAGTCCATTAAAATAGTACTGATACTACCAATCTGTAATAATGATAAGAATATAATGTGCTAGCATTTGTAAGACCTTTATATCATCTCATTCACTTTTCACAGTAATTCTATAAGGTGATACTCATTATCCAGGTGGCATTATGATGTACAAGCAATCTTGTAGAAAAGTATCCAGAAAGGGTAGAGACTTCTTCCAAGACCATAGAATAAAAGTTACTATAAAAGTTACTAGAATTGAATAAGTTACTAAACAGATACCTGTGTTTGCTGAGAGTCCAGTTTTCCAATCCAGTGATGACTGAGCTGTTCTGAATTTGTGTTTGCAGAAAGACTTGTCCTTGGCTATATTTTTGCCTAGTGTGTAATTTCTTTTCTATTTATTGTTATGGCATCTATCTATCTATCTATCTATCTACCTACCTACCTATCTATGTAACTTGATTGCACACATGTAAGGTATAATCAGACTGTATTTGTCAGGTTAAGCTAGACTATGCTATGGTAGAAAATAACACTCAAATCTCAGTGGTTTAAAATTTATATATAATATTATACATATTCTTGTATTGCTCTTTCCACTGTGCTTTTTCATTCTGTGGCATGCCATTCTCAGAGTCAAAGGTGAAATAACAAAAGAATAAAATGATTCTTAAAGTTTCTGCTTGAAGAAGCAAGAAGAACTACAATTCTGCAGCCTGTGGAACGAAAACCACATTCACAGAAAGAGAAAAAAATAAAAATGCAGAAGACGATGTACCAGATGAAGGAACAACATAAAACCCAAGAAAAACAACTAAATGAAGTGGAGATAGGCAACCTTCCAGAAAAAGAGTTCAAAATAATGATATTGAAGATGATCCAGGACCTCAGAAAAAGAATGAAGGCAAAGATGGAGAAGATGCAAGAAATGTTTAACAAAGACCTAGAATAATTAAAAAACAAACACCTAGAAAAATTAAAGAACAAATGGAAACCATAAACAAGAACAAAAGACAACCCTCAGAATGGGAGAAAATATTTGTAAATGAAGCAACGGACAAAGGATTAATCTCCAAAATTTACAAGCAGCTCATGCAGCTCAATAACAAAAAAACAAACAACCCAATCGAAAAATGGGCAGAAGACCTAAATAGACATTTCTCCACAGAAGATATACAGACTGCCAACAAACACATGAAAGAATGCTCAACATCATTAATCATTAGGGAAATGCAAACCAAAACTACAATGAGATATCATCTCACACCAGCCAGAATGGCCATCATCAAAAAATCTAGAAACAATAAATGCTGGAGAGGGTGTGGAGAAAAGGGAACACTCTTGCACTGCTGGTGGGAATGTGAATTGGTACAGCCACTATGGAGAACAGTATGGAGGTTCCTTAAAAAACTACAAATAGAACTACCATATGACCCAGCAATCCCACAACTGGGCATATACCCTGAGAAAACCATAATTCAAAAAGAGTCATGTACCAAAATGTTCATAGCAGCTCTATTTACAATAGCCCGGAGATGGAAACAACCTAAGTGTCCATCATCGGATGAATGGATAAAGAAGATGTGGCACATATACACAATGGAATATTACTCAGCCACAAAAAGAAAGGAAATTGAGCTATTTGTAATGAGGTGGATGGACCTAGAGTCTGTCATACAGAGTGAAGTAGGTCAGAAAGAGAAAGACAAATACCGTATGCTAACACATATATATGGAATTAAAAATAAATGTCATGAAGAACCTAGGGGTAAGACAGGAATAAAGACACAAACCTACTAGAGAAGGGACTTGAGGATATGGGGAGGGGGAAGGGTAAGCTGTGACAAAGTGAGAGAGTGGCATGGACATATATACACTACCAAATGTAAAATAAATAGCTAGTGGGAAGCAGCCGCATAGCACAGGGATATCAGCTCGGTGCTTTGTGACCACCTAAAGCGGTGGGATAGGGAGAGTGGGAGGGAGGGAGACGCAAGAGGAAAGAGATATGGGAACATATGTATATGTAAAACTGATTCACTTTGTTATAAAGCAGAAACTAACATACCATTGTAAAGCAATTGTACTCCAATAAAGATGTTAAAAACAAACAAACAAAAAAACCCAAACAAACAGAGGTGAACAATACAATAACTGAAATGAAAAATACACTAGAAAGAATCAGTAGCAGAATAACTGAGGCAGAAGAACGGATAAGTGACCTGGAACACAGAATGGTGGAATTCACTGCCATGAGACAGAATAAAGAAAAAAGAATGAAAAGAAATGAAGACAGCCTAAGAGACCTCTGGGACAACATTAAACACAACAACATCCATATAATAGGGGTCCCAGGAGGAGAGAAGAGAGAGAAAGGACCTGAGAAAATATTTGAAGATATTACAGTCAAAAACTTCCCTAACGTGGGAAAGGAAATAGTTAATCAAGTCCAGGGAGCGCAGAGAGTCCCAGGCAGGATAAACCCAAGGAGAAACATGCCAAGACACATAGTAATCAATGGACAAAAATTAAAGACAAAGAAAAATTATTGAAAGCAGCAAGGGAAAAATGACAAATAACATACAAGGGAACTCCCAAAAGGTTAATAGCTGATTTCTCAGCAAACTCCCAGAAGGGAGTGGCACGATATATTTAAAGTAATGAAAGGGAAGAACCTACATCCAAGAATACTCTACCTGGCAAGGATTTCATTCAGATTCGATGGAGAAATCAAAAGCTTTACTGACAAGCAAAAGCTAAGAGAATTCAGCACCACCAAACCAGCTCTACAACAAATGCTAAAGGAACTTCTCTGAGTGGGAAACACGAGAAGAAAAGGACGTACAAAAACAAACCCATAGCAATTAAGAAAATGGTAACAGAAACATACATATTGACAATTACCTTAAACATGAATGGATTAAATGCTCCAACCAAAAGACACAGGCTCGCTGAATGGATACACAAACAATACCCATATATATATGCTATCTACAAGACACCCACTTCAGACTGAGGGACACGTATAGAAAGAAAGTGAGAGGAGGGAAAAAGATATCCCATGCTAATGGAAATCAAAAGCTGGAGTAGCAATACTCATATCAGGTAAAATAGACTTTAAAATAAAGAATGTTACAAGAGACAAGGAAGGACACTACATAATGATCAAGGGATCAATTCAAGAAGAACATATAACGATTATAAATATTTATGCGCCCAACATAGGAGCACCTCAATACTTAAAGGCAACTGCTAACAGCTATAAAAGAGGAAATCGCAGTAACACAGTAATAGTGGGGGATTTTAACACCTCACACCAATGGACAGATCATCCAGACAGAAAGTTAATAAGGACACAAGCTTTAAATGACAGAATAGAACAGACAGATTAAATTGATATTTATAAGACATTCCATCCGAAAAGAGCAGATTACACTTTGTTCTTAAGTGCACACAGAACATTCTCCAGGATAGGTCACATCTTGGGTCACAAATCAAGCCTCAGTAAATTTAAGAAAATTGAAATTGGGCTTCCCTGGTGGTGCAGTGGTTGAGAGTCCGCCTGCCGATGCAGGGGACATGGGTTCGTGCCCCGGTCCGGGAAGATCCCACATGCCACGGAGCGGCTAGGCCTGTGAGCCATGGCCGCTGAGCCTGCATGTCTGGAGCCTGTGGTCTGCAATGGGAGAGGCTACAACAGTGAGCAGCCTGCGTACTGCAAAAAAAAAAAAAACCAAAAAAACAAAAAAACTGAAATCATATCAAACATCTTTTTCCGACCACAATGCTATGATATTAGAAATCAGTTACAGAGAAAAAATATAAAAGAACACAAATGCATGGAGGCTAAACAATACATTACTAAGTAACCAAGAGATCACTGAAGAAATCAAAGAGGAAATCAGAAAATACCTAGAGACAAATTACAACAAAAACACAACGATCCAAAATCTACGGGATGCAGCAAAAGCAGTTCTAAGAGGGAAATTTATAGCAATACAATCCTACCTCAAGAAACAAGAAAAATCTCAAATAAACAACCTAACCTTACACCTAAAGCAGTTAGACAAAGAAGAACAAAAAGCCCCAAAGTTAGCAGAGGAAAGAAATCATAAAGATCAGAGCAGGAATAAATGAAACAGAAACAAAGAAAACAATAGCAAAGATCAATAAAACTTTGAGAAGATAAACAAAATTGATAAAGCTTTAGCCAGACTCATCAAGAGAAAAAGGGAGAAGACTCAAATCAATAGAATTAGAAATGAAAAAGAAGTTACAGTGGACACTGCAGAAATACAAAGCATCATGAGAGATTACTACAAGCAACTCTATGCCAATAAAATGGACAAACTGGAAGAAATGGACAAATTCTTAGAAAGGTATAACCTTCCAAGGCTGAACCAGGAAAAAATAGAAAAAGTAAACAGACCAATCAGAAGTAATGAAATTGAAACTATGATTAAAAATCTTCCAACAAACAAAAGTCCAGGACCAGACGGCTTCACAGGTGAATTCTACCAAACATTTAGACAAGAGTTAACATGTATCCTTCTGAAACTATTCCAAAAAATTGCATAGAAAGGAACACTTTCAAACTCATCCTGTGAAGCCACCATCACCTGATACCGAACCAAAGATACAAGAAGAAAAGAAAATTACAGGCCAATATCAGTGATGAAAATAGACACAAAAATCCTCAACAAAATACTAGCAAACTGAATCCAACAATACATGAAAAGGATCATACACCATGATGAAGTGGGATTTATCCCAGGGATGCAAGGATTCTTCAGTATACACAAATCAATCAATGTGATACACCATATTAACAAATTGAAGGAGAAAAACCATATGATCATCTCAATAGATGCAGAAAAATCTTTTGACAAAGTTCAACACCCATTTATGATAAAAACTCTCCAGAAAGTGGGCACAGAGGGAACCTACCTCAACATAATAATAGCCATATGTGACAAACCCACAGCAAACATCATTCTCAGTGGTCAAAAACTGAAAGCATTTCCTCTAAGATCAGGAACAAGACAAGGTTGTCCACTCATGCCACTACTATTCAACATGGGTTTGGAAGTCCTAGCCACTACAATCAGAGAAGAAAAAGAAATAAAAGGAACACAATTTGGAAAAGAAGAAGTAAAACTGTCACTGTTTGCAGATGACATGATACTACACATCTCTATCCTAAAGCTGCCACCAGAAAACTACTAGGGCTAATCAGTGAATTTGGTAAAATTGCAGGATACAAAATTAATGCACAGAAATCTCTGGCATTCCTATACACTAACAACAAAAGATCAGAAAGAGAAATTAAGGAAACAATACCATTCACTACTGCAACAACAAAAAAATAAAATACCTAGGAATAAACCTACCTAAGCAGGTAAAAGACCTGTACTCAGAAAAGTATAAGACACTGATGAAAGAAATCAAAGATGACACAAACAGATGGAGAGATTTACCATGTTCTTGGATTGGAAGAATCAATATTGTGAAAATGACTATACTACCCGAAGCAATCTACAGATTCAATGTAATCCCTATCAAATTACCAGTGGCATTTTTTACAGAACTAGAACAAAAAATTTCACAATTTGTATGGAGACACAAAAGACCATGAATAGACAAAACAATCTTGAGGGAAAAAAACAGCTGGAGGAATCAGACTCCCTGATTTCAGACTAGAGTGCAAAGCCATAGTAATCAAGACAGTATGGTACTGGCATAAGAACAGAAATATAGATCAATGGAACAGGATAGAAAGCCCAGAGATACACCCACGCACCTATGGTCAACTAATCTATGACAAACGAGGCAAGGGTGAACAATGGAGAAAAGACAGTCTGTTCAATAAGTGGTGCTGGGAAAACTAGACAGCTACATGTAAAAGAATGAAATTAGAACACTCCCTAACACCGTACACAAAAATAAACTCAAAATGGAGTAAAAGACCTAAATGTAAGGCCAGACACTATAAAACTCTTAGAGGAAAACTTAGAACACTCTATGACGTAAATCACAGCAAGATCCTTTTTGACCCACCTCCTAGAGAAATGGAAATAAAAACAAAAATAAACAAATGGGACATAATGAAACATAAAAGCTTTTGCACAGCAAAGGAAACCATAAATAAGACGAAAAGACAACCCTCAGAATGGGAGAAAATATTTGTAAATGAAGCAACTGACAAAGGATTAATCTCCAAAATATATAAGCAACTCATGCAGCTCAATATCAAAAAAACAAACAACCCAATCCAAAATTTGGCAGAAGATCTAAATTGACATTTTTCCAAAGAAGATATACCAATTGCTAACAAACACATGAAAGAATGCTCTGTGTCACTAATCATTAGAGAAATGCAAATCAAATCTACAATGAGGTGTCACCTCACACCAGTCAGAATGGCCATCATCAAAAAATCTACAATTACAAAATGCTGGAGAGGTTGTGGAGAAAAGGGAACCCTCTTGCATTGTTGGTGGGAATGTAAATTGATACCCCCACCCTGGAGAACAGTATGGAGGTTCCTTAAAAAACTAAAAATCGAACTACCATATGACCTGGCAATCCCAGTACTGGGCATATACCCTGAGAAAACCGTAATTCAAAAAGACACATGCACCCCATGTTCATTGCAGCACTATTTACAATAGCCAGGTCATGGAAGCAACCTAAATGCCCATCGACAGACGAATGGATAAAGAAGAAGTGGTACATATATACAATGGAATATTACTCAGCCATAAAAAGGAATGAAATTGGGTCATTTGTAGAGACATGGATGGATCTAGAGACTGTCATACAGAGTGAAGGAAGTCAGAAAGAGAAAAACAAATATCATACATTAACCCATATATGTGGAACCTAGAGAAATGGTACAGATGAACCAGTTAGCAGGGCAGAAATAGAGACACAGATGTAGGGAACAAATGTATGGACACCAGGGGGGAAAGCGGCAAGGGATGGTCGTGGTGGTGGGATGAATTGGGAGATTAGGATTGACATGTATACACTAATATGTATAAAACAGATAACTAATAAGAACCTGCTGTATAAAAAATAAAATGAAATTCAAAAGTTCAAAAACAAGTAAACAATATATTGGCAGAATTGTGATAAAAACCAGTAGTACTTTTTTGTTAATATATTAGATATTCTGCTGTTGGCTAAAGTCAATAAAGTGGTAGAGTTACTGAAAAAAAAAGTTTCTGCTGCTTGATAGGCATAAATCATTTGTTTTTGCCAGAGCAAGTCACATGAGCAAGCCTGATGTCTGTAAGGTGGGATGCATGCTTCTCTTAGACAAAGAGCCTCAAATGAAGGCGTCTGTAAGGATGGATTTGGTAGAAAAAGACAGCAAATATTTAAAACTACAAAACCGTAACCCAAACTTCCCATTAGTATAATCCTTCATGCTATACCTAGCCAGCCTACCTGGCCATGTAAATACCTATAGCTTGAGATCACATGTCAGGATAAGTCATCCCCAGCAAGGGAAAGGAATGGGTTACTCTCAAAGAAAATAGAGCCCAGGCATAAAAATGTCTCTTACTCTGAGAATACTCCTCTTGAAAAGGAATTCTCCTCTTGTTTTTGACAAGCCTGCTTCACTTTGTCAATGACCTAGAGCCATAATTTATGTGAAATCGGCTTCAGAAGGAGCAGGTAAGAAGACACAATATTAACGTGAAAATTATCATAGGGTGATGGGAACTGTCAAGTTTTATAAATCTGGGGAAGACTTCCCTTGCTGTACTGCTGGGACAGCTTTATTAATTATAATGGAAAACAGGTCTTCAAATATTGGTCCCATACTAGATTCAATTTTACAGATATTAGGCAGTGGTAACTTCTAAGAAACAATAAACCAGAATCATCCTCTTGTCAGGAGGGGGAGATAATTGAACATGATTTAATAATGAATGGCCACAAAATAATGAAAAGTACAAGGTTTCTTGATTACTGTAACTTTCTGCATGGAAAAAAATCCTTAATATTTCTAATAGTCCTATGTTAGAAAAGAGTATAAACCAAGTGGTTTCAAGTAAAACTTAAATGCTTTTTTAAATTTAATCTTAACAGTGTGCTATAATTTTAACTACTTCCTCTCTGAAACATTTTTAGAATTAATTCTGTTCCTCTGTTTTATAGATGAAGTACATGAAATATACTGCTACCAATAATTTAAAATATTTCCACATGGCTAGTTATTAATGGAACTAGAACTAATCAACGGGCATCTATGTCCCCAAGCTACTATACCCTGGCCACTACCTAAGACTAAACTAATATAAAAAGAAATTTTCACTTCACTGGCTGATACTGTATTAGTGAATAGTAGGAGATATTTTGGTTCTAAAAAATCTGCCACTATTAATCTACACAGAAATAAATAGTGTTGATAATGATGTGATCATGTGTACGTTAAAGACAGCTTTCACTGAGCATTTCACATGCAACGGGCACTATGCTAAGTACTTTTCAAGATTTATGTAAACCTGCAACAGCTTTAGAAGTTAGATCTTATTGTTATTTCTGTGATCACATAGCTGGTAAGTGGCAGAGCTAGGATTTGAACCTGTGCTCTGAGAGAGGGTCATAGAGTTTTTGTTGGGTCTCATTTGTAGGACGTAGTGATTTCTTTTTCATTAAGGAAGAAGGCTATTCACAGGAATAGATGTGTGTGTGTTGTGTGTGTATATGTAACACATAATAAAGGACACATGTTTTCAAGGTACCTTATGTGATTTGCATATTGTAAACACCTGGTATGTTTTGTTTTTCAAGTTGATGGTAATATTCAGAGTGTTGATAACTGACTCTAACCTGATAGGTCCAGTTTTCTTCTTACAAAGATAAGAATGAGGAAGTAATAGAAGTGTGTTGAACAAAGCTAGGTAAAATGCTTTCTAGATACTAGAAATAGTATCTACGACTCGGAGGAAATCTCTGGATAAAATTAAATCGATATTATATTAGTAAAACATCACTCTTAGTAAAATTTGAAGGGAAAAAAATATTTGGTTAGGAATGAGCAGGTCTGGCCTTAAGTCCTAGCAGACCTTATTAATAGGTATATACAGCTGGGCCAATCATTTAACCTCTTGAACCTTACTTTGCTTATCTGTAAAATGGAAGAATTATAATTGTCCTATCAGAGTTGCTATGAGCTTAACTGAGGTAAGTATCTGAAAATGCTTAGGAAATTGTGAATAGTTTTGGAAATAGATGACAATATGATCATAATATATTTTCTTCTCTCTAACTCTTGAAATTAAAAAAAAAGTTTCTGCATGAAAATTCCAGGCATATTTAATGACTCTGAGAAAAGAAAAGTATTTATAATTTATTGAAAGTTTGTAGAAGGTAGTGATTGATGCAATGATCCACTCCTGCTTGCTTTCTAACCTTCCAGTTAGACCAAAGAAAAGGAAGAAAGCTGAATTGTGTGCAAAAAGCAGAAGTGGGAGTGGGAGTGCTCTTTTAATAGCTGTCCCATAAAGTGGCTTTGGAAGAAAAGTGCTTGAGGATTTGGGAAAGTGATATTAAGCTGACTTGTTGACTGACCCTGAGTAATTTGGAGTGTCTAACACACATACACACACACACATTTGCTAGGTGCATCAGAGGAGTTCATTATTTTTTATTTTGCATTACTAACAATACTCTATACCAGCAGTCCCCAACATTTTTGGCACCAGGGACTGGTTTTGTGGAAGACAATTTTTCCACGGATGGGGGGTTACTGGTTCAGGCAGTAATGGGAGCGGTGGGGAGCGGCAGATGAAGCTTCGCTTGCTTGCCCGCCACTTACCTCCTGCCGTGCGGCCCAGTTCCTAACAGGCTGTGTACCAGTAGCGGTCCATGGCCTGGGGGTTGGTGACCCCTGCTCTATGCCATAGTTATGTAATAAAGACAAAAACATCCAAGTCAAAGAGACCCTGGACTTGCCCAGTCAAGTTACCTTATTTCCTAGATTAAAGAAATGAAGTCCAGAGAAGTAAAATGGCTTGCCTAAGGTCTCTCAGCTAGTTTCATAGGAAAGGAAGCACCTAATAATTGGTTTCCAGATCTCATCCAAGCCTCTTTGTTAAGTTCTATAACTCAAAAGTTTACTTTGGCAGCTCCTCTCTCTTGCATCAGGTATTGAAGTAAAATAGAAAGAAGAAAAATAAAAATCAAGAGGGAAAGAATGACTGAGTTAAAAGGTGACCTATTTCTACTTTCTGTGTTTGCTAAAAAATGTTGGCAATCGTTGCTTTCTGAGGAGTAAGTTACATTGGCTTAGCTTGTTTGATGGTGTAATACGATGCAGTATTAGTTGAAATATTATGGAGTGGTGAAAGGAAAGCTGGAGTAGAGAGTCTTAAAACCCAGGTTCTACTTCCAGGACTGCCTCTAACATGCTGCATTATATCCTTGATCAAATCCCTTTGTGTATCAGTTTCTTATCAGTAAGATGTACATGACATTAGCTGGAGTCCTTTCTCAAAAATGTATGGAGATAATCAAATGAGAGAATGGATGTGAAAATGCTTTACAACAAGTTGGCAGTGCAGCACGTGCAAAGCATCATCATCATTGCTTTAATAATTATCCATAAGGACCCTTAGAGCTGAAGTTCTAAACATGTGTGTGTATGTGTATATATAAATATATATATCTATCTATATCTGCTTTGGAGTTCAAATATACACACACACACGTACATACACACACACACACACACACACACACACTTACCTTTGTGCCAGTAAGACTGAGACATGAGGGAAATGAATCATTTATCCCAGCTCCAGAAGGAGCAAGGCTGGACTGGGAATGTGACTCAATTTCCTGCTTCTCACTCCTGGGTTCCTAGGATCAGATTTTGTCATCAGAACTTAATAAGGATGACAAGCTGATAATAATCAAGGATATTATTAAAGCAACATAAAAAGCAAAATTCTTTTTTCTTTCTTGCTACTCTTGGTGGGGAAACTGCTATTAAAAGATCAAGGCTAAATGTGAAAATGAAAGGATGAAGGGAGTTACACTCAGAGGAAGATAGAGAAGGCTGGAATTCGGGTGGCCCCTGGGATGAATGCATTTTCACCCAAAGCCAGTAAGGGAGCTGTAGCTTTGACAGTTTTGAAGTCCGTGGGGGGTTTGCGGACAGCACAGCGAGCTACACTCAGTCCTCTAACTTTCCCGGGAATCAAAAGCTAAACTGTTAGATGAGGAGTGTAGGATGGAAAACATTTTGAAATGAGAATTCATGTAGAGATTTGGAAACAAATTTTAGGAGGATTATCCTTTCATTTCAAAGCATTCAGGGCAAGGGCAGTCTCTTGCCTCTAGGAGGGGATGCAAGGAAAGTTACAAAACTCTGCGTTAGTGTTAGTCTCTGTTCTGTTTGGGACTGAGAGAAACAAATGTTGATTTCTTGGGAACTGTTGGCCTCCTTGAACATTTCTAGCAAGATAATTGCTGTATGTTGTATTTTAAGACATCACCGTTATCCAGTATTGTAATAATTAATAATGTGATTTATTTATTGAAAACGTGCTATGTGCAACAAAGGGCCTATGGAAATTTCTATGAAGTATCTCTTTCAAGTATCCTCGTAAGTACCTCAAAGCAAATATGATGAATACCCTCTTTTCAGAGATTAGAAAACTGTGACTCAAGGAAATTAGTCCAAGTCTTCACAGCCAATAAGATAAGTAGGGGTTGAAATCAGATCAAACAGGCCACAAATCCCAGGTTCTTAAACTTTCTGTTCTGTAAAATTCTTTCCAAGGATGCCTTTGGTGAGGGATAGGGGATAAATAGGAAGAAGAAAAAGAATTCCTCAGTTAAAATGTACTTAAAAACCACTGTAAGTTGAGACCAGCTTGCCTAGGAGGCACTTGCCAAAATAGCACTAGGTTATGCCAAAGGCAGGCTCAAGGGCGCTGTTCTTTTGTAAAGGTCACCTGTTGGGCACCTGAATGTGTCAGCTTCCTTATTTCTTAGAGGCTTATTTACCACTGAATTTCACCAACTCTAGGAATAGAAACTCAACATAGATTAGGGAATTCATGCAAATTAGTGGGTAAACCCACTCAAAACATATTGGATAGAAATATGGCTCCCACACTTTTTTCTTTTAACTGACTCAAGACTTTCATCGCTTTAAAGAAAATGTACCTTACTTTTAGGAAAACGTTTAAAAAATCCCCGAATACTATTTTTTTTGCTATTGAGATTATTGATTCCTAGTGGCAATGTTATTTATTCTCTCAATTAGTCCATGCAGAGAATATTAATACAGCCATTTTACAAATTACAGAAATGGAAGCTCAGAAAGGATAAATAACTTGCTCGAGGTCACATGGCCAGTGAGTGGAAGAGCCAGAATTCGGACTCAGTCCAGACGGCAAACCTGCCTGTATACATCTATGCAACACTGCCAAACTCTCCCAGGAGTGGCTCCAAGCTCTGGTTAGCTCCTTTCTTTAGGGTCAGCTAAGTTGAGCTCCTTGGTTATATATTCAGGGCTCCTATGTTCCAAGCATCATTAAAAGGGTTCAAGACGAGCAATTAGACGTGGTCCTTGCCTTTGAGCAGCTCTCAGTCCAATGGAATGACAATGAGCTGGATCTAACCGAATTTTAAATAGTATTTTACTTGACTCTCTATGTGACAAGCCTGGTAAAGCATCACACACAAAAATCCATACTTTTTACTACACCAGAACACCTTAATGCACATATGCTTCAATAGCATGTCATCCTCATTTTTTTTCTTTTTCTGAATAAAGAAGCCATTATCTTTAAAATATCTCAGATTCTTAAAATACCTTAGTATGTGTTTGGAATATAATTTGAAAGCATTGGTACAGTCATTATCCAGTTTAAGGGCTATTGTAGTTTATAATTGTGACTGCTCCAGGGGCTTATTTTAGAGAGGTGCCTACCTCTACCCACCCCTCTTTCTGGCAGTTAGGATGCTCACCCCCATTCATGCAATGCCTGGTGCCTCCCAGACAGAGGTGGTGGGAGAGAGGTGTCTGCAAAGACCAACTGCCAGCCCAGCGAACTGGAGTTTGCTTGGGAAACCTTTGCTAAAACATTAGCCAATGTGGCATTTCTATAGCTGTGCCAATTTAATGTTGAGTGAGATGCTGCATGGTTTCTGCATGTCTTCCTCTGTCTTTTACATTCAGTTTTTGGCCCATGGAAGTGTGCACTTTGCAGGTTTTTAGGTTAAAATGCATTTTAAAACATTGTATAAATTGTTAAAACCTGATAAAAGATCACTTCTGATTAACTAACCTACCACAAGCTCTTTTTGTTTGATGAGAGGGCTTCTCCTTTATAGGACTGAACATAGGTAAACTGCCATAAAGTCCAACTTCATTATTATCTCCTTGGCAGCTAGTACAGGACCTGACACATAGTAGATGCTCAATAAATGTCTGTTGTAGAATTGAAGGAAGATAGCTAGCAAAATGAATCATGGAGATAGAAATATTTGAACTGAATCTTGAAAACAGGGAGAAATTAGGTTTTATTAGAGATGTGGACAGAGCAGAAAGAACATCAATGTGTCCCCATGAGAGTAAGGGATTAAGGTTTGATGTAATTAAAATTTGTAGGCATATCTCAGAAAAATGATTTACACTTCTGGGCTTCTACTTCTCACAATTGTTGGCCTTCAATAGACAGTGAGAGTATGACATCAGGAAAATTAATTCCTGTTTTTACTGAAAAAGCTTAGTTTGGCACTTGAATGTCTATGCCTGTAAAATGTGGAAGAGCTAAATATCAAAGGGTCATAGAGAAACATGCATGCATGCAGGGATAAATTAATGCTATCACTAACACTGCAATGTCTTCATGTTATTGAAGGCAAAAATCAGATTCAAAAATTATTAAAATTACATAAAGAAGCATAATACAATTTGTGGAATTGAATGAGACAAGTTTAATATCTATCTTTCCTTATTCCACTAGCCTAGAGCTTGAAATATTTTGCTGACTGTATAAGGTACATACAGAGACACACAAAGAAACCCACATACAAACACACTGATGCATATGCTTCTTTTAAAATCTAACAAAATATGTACTTATATACTTTGAAGTAATTTTGAATTGTTCAGAGTCAAAAGGAAGT
This sequence comes from Mesoplodon bidens, assembly GCF_964165515.1. Classification (NCBI taxonomy): domain Eukaryota; kingdom Metazoa; phylum Chordata; class Mammalia; order Artiodactyla; family Ziphiidae; genus Mesoplodon; species Mesoplodon bidens. Next base: position 169,206,739 of record NC_138160.1, on the reverse strand, counting down.
TGTATTGGTTAAAATTAAGGAGGAAGTTGAATATTTAAGTGCAATTCATAGATCCTATGTCCTAATAACTGTAAGAGTTAGACCTGTTGCAATGTTATACCTGTAAGAACCAAATCAAACCAAACCAAGACTAAACTAACTGGCCAAGTCTTCTATAAAATGGAGTTAATATTGTCTGCATTACAGGATTATCATGAGATACACAGGGACACACTGTAGGATACACTGTAGGAAATGGGCCTTGCCCCATAGCTGACAGAGTAAATGATGGAGCGGTGTCTGTTTCTCCACTGTCATCCCACTACTATTCTATTCCCCCTCCTTGAAACACTCAGTCCTTTTCTCTATGGCTAAATCACACGCAACCTTCAAACCCAAGATCTAGTGACATTGTATGTGACCTTTTCCCCAACTATTGCTGCATATATTGCTATCTTTACCATTTTTATTGTACTGACAACTCACCACCATGCAGCTAAGAACTTTGTGTTTCTTTAATTATGACACATATGTTTCTTGCCTCTCCAAATGGGTTGTAAATGCACTGAAAACACAAATGTATTAAACGACGCCTCTTGTGTCATGATTTTGAGTGGATATTTGGTGGAAGCTCAGAGCATTCTTGGGGAAATGTCTAAAGCCTAGTTGGTTACTTGTTCTTCTTGAGAAAACACAGTCACCATTTTTCAAGTTATGGAAAGATCCTTATATTCCTTTTGTCTCAATGTAGTCTAAGTAAAATTTACTTTTAGAATCAAAATATGTGTCAGACAGGATTATTTAAGTCACGAATATCAGATTCAGTAAGTCAAAAAGTGTTTATCAAAGATCTGGCTTCTCTGCCTGTCTCCCATCTTTTATCCATGGTGTTGGTTTCATCCTCAGACTCTACACAGAACCACCATGGAGGTCCAAATTCTCACTTTGTTGTAGTAAAATGGCTGCAGTTAGACCAGACCTTATATCATCCCACCTCACTGTCAAAGATACTCTCTCCTTGGACTGTTTGGTATTTCTCTTCTATTGGCTTTAAATTGGGTCAGGTTCATATCACTAAACCAATTGCTCTAGGAATGAGAACAGGACCCTCACATTAATTCCCACCCTACTGGGAGATTGGGATTGACATGTGTACACTAATGTGTATAAAACGGATGACTAATAAGAACCTGCTGTATAAAAAAATAAATAAAATTCAAAAAAAAAAATCCCCACCCTAGAATGTGGAATGGGGTGTGTACCACCCAAATTCAATGACTGAGGAAGGAGAACAGGAAATTCTCCAAAGGAAATTAGGGTATTTTGGTCAAAGAAGAAGGGAGGGAGGGGCTAGTGAGTAAATGAACTGTAAAGATCCATAATATTGGTGCTGTTTTCCTTAAGCCTACAGAACATTAGAATGAAATCCCAGTAATAGGAAGAAAAATAAAAAGAGATATCACTTTAAAAATATATTAACATCAAATTTACCATTTCTCATTTAATATTAAGCCTAGAGGTTAAGAGCAATCTCTGGTGTCAGACTATAAGCAGAATATATTTTCTTATATTTCTTTTTGTTTTTTAACATCTTTATTGGAGTATAATTGCTTTACAATGGTGTGTTAGTTTCTGCTGTATAACAAAGCGAATCAACTATACATATACATACATGCTCATATCTCCTCCCTCTTGTGTCTCCCTCCCACCCTCCCTATTCCAACCCTCTAGGTGGACACAAAGCACTGAGCTGATCTTCCTGTGCTATGCGGCTGCTTCCTACTAGCTATTTTACATTTAGTAGCATATATAAGTCCATGCCACTTTCTCACTTTGTCCCAGTTTACGCATCCCCCTCCCCATGTCCTCAAGACCATTTTCTATGTCTGCATCTTTATTCCTGTCCTGCTTCTAGGTTCTTCAGAACCTTTTTTTTCTTTAGATTCCATATATAAGTGTTAGCATACTGTATTTGTTTTTCTCCTTCTGACTTACTTCACTCTGTATGACAGTCTCTAGGTCCATCCACCTCACTACAAATAGCTCAATTTCATTTCTTTTTATGGCTGAGTAATATTCCATTGTATATATGTGCCACATCTTCTTTATCCATTTGTCTGTCGATAGACACTTAGGTTGATTCCATGTCCTGGGTACTGTAAATAGAGCTGCAATGAACATTGTGGTACATGAATCCTGTCGAATTATGGTTTTCTAAGGGTATATGCCTAGTAGTGAGATAGCTGGGTTGTATGGTAATTCTATTTTTAGTTTTTAAGGAACCTCCATACTGTTCTCCATAGTGGCTGTATCAATTTACATTCCCACCAGCAGTGCAAGAGTGTTCACCCTCTCCAACATTTATTGTTTGTTGATTTTTTTTTTTTTTTTTTTGCAGTACGCGGGCCTCTCACTGTTGTGGCCTCTCCCGTTGCGGGGCACAGGCTCCGGACGCGCAGGCTCAGTGGCCACGGCTCACGGGCCTAGCCGCTCTGCGGCATGTGGGATCTTCCCGGATGGGGGCATGAACCCGTGTCCCCTGCATTGGCAGGCGGACTCTCAACCACTGCGCCACCAGGGAAGCCCGTTTGTTGATTTTTTGATGATGGCCATTCTGACTTACGTGAGGTGATACCTCATTGTAGTTTTGATTTGCATATCTCTAATAATTAGTGATGTTGAGCATCTTTTCCTGTGTTTGTTGTAATCTGTATATCTTCTTTGTAGAAATGTCTATTTAGGTCTTCTGGCCATTTTTAGATTGGATTGTTTGTTTTTTTGATATTGAGCTGTATGAGCTGCTTGTATATTTTGGAGGTTAATCCTTTGTCAGTTGCATCATTGGCAAATATTTCCTCCCATTCTGAGGGTTGTATTTTCATTTTTTTTTATGGTTTTCTTTGCTGTGCAAAAGCTTTTAAGTTTCATTGGGTCCCATTTGTTTATTTTTGTTTTTATTTCCATTTCTCTAGGAGGTGGGTCAAAAGGATCTTGCTGTGATTTATGTCATGGAGTGTTCTGCCTGCTTTCCTCTAAGAGGTTTATAGTGCCTGGTCTTACATTTAGGTCTTTAATCCATTTTGAGTTTATTTCTGTGTATGGTGTTAGGGAGTGTTCTAATTTCATTCTTTTACATGTAGCTGTCCAGTTTCCCCAGCACCACTTACTGAAAAGGCTGTGTTTTCTCCATTTTATATTCTTACCTCCTTTATCAAAGATAAGGTGCCCATAGGTGCATGAGTTTATCTCTGGGCTTTCTATCCTGTTCCATTGATCTATATTTCTGTTTTTGTGCCAGTACCATACTGTCTTGATTACTGTAGCTTTGTAGTATAGTCTGAAGTCAGGGAGCCTGATTCCTCCAACTTCATTTTTCTTTCTCAATATTGCTTTGGCTATTTAGGGTCTTTTGTGTTTCCATACAAATGTTGCAATTTTTTGTTCTAGTTCTGTGAAAAATGCCATTGGAAGTTTGATAGGGATTGCATTGAATCTGTACATTGCTTTGGGTAGTATAGTCATTTTCACAATGTTGATTCTTCCAATCCAAGAACATGGTATATCTCTCTATCTGTTTGTATCATCTTTAATTTCTTTCATAAGTGTCTTATAGTTTTCTGCATACAGGTCTTTTTGTCTCGTTATGTGGGTTTACTGCTAGGTATTTTATTCTTTTTGTTGCAGTGGTAGATGGGAGTGTTTCCTTAATTTCTCTTTCAGATTTTTCATCATTAGTGGATAGGAATGCAAGAGATTCCTGTGCATTAATTTGTATCCTGCTACTCTTATCAAATTCATTGATTAGCTCTAGCAGTTTTATGATAGCATTTTTAAGATTCTCTATGTATAGTATCATGTCATCTGCAAACAGTGACAGCTTTACTTCTTCTTTTTTGATTTGTATTCCTTTTATTTCTTTACCTTCTCTGATTTCTGTGGCTAAAACTTCCAAAACTATGTTGAATAATAGTGGTGAGAGTGGGCAACCATGTCTTGTTCCTGATCTTAGTGGAAATGGTTTCAGTTTTTCACCATTAAGAATGATGTTGGCTCTGGCTTTGTCATATGTGGCCTTTATTATGTTGAGGTAAATTCCCTCTATGCCTACTTTCTGGAGGGTTTTTATCATATATGGGTGTTGAATTTTGTCGAAAGCTTTTTCTGCATCTGTTGAGATGATCATATGGTTTTTCTCCTTCAATTTGTTAATATGGTTTATCACATTGATTGATTTTCGTATATTGAAGAATCCTTGCATTCCTGGGATAAACCCCACTTGATGCTGTATGATCCTTTTAATGTGCCGTTGATTCTGTTTGCTAGTGTTTTGTTGAGGATTTTTGCATCTGTTCATCAGTGATATTGGCCTGTAGTTTTCTTTCTTTGTGACATCTTTGTCTGGTTTTGGTATCAGGGTGATGGTGGCCTCGTAGAATGAGTTTGGGAGTGTTCCTCCCTCTGCTAAATTTTGGAAGAGTTTGAGAAGGATAGGTGTTAGCTCTTCTGTAAATGTTTGATGGAATTCACCTGTGAAGCCATCTGGTCCGGGACTTTTGTTTGTTGGAAGATTTTTAATCACAGTCTCACTTTCAGTGCTTATGATTGGTCTGTTTATATTTTCTATTTCTTCCTGTTTCAGTCTCGGAAGGTTGTGCGTTTCTAAGAATTTGTCCATTTCTCCTAGGTTGTCCATTTTATTGGCATATAGTTGCTTGTAGTAATTTCTCATGATCCTTTGTATTTCTGCAGTGTCAGTTGTTACTTCTCCTTTTTCATTTCTATTTCTATTGATTTGGGTCTTCTCCCTTTTTTTCTTGATGAGTCTGGCTAGTGGTTTTTCAATTTTGTTTATCTTCTCAAAGAACCAGCTTTTAGTTTTATTGATCTTTGCTACTGTTTTCTTCATTTCTTTTTCACTTATTTCTGATCTGATATTTATGATCTCTTTCCTTTGCCAACTTTGGGGTATTTTGTTCTTCTTTCTCTAATTGCTTTAGGTGTAAGTTTAGGTTGTTTTTTTGAGAAGTTTCTTTTTTCTTGAGCTAGGATTGTATTACTATAAACTTCCCTCTTAGAACTGCTTTTGCTGCATGCCATAGGTGTTGGGTTGTGGTGTTTTCATTGTCATTTGTTTCTAGGTATTTTTTAATTTCCTCTTTGATTTCTTCAGTGATCTCTTGGTTTTTTAGTAGTTTATTGTTTAGCCTCTATGTGTTTCTATTTTTTACAGATTTTTTCCTGTATTTCATAACTATTCTCGTAGGCTTGTGGTCATAAAAGATACTGGATAGATTTCAATTTTCTTAAATTTGTCAAGGCTTGATTTGTGACCCAGGATGTAATCTATCCTGGGTAGTGTTCCATGAGCACTTGAGAAGAAAGTGTAATCTGCTGTTTTTGGGTGGAATGTCCTATAAATATCAATTAAGTCCATCTTTTTTGATGTGTCATTTAAAGTTTGTGTTTCCTTATTTATTTTCATTTTGGATGATGTGTCCATTGGTGAAAGTGGTGTGTTAAAGTCCCCTGCTGTGATTGTGTTACTGTCCATTTCACCTTTTATGGCTGTTAGCATTTGCCTTATGTATTGAGGTGCTCCTATGTTGGGTGCATATATATTTACAATTGTTATATCTTGTTCTTGGATTGATCCCTTGATCATTATGTATTATCTTTCTTTGTGTCTTGAAGTAGTCTTTATATTAAAGTCTATTTTATCTGGTATAAGAATTGTTACTCCAGCTTTCTTTTTATTTCCATTTTCATGGCATATGTTTTTCCATCCCCTCACTTTCATTCTGTGTCTGTCCCTAGGTCTGAAGTAGTTGTCTTGTAGACAGCATATGTATGGGTATTGTTTTTTTATCCACTCAGCCAGTCTATATCTTTTCGTTGGATCATTTAATCCATTTACATTTAAGGTAGTTATCGATATGTATGTTCCTATTACCATTTTCTTAATTGTTTTGGGTTTGTTATTGTAGGTCTTTTCCCTCTCTTGTGTTTCCTGCCTAGAGAAGTTCCTATAGCACTTGTTGTAGAGCTGGTTTGGTGGTGCTGAATTCTCTTAGCTTTTGCTTACCTGTAAAGGTTTAAATTTCTCTGTTGAATATGAATGAGATCCTTGTTGGGTAGAGTAATCTTGGCTGTAGGTTTTCCCCTTTCATCACTATAAATATGTCCTGCCACTCCCTTCTGGCTTGCAGAGTTTCTGCTGAAAGAACAGTTGTTAACCTTATGGGGATTCCCTAGAATGTTGATTGTTGCTTTTCCCTTGCTGTTTTAATATTTTTTCTTTGTATTTAATTTTTGATAGTTTGATTAATGTGTATCTTGGCATGCTTCTTCTTCAATTTATCCTGTATGGCACTCTCTGCACTTCCTTGACTTGATTGTCTTTTTCCTTACCCATATTAGGGAAGTTTTCAACTATAATCTCTTCAAATATTTTCTCAGTCCCTTTTTTTCTTTCTTCTGCTGGGACCCCTATAATTCAAATGATGTTGCATTTAATATTGTCCCAGAGGTCTCTGAGACTGTCCTCAATTCTTTTCATTCTTTTTTCTTTATTCTGCTGTGCGGTAGTTATTTCCACTCTTTTATCTTCCAAGCCACTTATCTGTTCCTCTGCCTCAGTTATTCTGCCATTGAATCCTTCTAGAGATTTTTTATTTTCATTTATTGTGTTGTTCATCATTGTTTGTTTGCTCTTTAGTTCTTCTAGGTCCTTGTTAAACGTTTCTTGTATTTTCTCCATTTTGTTTCCAAGATTTTGGATCATCTTTACTATCATTACTCTGAATTCTTTCTCAGGTAGACTGCCTATTTCCTCTTCATTTGTTTGATCTGGTGGGTTTTTACCCTGCTCCTTCATCTGCTGTGTGTTTCTCTGTCTTCTCATTTTGCTTAACTTACTGTGTTTGGGGTCCCCTTTTTGCAGGCTGCAGGCTCATAGTTCCCATTGTTTTTGGTGTCTGCCCACAGTGGGTAAGTGCGGTTCAGTGGGTTTTGCAGGCTTCCTGGTGGAGGAGACTGGTGCCTGTATTTTGGTGGATGAGCCTGGATCTTGTCTTTCTGGTGGGCAGGACCATGTCCGGTGGTGTGTTTTATGGTGTCTGTGAACTTATTATGATTTTATGCAGCCTCTCTGATAATGGGTGGGAGTGTGTTCCTGTCTTGCTAGTTGTTTGGCACAGGGTTCCAGCACTCTGGCTTGCTGGTCGTTTTGTGGAGCTGGGTCTTAGTGTTGAGATGGAGATATCTGGGAGAGCTTTCACCATTTGACATTACGTGGTGCCGGGTGGTCTGTGGTGGACCACGGTCCTGCACTCAGCTCTCCCACCTCAGAGGATCAGGCCTGTCACCTGGCCAGAGCACCGAGACCCTGTCATCCATATGGCTCAGAAGAAAATGGGGGAAAAAAAAAGAGAAAGAAAGAAAAAGAAATGAATAAAATAAAGTTATTAAAATAGAAAAAAATTATTAAAAATAAAGAAGTTAAATGTAATAAAAAAAAGGGGGAGAAAGAGAGAGCAACCAAACCAAATAACAAATCCACCAATGATAACACTAAAAACTATTCTAAAAAAATACAACAAAACAAAAAACGGTCAGAACCCTAAAACAAAAGGCAAAACAGGGCTTCCCTGGTGGCACAGTGGTTGAGAGTCCACCTGGTGATGCAGGGGACACGGGTTCATGCCCTGGTCTGGGAAGATACCACATGCTGCGGAGTGGCTGGGCCCATGAGTCATGGCCGCTGAGCCTGCACGTCCAGAGCCTGTGCTCTGCAACAGGAGAGGCCATAGTAGTGAGAGGCCCGCGTTCCGGAAAAAAAAAAAAAAAGTCAAACAAAGCTATACAGACAAATTCACCCAAAGCATACACATGCACACTCACAAAAAGAGAAAAAAGAAAACATATATATATATATATATATATATATATATGTATATATATACATATATATACATATATTGAAAATGGAAGAGAGCAACCAAATCAATAAACAAATCTACCAATGATAATAAGCTGTAAATACTAAACGAAAATAAACATAAAACCAGAAACAAATTAGATGCAGAAAGCAAACCCCAAGTCTACAGTTGCTCCCAAAGTCCACTGCCTCAATTTTGGGATGATTTGTTGTCTATTCAGGTATTCCACAGATGCAGCGTACATCAAATTGATTATGGAGATGTAATCTGCTGCTCCTGAGGCTGCTGGGAGAGACTTCCCTTTCTCTTCTTTGTCCGCACAGCTCCTGGGGCTCAGCTTTGGATCTGGCCCTGCCTCTGCATGTAGGTCGCCTGAGCGTGTCTGTTCCCCGCCTAGACAGGAGTGGGTTAAAGGAGCAGCTGATTCAGGGACTCTGGCTCACTCAGGCCTGGGAGAGGGAGGGTTATGGAATGCAGGGTGAGCCTGCGGTGGCAGAGGCCACTGTGATATTGCAACAGCCTGAGGTGCATGGTGTGTTTTCCCGGGGAAGTTGTCCCTGGATCACGGGACCCTGGCGGTGGCCGGCTGCACAGGCTCCCGGGAGGGGAGGTGTGGATAGTGACCTCTGCTTTCACACAGGCTTCTTGGTGGCTGCAGCAGCAGCCTTAGCGTCTCATGCCCGTCCCTGGGGTCCGCGCTGATAGCCACGGCTCACGCCCGTCTCTGGAGCTCATTTAGGCAGTGCTCTGAATCCACTCTCCTCGCGCACCCGAAAACAATGGTCTCTTGCCTCTTAGCCAGGTCCAGGGTTTTTCCTGGACTCCCTCCCGGCTAGCTGTGGTGCACTAGCCCCCTTCAGGCTGTGTTCACACAGCCAACCCCAGTCTTCTCCCTGGGATCTGACCTCTGAAGCCCGAGCCTCAGCTTCCAGCCCCCACCTGCCCCGGCAAGGGAGCAGACAAGCCTCTCAGGCTGGGGAGTGCTGGTCGGCAGCGATCCTCTGTGCGGCAATCTCTCCACTTTGCCCTCTGCACCCCTGTTGCTGTGCTCTCCCGCATGGCTCCAAAACTTCCCCCCTGCCACCCCCCCATCTCCACCAGTGAAGGGGCTTCCTAGTGTGTGGAAACCTTTCCTCCTTCACAGCTCCCTCCCAGAGGTGCAGGTCCCGTCCCTATCCTTTTGTCTCTGTTTTTCCTTTTTTCCTTTGCCCATCCCAGGTACATGGGGAGTTTCTTGCCTCAGAAGTCTGAGGTCTTCTGCCAGCGTTCAGTAGGTGTTCTGTAGGAGTTGTTCCACACGTAGATGTAGTTTTGATGTATTTGTGGGGAGGAAGTTGATCTCTGCATCTTACTCCTCCACCATCTTGATGGTGCCCCCTTCTTATATTTCTTTAATGATGTTTTGTTGGTAGAAATGGCCCATAGTTGGAAACAGTGGCATTGTCAATAGCAAAATTATTACACAACATTATTAAATGATGTTTACTTTGGTCACTTTATAGATTAGGAATGGAAACTGAAGCCAATAATAAAGATGCAAAGCAAGAAAGCTGGGTAACCAGCAGATTATGAATGCTGTAACAATCCCATGAGATGATGCTACCAAAGCAATCACAAGGCTGTGTCTATCTTCATAGGGGATGATTCAGTGGTTTTCTACCATGGTCCAGACAGAAAGGAAAATGGGAACACTTGTGAACTGCACCAAGAACTATACAAAAGCATAACATACATTTAATGGAATATTTTAGGAATTAATGGAAAGAGATTTCAAATTTGTATTTATATTATCACTGAAGCAAATTTTAGTTCTTAATTTAGCTGTGAAGAGAGGACTGTGGAGCAAGGCAGTATCCACAGTATAAAAATATTATCATTAAAGTCAGACCAGCTGTGTTCTCATCTTGGCTCTGCCACTCACTAGCCTGGCCTTGTGCAAATCACTTTAACTATCTGGGCCTCAGTTTCCTCTTCTTTACAGTAAGACTAATAAAACATTTATTTTCATAGGAATACTGTGAAGACAATAGCAAGAACAAAAATCTATATAAAACACTACCTACAATGCCAGACAAATATTAAGTATTCAATAAACTACAGCTTTTAAAGTCCGTAGTATCTTATCCACGGTATTTGCTCTCAAGCTACAGTATTAATTTGAAAATTAAAGTTTTTCCATTATCATAAAAATAACGACTTGATCTCAACTCATTTGACAGAAAGAACTAACCTGAAAAGACATGAAGCTTGTCATAGACCTAATCTCATTCAAAGTATAAGCGTCCATACCTTTTCCTGCAGAAACATAAATATGTTTGAATATGGCTACTGCCCCAGACCCTTCTGAATTGTTCCATGACTGTGTCATATGCCTTGTGTTACTTCTGTAAAATATTTTTAGGAGATTGCTTCAAAACATATCTACCCCCAAAGAGGTGTGGGATAAAGAATGAAGTCTTTACTTAATTCTCTGCAGTTGATCCAAATGATTGTGTTACCACTCATGGCAGTCATTAAAGTGACTTAGAGAGACGATTGACTCTTTTCCCCTTTATGGCAATGAAAGGGCTTTGAAATAAAAAGAGGTAGGATTGGAATCACTTGGCTGTTGCTTTATTCCAAATGTTTGTTAATTAGTCCTTTACCTCTTTGATTTGTTTAGAGTATGAATTCTCACAATACATTATGGATATTCCAGCATCACTCCAGCTACTTCATCAAGGTATAGATTTCCAGACTGCCCCCCCCATATCTGCAGAATTAGAATCTCCAGAGATGTGGCCTTGGAATCAGCATTTTAAACAGGGTCCCAAGGTGATTCTTAGGTGTAATAAAGTTTGAGAAGTGCTGCCTCAGATCCTAAGCATAAGCTGGCTTTCTTATTTCCTCTTGCATAAGTGATTCTGTCTCACCCCAAGAAATTTCTTCCCGTATTACACTGTATAATGCATTCTGCATTCCTACTTCCAGGGGTACCATTTGAAGTCCCTTCTATTATATTTGATATGCCCTGGCATACTTAATTGTACCTTTCTTATTGCCAGTGGTTGCCATCTGGGCTTTCTAAGTGGACGTCTCAGAACATCTTCTGGAAAAGGAGAGTGCATTAACCTTCTTCAGAAAATTAATCCAGAGAGAGCAAGGAATACTAAGGAAACTCTTGTTCTCCTTTTAGAAATGGCAGGAGTGTAACCAAAGGCATGGTTTCTTTCTTACTACAACATCTGACCAAATATATTAAGAGTTGTTTGGTAATGTAGGCGTCTCTGTGGTCAGACAGTACTATGGAGCTTCACATATTTCAAAGGGAAACACCTAAGTAGACATTAATTTGTACCTTAGAATCATTAACTTCCAACTGGCCGCAGCTCTTTAAACAAGCATGGGGAAAAACATGGGCTAAGTAATTGGAAAAATTGAGCTTTAAACCACAAACTCCCAATTGACCAGTTTAGTGAATCACTCATTATTTATTTTAAATGGATGTTTCTTCATCTATAAAATGAAGAAAATAATATGTACCTCAGAGTTTACTTGGAATAAATGAGTTATATAGAGGGCAAAATATAGCATGTGGGCATTCAGTATTTTATGTAACAAAAGACTATCTTCAACTCATTCTAGAATTGAATTATTTTCTTAGCAAAATAGCTGCAGAGAGACAGGAAAATCAAGATACACATGTGAGCGTCCTCATACACAGCACAAGGGGAAGTTACTAGCCCCAAGAAAATGAAACTGTGTGTTGAATAAGTTTTGGGTAACCTCTGTGGGTGTCAGTGACAACATGAATGGCAAGCAAAGATAAATATAGGCTAATAGGTATAAAACTGCTCACCCAGCTGGCTATTTGTAAACTCCACTGAGATCAACAAGTATAGCAAAATATAGAGGAGTAGGAGCTAAGAAGTATAAAATAGGAATCTTTTAAAAGAAATTCCAAAGATAATTCTAAAAGTTGCTCATTTGTGTCTTTGTCTTAACATTCTTCCATAAGCATGTTGCAGTATATATTTTTAATTCTTCGACTGGAAGCCCAATCTGTTCAGTAGAGATGGGGAAGTTGAGGCTTTATGAAGCCAGGCAGCACTTCTGAAACACTGGGTTTAATAGTGGCAGAGCAAAGATTAGAAACAACAGGGCTTGATTGCTGTGATATCCAGTGTTCTTCACACTATAGGGATCGTATCATTGATGAAACTTTCATCACACATGTAGAGACTTTTCAAATATTTTATGAGTCCCTTCTTTGCTTCTCTATCCATAATTCATCATATACTTTGTCTCATTTACATTAGTGGCATTACAGGCTCCACCAATGAAACTGAGGAAAAATACTGACAATTTATTGTGGGGTCTATGAAATTCCATGAAATGAATGGAATATAAATCAGAAAAGCCAAATAACAATTAAATAGATCTAGATGCCACTTGCAGGCTAAAGCTTTGCTTAATATGGCTTTTCTAGCTGCAGCAATATTTTGCTTTGTTTAATGAACATTTTTATTGAAGGATAACAAAGTGCAAAAACAATGTTTTAGGCTCAGTGGGTTTTTTTTCAGCTTTATGAAGTCACTTAAAATTTTTTTTCTTTTCCATTACAGTTTATTACAAGATATTGAATGTAGTTCCCTATGCTATACAGTAGGACCTTGTTGTTCATCTATTTTATGTATATATATAGTTAGTATCTCTCTTCTAATCCCAAATTCCTAATTTATCCCTTCTCCATTTTCCCCTTTGGTAACCATAAGTTTGTTTTCTATGTCTGTACTCTATTTCTGTTTTGTAAATAAGTTTATTTATATCATATTTTAGATTCCACATATAAGTGATATCATATGATATTTGTCTTTCTCTGACTTACTTCACTTAGTATGATACTCTCTAGGTCCATCCATGTTGCCGCAAATGGCATTATTTCATTCTTTTTGTGGGTAATATTCCAATATATATATTGGATACGTGACTATATATATATATATATATATATATATATATATATATATATATATATCACATGTTCCTTAGCCACTCATTTGTTGATGGACATTTAGGTTACTTCCATGTCTTAGCTATTGTAAATAGTGTAAATAGCTAGTGTAAATAGTGCTGCTGTGAACATTGGTGTGCATGTATCTTTACAAATTAGAGTTTTCTCCAGATACATACCCAAAAGTGGGACTGCTGGATCATATGGCAACTCTATTGTTAGTTTTTTAAGGAACCTCCATACTGTTCTCTGTAGTGGCTGCACCAATTTACACTCCCACCAACAGTGTAGGAGGTTTCTCTTTTCTCCACACTCTCTCCAGAATTTATTTGTAGACTTTTAAATTATGGCCATTCTGACCGGTGTGAGGTGATACTCACTATAGTTTTGATTTGAATTTCTCTAATAATTAGTGATGTTGAGCATCTTTTCATGTGCTTATTGACCATCTGTATGTATTCTTTGGAGAAATTTCTGTTAGGTCTTTTGCCCATTTTTTGATTGAGTTGTTTTTTTGTTATTGAGTTGTATGAGCTGTTTGTATATTTTGGAAATTAAGCCCTTGTCGGTTGCCTTGTTTGCAAATATTTTCTCCCAGTCCATAGGTTGTCTTTCTGTTTTGTTTATGGTTTTCTTTGCTGTGCCAAAGCTTATAAGTTGATTAAAACCCATTTGTTTATTTTTGCTTTAATTTCTTTTGCCTTGGGAGACTGACCTAAAACAACATTGCTATGATTTATGTCAGAGAAGGTTTTGCCTCTGTTCTAGGAGTTTTATGGTGTCATGTCTTATATTTAAGTCTTCAAGCCATTTTGAGTTTACTTTTATGTATGGTGTGAAGGCGTGTTCTAACTTCATTGATGTACATGTGGCTGTCCAGCTTTCTCAGCACCACTTGCTGAAGAGACTGTCTTTTCTCCATTGTATATTTTTGCCTTTTGTCAAAGATTAATTGACTGTAGGGTGTGGGTTTATTTCTGGGCTCTCTATTCTGTTCCATTGATTCATATTTCTGTTTTGGTGTCAATACCATGCTGTTTTGATTACTGCACCAGCTCAATGAATTTTTAACGAAGGGAATACATCCATGTTGTCACTAACCAGATAAAAATATAGAATATTATTACTAACACCACAGAAGCCTCCCTAATAAATCTTTATTACCCACTTATCACTACCCCCATCACTATTCAGATTTTTATTTTCTTAGCAGAGTTTTAAAGTTTACATAAATGTGATTATATAGTGTGTATACCTTTTCACCTGGTATCTTAGATTTAGTGCATCCATCTATGTTTTGAGCAGCATTAGTTCATTTATTTTCACTGATATATAATATGCAATTTCATGAATATACCGCAATTTATTCTATTCATGATGAGTTTGTTTTAGTTTTTACTACTATAAATAATGTTGCTATAAACATTCATGCATATGTCTTTTGGCGCATTTATAAATTTTTTTCTTTTTACTTTTTTTATTGGAGTAAATGTTCATTGCAGCACTATTTACAATAGCCAGGACATGGAAACAACCTAAATGTCCAATGATAGATGAATGGATAAAGAAGATGTGGTACATATATACAATGGAATATTACTCAGCCATGAAAAGAAATGAAATTGGGTCATTTGCAGAGATGTGGATGGACCTAGAATTTGTCATACAAAGTAAGCCAGAAAGAGAAAAACAAACACTGTATATTAACGCATATATGTGGAATTTAGAAAAATGGTACAGATGAACCTATTTGTAAGGCAGGAATACAGACATAGACATAGAGAATGGACATGTGGACACAGGGGAGGAAGGGGAGGGTGGGATGAATTGGGAGATTAGGTTTGACATAAATACACATTTATACATTTTTTATGGACATATACCCATGAGTGAAATTTCCGGATCATGAAGTATGCAGATATTCAGTTTTTGTAGAAACTGCTAGCTTCTCAAGGTGACTGCATCAATTAACATTCTCACTACAAGTTTCAGATACTCTACATACTAGGCAATACTGAGATTTCCAGTGTCTTTTTAAAAATTTAATTAAAAAAATTTTTTAGCCTTTTTTTTTTTGCGGTATGCGGGCCTCTCACTGTTGTGGCCTCTCCCATTGCGGAGCATGGGCTCCGGATGCGCAGGCTCAGTGGCCATGGCTCACGGGCCCAGCCACTCTGCGGCATGTGGGATCCTCCCGGACCAGGGCACGAACCCGTGTCCCCTGCCTGCATCGGCAGGCGGACTCCCAACCACTGCGCCACCAGGGACGTCCCGGATGGTGGTTTTTCATTGTAGTTTTAACTTACATTTCCTTGATGACTACTGAAGTTGAAAATTTTTTCATATGCTTATTGGTCACTTGCCTATTCTTCCTTGTGAAGTGCCTGCTCAAGACTTTGTCTATCGTTTTTATCTTTTTCTTATTGGTTTGTAGGATTTCTTTACATATTCTGGATACATGTCTTTTGACAAATAGATGCATATCTTCTCTTGTTCTCTAACTTCCATTTTCACTTATGATGTCCTTTAATGAACAGAATTTCTTACTTTAAAGCAGTAGTTGTTTTTTTAAATTTTAGTAGGTTTTTTTTTTTTGCACCTTGTTTAAGAAATATCTGCCTACCCTAATGTCATGAAGAAATTTTCCTACGCTATATTCTAGAATTCACATTTTACAGTTAGACCTTTAATATTTATGACCATGATCCATCTGGAATCATTTTTGTGTAAGGAGTAATGTAGCAATCAAGAAACAAGTTTTACCAAATGTATATTTAACAGATCTATCAGTAATTTTTGAAAATAGTCCTTTCCACAATGCATTTCAGTGGCAACTCTGTAATAAGTTGAGTGACTGCATGTATGTTTCTGAGATGAAATGTACTCTGATTTTCTTTGTGCCAGTGTTGCATTGTTTCCATTACTCTTGTTTATAAATATCTTGATATTTAGTCTTACAATTCCTTAGCTTTATTCTTTCTCTTGGCTCTCACTGGTTCTTTTGATTTTTACATAAATTTCAAAACGATCTTTTCAATTTTTTTTTTTTTTTTTTTTTTTTGCGGTATGCGGGCCTCTCCCATTGTGGAGCACAGGCTCTGGATGCCATGGCTCACGGGCCTAGCCGCTCCACAGCATGTGGGATCTTCCCGGACCAGGGCACGAACCCGTGTCCCCTGCATCAGCAGGCGGACTCTCAACCACTGCGCCACCAGGGAAGCCCAGATCTTATCACTTTTAAAAGTACCTGAAATTATGATTGACACTGTACTGAATCTACAAATTAGATTATGGATGACTGACATCTTTATAATATTGAGCCTTCCATGAACAAGGTATATACATCCCTTTATTTAGATCTTCTTTAGTTTTATCTCAAACTTTCTAGTTTGTGTCTGCACCCACATGTGTGTATGCATGCATGCATTTGTGTATAGGTCCTGCACATTTTTTATTAGACATCATGATAGACAATGGCATAATAAGGCAAGAGGAAGGAGAAGGAGGAGGAGGAGAAGGGAATGAGAGGAAAAAGGGGTGGAGGAGGAGGGAGGTGGAGGAGGAGGAAGGACAAGAAGAACAAAAACAAGAAGAACAAAAACAAGAAGAACAAACGCAAGAACAACAACAAATAAAAGAAGAACAAGAGTGAGAAGAGGAACAAGAAAAAAGAAAATGCAGGCCAGTCTTGCTCATGAACTCAGAAGTAAAACTGTAATCCAAGCGTTGACAAATCTACTCCAATGTTATATAAAAAGGATGGTATTTCATGACCAAGTAGAGTTTTATTCCAGGGGTGCAGGGCTGGCTTAATATATAAATTCAAACAATATATGTCACACTCATCACAGTCACAGAATAAAAAGGGAAAAGCAGGCAATCATCTCTGTGGATGCAGAAAATTCATTTGGAAAACCTACTTCCCATTAATGATAAAAAAATTAGTAAAATCAGAATAGAAAGAAATTTCTCTAGTATGATAAATGGTATCCAAAATAAAAACATATAGGGACTTACCTGGTGGTCCAGTGGTTAAGAATCTGCCTTCCAATTTAGGGTACGTGGGTTCGATCCGTGGTCAGGGAACTAAGATCCCACATGCCAGGGGGCAACTAAGCCTGCGTACCACAATTACTGAGCCTGTGTGCCACAACTAGAGAGAAGCCCATGTGCCTCAACGAAGAGCCCACCATGTGCCACAATGAAAGATCCCACGTGCTGCAACTAAGACCTGATGCAGCCATAAATAAATAAATAAATATTTCAAAAAAAAAACCTATAGCAAACATTATACATTGTAAAATACTGGAAGATTTTCCACTGGAATAAAAATTTAACAAGGTCACTAAATCAAATGTCAATAGAAAATTATTTCTATATACTAGAAACAATAATTAGAAAATCAACTGATGGCATAGATTGTTTTCCAAAACCCCTCTTCCTGGTCTGTCCTGGAACTTCGTTTTTTACTACCATAGCCTCATAAAACTGCTGAATCAAAAAATATGAGTTACTGCAGTTTTCTTCCCATTAACATTTTGAGAGAGATTCTGGATGCCTCCTTTGTTTCCTGATGCCTTCAAACAATATGCTTTCATTTCCTTTAAAAAAAATTTTATCCAGCTTTTATAGTTTTGTCTCATCAGGAGGTTTGGTGAAATATAAGCTCCTCCTTTTATAGTTTGAAGTAGGAGTCAGTATGATTATTTTTCTTACTCTGACGATTATTAGCATCCATTAAAATTTTATTTTTGAATTTTTTCTTTAATTGCAGCTAAGTCAAAATTAGCTATGAATAAAAATCTTTGATGCTTTTAAGCCCTAACTGTATTTTTCATACATTGCCCACATAATTTTTCCTGGTATTCATTAGGGAAGGAAAACTGCCTTTTTTGGCATCTGTTTTACACCCGGGCATAGAATCTGACATATATTTTCAATAAATATTACTGAGAAAAATCACCTTACTTTATTGATTTTAAGGTGCATATTTATTTTACATTTTAATCTAAAGTCAAGGCATTTTAAAACCAATGTTATCTTGCAATACCTGTGAGGCAAGTAGATTCTGGCACAATCAAGAGAGTACCAATATTAAAACACCTTAGAACATATTGAACATGATAATCATTTATATTTGAAAACAAAGTGCTTCGTCCTTTTAGTTCAAAGATGACTAATTAAATGTTTGGATATTCTACAAAGACTTAGCAACTGTTTTTGGGAAAAGATGGGGCACAGATACAATGTCTGAAAATCATCTTTCTAATATTACTTCCTTTCTAAATTCTGCTTTGTCTTGCTTTAAACATATATTGAACATCAAGGGTATGTTTATCTTGGATTACTGATGGATGGGATACAGTCATACCTATTGAAATCTTTCAAAATTTTCTATGTATCGATGAAACTTCTGTTTATCCTTTAACTATTTTGTATGATTATGGGATTTTCATAGAATACTTTATATTTAACAGTATTTTCCTATGGAATCTGATGGGCATTAACCAATAAAAAATAATTACGCATTTTCAAGACAAATACAAAAAAATCTGGTTTAGTTCAATATGTCTTGGGAGTTACATCAAAAATGGAAAGGAACATATATATGCATGTGTGTGCTCTGCACACAAGTATATTTATAAAGACTAACTGTAGCTATCATTTATTGGGTATTGACCATGTGTTAGGAGTTAAGCTAAGTGTCTTATGGCATTGCTCTTTTTATCATTACAATAACTATGAAGAATTAAATTATTATTCTACAGATGAGAAACTGAGACACAGAGAGGTTAAGAACCTTGGCTGGGGTCACCTAGAACGTGGCAAAGCCAAGACTTGAAAATGGGCCTCATTCCAAAGAATATACTCATAATAACTGTGTTAAGGCTTTTATTTGTGTGAAATATTTGAAATAATTCCCACTATACAAGCCATGTCTTCAAACTACAGTCATCATAAAATCTAGGGAAAAAGTGAATCTCTTATGTCCCCATGAGCAAAATATAGTAGTAACCGGCAAATCAATATTAGGACTAACTAGAGTTAAAGTAATGCCCAGTATAGGAACAGAGAAGCTTGGTAGACCAAAGAAGACCCCCCTGGAAAATAGAGTGCTAGAAGTGAGGTCATCTAGAAGTGAGATTTTGATAGGCTGAAGAGAGAGGAGAAGCATTTAGGCAAGGATAATAGCACAAATAAAGGCTTAGATATAGAAGGACCACGCTTATTCAAGCAACTGTGAATGTTCAGTGTTTAAGGAGTCCAATTAGGAGCACCTCATTTTTGTCTCTTGTGTTCAAAAACAATTGGAAAATTAAACAAATGAATAAGTAGAAAGTGACCAGAGTATCCTCTTTATTACCAGCAAAGCTGATAACTGGAAAATCTCATAAACACCTGTGCGATAGTAGACTTTATAACATTAAACCCCAGAATTAGAATTATCCACCCAGAAGAATTAAGATTAGCCATGCCTGGAAAAGCAGAGTAGAACACATATGCCCTGTAGGGCTCTCACTCCCAAGA
Organism: Mesoplodon bidens; assembly: GCF_964165515.1. Lineage (NCBI taxonomy): Eukaryota > Metazoa > Chordata > Mammalia > Artiodactyla > Ziphiidae > Mesoplodon > Mesoplodon bidens. The sequence continues at coordinate 169,187,302 of NC_138160.1, read as the reverse complement.
AGGAGGAGGAACAGGAAGGAATTGGGCAATGAATGTCCAGTTTATCCTTCTAAAGCTCCCTACTCATCCCAGTAACTCCATCTCCCCTGGGGTGGACTGAAAGGATGTGGAAAGGCTAATAGTTATTCTAGCAGAGCTCCTTCACAGGGAAGGGAACATCAGCAGTAGATATGCAGCATCCCTCCACCTTGACCAAATTGAAAATCTATACCTAAAATCCCCCAAATTGGCTATTTTTCTTAATTTTCTACCTGACACAATGGTAGAGATCCACTCGTTCATTCCTGCTCCTCTTAAATATTCCCTGTAGCAATTAAATAGAATTGAAATTACTCCTCTGCAAAAAGGCTCAAGGAATCTCATAAGTGACCTAAAAAGAGCATCTCCTAAACATAAGAACAGTCTTGAAATAAGATGCACTGTCCTCTGTTCCTTTTGGAATGGAGGGACATGTGTGTATAGTTTCACCTAAGCATATGAAAAAATGCATGGAAGACAAGGTTTCTCACCTTGGGTCATGCTGCCTTTTCAGCTGTACCTCATCTGTGTTCAGTAGTTCAAATAATTGAATATGAAAAGATTAAGACTTTGGGATAAATATGCTGTAACCTGAGATGACAGAGATTTTCACTTTCTGGTAAAGGAACAACTAAAGGAATCTATTGTCTATTTTTTTCCTAATTCCTAGAATTTATATTTATTTGTGTTGAGTCTTTTGGCTAACTATATTTGATACTGGAGTCCTTTTTAATCCTCTGGATATTCACTGTTACCTTGCTGTCTCCTCATGTATCCTTTCTGTTGTCAGTGTCTGTTTTTACAAATCATTTAAAATTTTGTTATGAAGTTATAAAATAATCAGTGATGTCTAAATTTTAGTGACTAAGCCATTTCCCACCGACATTGTGGGTGACATGGACACTGACAGGGCCTCAGTACAAATGTATGTAGAAGCTATACTTTAAGTCTTGATATATAAGGTTTGTTGGGGTCCTGGACACATTTCTGGAGAGTTATGATTCCCAGATTTCTAGACACTAACTGGTAATTACTGTAATGCCACTAGGGCCAAAGGATGCCTGCATTGTCTAAGGAACAGCAAGAAAGTCATTTTGGCTGGGAACAGGCATCAAGCACAAGGAAATTTGGGTTGAACCAAGGTGGTGGTTTTGCCAGGTGAATCTGATGAATGGCAGCAGAGTTGAGAGAGTATAAAAGAGGGTCTGTAATGATCAAAGAATTGACACAGAGTAAGGAGAGAGAGAAAACATTGATGGGGTGAGGGAGAGTAAAAATGTTATAGAAACAATGGATTAAAGGTCCCTGTTAGGTCAAAAGATTTTGAAGACCAGACTACCTGAGGGAGTTAACTAGAAACAAATGAGATGTTAATCACATGGCAAGATTCATAAAACAGAGATTATGGAAAAGTTGCAGTCATTAATTTTTTAAAACGTGGTGTTGAATATGCCACACAAGTGGGTGAATGAAGTAGTATTGAGATCAACATCACTGCATCATCAGACCAGAGGAATTCAAGGAACTCATGGGACAGTTTTGTAGACTGAAAACGGAATTGATATCAGAGGTGTCAGAGAGTGTGGCAGTGAGCCAGGCGTTAAAAATCTTCAAGTAACTAGGGGAAGAAAATCTGGGCATATTAAGATTAGACATGGTAGATTCCAGGTAGCTAGTGTTGATGTGGTTGTAGAGGATATGCCTAGGGAGGACTTATCTGCAACTTAATCTTACCCTATAAATGAGGAAAGACATTCTGGAGAAACAGGTTTCCCTAGTGTGTGGTCCGGCCCACCACAGTAGTTGACACCCGATGACTAGAAAGGCCTAGAGAGTCACTGTTTTAGACTAGTGCATTGATTCACTCTTGACCTATGTTGGGGTGGATGGGATCATACCAAGTGTGAGATTCCACTTGACACCTTTAAATGAAGTTGACACTTTTGGGGAAGGCAGATATTATCCTAGCATGGGGTTTCCCTACTCAGCATGATAATGGTGATAGAAGGCCTAGGACATGCTTCACATTGCTTAGGACTAATTCCAACTTCCTTAGTATGACATACATGAAACTCGGTATTTACTTCTCCAAGCTTTCCTTCTCTACATTCTCCTTCACCCAGTCCAAACACTGTACATCACAGACACAACAACTGTTTATAGCTTTTTAAACATGTCAGGCTCTTACAGGCCTTAGGGAATTTGCATTTGCTGCTTCCTCTGTAGAATGTTCTTCTTGTATTCTTCACTTAACAACTGCTATTTGTCCTTCATACTGAGTTGACATGAAGCAACCTCTGAGAATGTTTGGAACTCTCTTCCTTTATTCTCCTCTTTCAGGGCACTTATAATGGCACCACAAATTGCCAGTTTTCCTGAAGTACGTGAGTGGCACTTTTTCAGCCGGGACATTCTTGTTTACCCTTGCATCTGCAGTTCTTACCACTGGGAATGGCTTTTTTTTTTTTTTTAAATATATTTTTTAACATCTTTATTGGAGTATAATTGCTTTAAAATGGTGTGTTAGTTTTTGCTGTATAACAAAGTGAATCAGCTATATGTATACATATATCCCCATATCCCCTCCCTCTTGCATCTCCCTCCCACCCTCCCTATCCCACCCCTCGAGGTGGTCACAAAGCACCAAGCTGATCTCCCTGTGCTCTGCAGCTGCTTCCCACCAGCTATCTGCTTTACATTTGGTAGTGTATATATGTCAGTGCTACCCTCTCACTTCATCCCAGCTTACCCTTCTCCCTCCCTATGTCCTCAAGTCCATTCTCTACATCTGTGTCTTTATTCCTGTCCTACCCCTAGGTTCATCAGAACCTGTTTTTTTTTTTTTTTTTTAGATTCTATATATGTGTTAGCCTATGGTAATTTCCTCTTTCTGACTTACTTCACTCTGTATGACAGACTCTAGGTCCATCCACCTCACTACACATAACTCACTTTCGTTTCTTTTTATGGCTAATATTCCATTTTATATATGCGCTACATCTCCTTTATCTATTCATCTGTCGATGGACACTTATGTTGCTTCCATGTCCTGGCTATCGTAAATAGTTGCAGCAAACATTGTGGTACATGACTCTTTTTGAATTATGGTTTTCTCAGGGTATATGCCCAGTAGTGGGATTGCTGGGTCATATGGGAGTTCTATTTTCAGTTTGTAAGGAACCTCCATACTGTTCTCCATAGTGGCTGGGTCAACTTACATTCCCACCAACAGTGCAAGAGGGCTCCCTTTTCTCCACACCCTCTCCAGCATTTAATGTTTATAAATTTTTTGATGATGGCCATTCTGACTGGTGTGAGGTGATACCTCATTGTAGTTTTGATTTGCATTTCTCTAATGATTAGTGATGTTGAGCATACTTTCATGTGTTTGTTGGCAATCTGTAAATCTTCTTTGGAGAAATGACTATTTAGGTCTTCTGCCCATTTTTGGATTGGGTTGTTTGCTATTTTGATATGGAGCTGCATGAGCTGCTTGTATACTTGGGGGATTAATCCTTTGTCAGTTGCTTCGTTTGCAAATATTTTCTCCCATTCTGAGGGGTTTTTTTGCATCGTGTTTATGGTTTCCTTTGCTGTGCAAAAGCTTTTAAGTTGCATTGGGTCCCATTTGTTTATTTTTGTTTTTATTTCCATTTCTCTAGGAGGTGGGTCAGAAAGGATCTTGCTGAGATTTATGTCACAGAGTGTTCTGCCTGTTTTCCTCTAAGAGTTTTATAGTGTCCAGTCTTACATTTAGGTCTCTAATCCATTTTGAGTTTATTTTTGTGTATGGTGTTAGGGGGTGTTCGAATTTCATTCTTTTACATGTAGCTGTTCAGTTTTCCCAGCACCACTTACTGAAGAGACTGTCTTTTCTCCATTGTACATCCTTGCCTCGTTTGTCATAGATTAGTTGATGACAGGTGCGTGGGTTTATCTCTGGGCTTTCTATCCTGTTCCATTGATCAATATTTCTGGTTTTGTGCCAGTACCATACTGTCTTGATTACTGTGGTTTTGTAGTATACTCTGAAGTCAGGGAGCCTGATTCCTCCAGCTCAGTTTTTCTTTCTCAAGACTCCTTTGGCTATTTGGGGTCTTTTGTGTTTCCATACAAATGGTGCAATTTTTTGTTCTAGCTCCGTGAAAAATGCCACTGGTAGTTTGATAGGGATTGAGCTGAATATGTAGATTGCTTTGGGTGGTATAGTCATTTTCACAATGTTGATTCTTCCAATCCAAGAACTTGCTATATCTCTTCACCTGTTTGTATCATCTTTAATTTCTTTCATCAGTGTCTTATAGTTTTCGGCATATGGTTTCTTGTCTCCATAGGTAGGCGTATTCCTAGGTACTTTATTCTTTTTGTTTCAGTGGTAAATGGGAGCATTTCCTTAATTTCTCATTCAGATTTTTCAGCATTAGTGTATAGAAATGCAAGAGATTTCAGTGCATTGTGTATCCTGCTAGTCTACCAAATTCATTGATTAGCTCTAATAGTTTTCTGGTAGCATCTTTAGGATTCTCTATGTATAGTATCATGTCCTCTGCATACAGTGACAGTTTTACTTCTTTTCTGATTTGTATTACTTTTATTCCTTTTTCTTCTCTGATTGCTGTCCCTAAAACTTCCAAAACTATGTTGAATAATAGTGGTGAGAGTGGGCAACCTTGTCTTGTTCCTGAACTTAATGGAAGTAGTTTCAGTTTTTCACCATTCAGAACGATGTTGGTTGTGGGTTTGTAATATATGGCCTTTATTATGTTGAGGTAAGTCCCCTCTATGCCTACATTCTGGAGGGTTTTTATCGTAAATGTGTGTTGAATTTTGTCAAAAGCTTTCTCTGCATCTATTGAGATGATCATATGGTTTTTCTCCTTCTATTTGTTAATATGGTTTATCACACTGATTAATTTGTGTATATTAAAGAATCCTTGCATTCCTGGGATAAACCCCACTTGATCATGGTGTATGATCCTTTTAATGTGCTGTTGGAGTCTGTTTGCTAGTATTTTGTTGAGGATTTTTGCATCTATGTTCATCAGTGATATTGGCCTGTAGTTTTCTTTCTTTGTGACATCTTTGTCTGGTTTTGGTATCAGGGTGATGGTAGCCTTGTAGATTGAGTTTGGGAATGTTCCTCCCTCTGCTCTATTTTGGAAGAGTTTGAGAAGGATAGGTGTTAGCTCTTCTCTACATGTTTGATAGAATTCCCCGGTGAAGCCATCTGGTCCTGGGCTTTTGTTTGTTGGAAGATTTTTAATCACAGTCTCAATTTCGGAGCTTGTGATTGGTCTGTTTATATTTTCTATTTCTTCCTGGTCAGTGTTGGAATGTTGTGCTTTTCTAAGAATTTGTCCATTTCTTCCAGGTTGTCCATTTTATTGGCATATAGTTGCTCGTAGTAATTTCTCATGATCCTTTGTATTTCTGCAGTGTCAGTTGTTACTTCTCCTTTTTCATTTCATATTCTATTGATTTGAGTCTTCTCCCTTTTTTTTTGATGAGTCTAGCTAATGGTTTATCAATTTTGTTTATCTTCTCAAAGAACCAGCTTTTAGTTTTATTGATCTTTGTTACTGTTTCCTTCATTTCTTTTTCATTTTTTTCTGATCTGATCTTTATGATCTCTTTCCTTCTGCTAACCTTGGGGCTTTTTGTACTTCTTTGTGTAACTGCTTTAGGTGTAAGGTTACGTTGTTTATTTGAGATGTTTCTTGTTTCATCAGGTAGGACTGTATTGCTATAAACTTCCCTCTTAGAACTGCTTTTGCCGCATCCCATAGATTTTGGGTTCTCGTGTTTTCATTGTCATTTGTTTCTAGGTATTTTTTGATTTCCTCTTTGATTTCTTCAGTGATCTCTTGGTTATTTAGTGGTGTGTTGTTTAGACTCCATGTGTCTGTATTTTTCACAGATTTTTTCCTGTAATTGATACCTAGTCTAATAGTGTGTTTTTGGAAAAGATACTTGATACAATTTCAATTTTCTTAAATTTACCAAGGCTTGATTTGTGACCTAAGATATGATTTGTCCTGGAGAATGTTCCATGAGCAGTTGAGAAGAAAGTGTATTCTGTTGTTTTTGGATGGAATGTCCTATAAATATCAATTAAGTCCATCTTGTTTAATGTATCATTTAAAGCTTCTGTTTCCTTATTTATTTTCATTTTGGATGATCTGTCCATTGGTGAAAGTGGGGTGTTAAAGTCCCCTACTATGATTGTGTTACTGTCGATTTCCCCTTTTATGGCTGTTAGCATTTACCTTATGTATTGAGGTGCTCCTATGTTGGGTGCATAAATATTTACAATTATTATATCTTCTTCTTGGATAGATCCCTTGATCATTATGTAGTGTCCTTCTTTGTCTCTTGAAATAGTCTTTAAAGTCTATTTTGTCTGATATGAGAATGGCTACTCCAGTTTTCTTTTGATTTCCATTTGCATGGGGTATCTTTTTCTATCCCTTCTCTTTCAGTCTGTATGTGTCCTTAGGTCTGAAGTGGGTCTCTTGTAGACAGCATATGTATGGGTCTTGTTTTTATATCCATTGAGCAAGCCTGTGCCTTTGGGTTGGAGCATTTAATTCATTCACGTTTAAGATAATTATCAATATGTATGTTCCTATGACCATTTTCTTAGTTGTTTTGGTAGGTCCTTTTCTTCTCTTGTGTTTCCCACTTAGAGAAGTTCCTTTAGCATTTGTTGTAGAGCTGGTTTGGTGGTGGTGAATTCTCTTAGCTTTTGCTTGTCTGTAAAGGTTTTAATTACTCTGTCAAATCTGAATGAGATCCTTGCTGGATAGAGTAATGTTGGTTGTAGGTTTTCCCCTTTCATCACTTTAAATATGTCTTTCCACTGCCTTCTGGCTTGCAGAGTTTCTGCTGAAAGATCAGCTGTTAACCTTATGGGGATTCTCTTGTACGTTATTTGTTGCTTTTCCTTTGCTGCTTTTAATATTTTTTCCTTGTATTTAATTTTTGATTGTTTGGTAATATGTGTCTTGGTGTGTTTCTCCTTGGACTTATCCTGTATGGAGCTCTCTGTCCTTCCTGGACTTGACTATTTCCTTCTCTATATTAAGGAAGTGTTCTACTATAATCTCTTCAAATACTTTCTCAGTCCCTTTGTTTTTCTCTTCTTCTTCTGGGACCCCTATAATTCGAATGTTGGTGTGTTTAATGTTGTCCCAGAGGTCTCTGAGACTGTCATCAACTCTTTTCATTCTTTTTTCTTTATTCTGCTCTGTGGTAGTTTTTTCCACTACTTTATTTTCCAGGTCACTTATCCGTTCTTCTGCCTCAGTTATTCTGCTATTGATTCTTTCTAGAGAATTTTTAATTTCATTTATTGTGCTGTTCATCATTGTCTGTTTGCTCTTTAGTTCTTCTAGGTCCTTGTTAAATGTTTCTTGTATTTTCTCCATTCTATTTGCAAGAGTTTGCATCATCTTTACTATCATTACTCTGAATTCTTTTTCAAGTAGATTGCCTATTTCCTCTTCATTTGTTTGGTCTGGTGGGTTTTAACCTTGCTCCTTCATCTGCTGTGTATTTCTCTGCCTTCTCATTTTGCTGAACTTACTGTGTTTGGGGTCTCCTTTTTGCAGGCTACAGGTTTGTAGTTCTTGTTGTTTTTGGTTTCTTCCCCCAGTGGCTAATGTTGGTTCCCTGGGTTGTGTAGGCTTCCTGTTGGAGGGGACTGGTGCCTGTGTTCTGGTGGATGAGGCTGGATCTTGTCTTTCTGGTGGGCAGGACCATGTCTGGTGGGCAGGACCATGTCTGGTGGTGTGTTTTGGGGTGTCTCTGAACTTACTATGATTTTAGGCAGCCTCTCTACTAATAGGTTGTGTTGTGTTCCTGTCTTGCTAGTTGTTTGGCATGGGGTTTCCAGCACTGTTGCTTACTGGTCATTGAGTAGAGCTGGGTCTTAGTGTTGAGATGGAGATCTCTGGGAGAGCTTTCAGTGTTTGATATTACATGCTGTTGGGAGGTCTCTGGTAGAGCAGTGTCCTGAACTCGGCTCTCCCACCTCAGAAGCTCACGCCTGACACATGGCCGGAGCACTAAGACCCAAGGCCATAGCACTGTTACTTAGCTGCAAATTTGGGATTCATTCCCTGCCTTGTGACCCCAAGTCCAGTGTGCTTTGAATTCCCCCTTGTATTAAAAAGAGGATCCGTATGTTTCTGACTCCAATTCACAGGACTGGCAGTGAAGCCACCTGGTTTGACAGCAAAACTCTTCCCACACAGGAAGCATCAAGCACTCACGAGGCTTGTCCTGGGTGGCCACGAGACGAGTAGTTCCGTTTCTGCCTGCCAGAATCTTAGAAGTTTCTATAGAAACTTCTCTATAGAGGCTTTAACTGGGTTCAGTCTAATATACTATCCAGATGGTCTCAACAACAGCTACTCTCTCAAGGTTGTGTCCATGAGGCAGCTTCCAGCTCAGGGAAGCTGGGAGTTGCTTATAGCAGGTGATCAATAAGCACCGGTTGCTATAAAGCTATTTAACTCCCAGTAGTAATTGAGCTTCCTGAGCTTTTATTTTCACTATTCCAAAATTCCAGATGTAATTCCCAGACATCATTATCCCTGCAAATCTACCTCATTAGAATTCAACAGTGGCACTCTGAAAGGATAACAGAAAAAATATCTTAAGACACATAAGTAATGGAGATTCAGAGACCAGAATTGCCTGGAGCTCCTGGATTCATGTTAAGGATTGTTTTTAGCAAAGTCATCAAATCACACACTGACAAATCTATGTGTTTTGAATATGAATGTCATTTCTTTTGGCATGAAACTCATCTCTTCACTATCGCCTATACTTTAGATTTTGGGGGTAAATGGATTTTTCTCCCAAATTAAAACTATGCTAAAAAAATTGAGATTATTCTAGGTTCGTATTAGGATGTTTTAGTCTGTCTTCTTTATCTAAACACTGATATGATTTGCTTTAGAGTTTATGACTAAACTTAAGCTTTTTGTAAGATTATAGAATTGGGAATATTCTTATTCGTCACGTAATCCAACCCCTGGAAGCTCAAATCTCCAGACATGAGGAATATCGAGGTTTGGACTTAATGGTGGATCAGAGAGTCTTCTCAGTGTGTGGCTTTGATGGCGCTGGATATGATTCTAGACTCATATGTGCTATGACACCAGAAATCCCAATATTAAAACTCTTGTCCATTGAGCTAAAGCATTGTGTCTACAGGAATCCCCTGTAAAATGCAATGCTGCTAGGAAAGACAATCATTAGACAATTAGTCTATCATGTCTTCTTTCGCCTAGATCAACCGGAAGGAAGGGAATGTGACACAGTTAAGTGTAGACATGAAGAAACATGTCCAAAGAGTTAAGTAACTTATCTAAAGTTATCTACCTAGTAAGAACTCATGTCAGGGTACAGATCCAGATTTGATCTCAAAGCCCACACTATTTTCATTGAATAAACATGATTCAGAAACAGTGTTGTTCAGGGAAAGCAGGTCAGAAAAACCTGTGTGAAGTTGGGCAGTGGGTGGAAAGGAGATCTTCAGTCACACAGGACAGAGAGCATCAAGAGGAAAAGGCCAGAGAAATGGAAAACGTGAGATATAACTTCAGCCTCTATCATGCTTTTGTTTAGATCCTCAGAATTAAGCAGAAAAATGGAAAACTGCTTTCTTATAACTGCTGGTCTGACTTCCTGAATGCTTTTCCTTCCCCGGGGATTAGCAAATATGGCTACATGCCAAACCAAGTATCTCTGCTGCTTAGCTATCCCGAATTTTCTTCCCTGACTAAGATACAGTGAGGAGGTATATTGATTACAGCTCAGATTTTCATCTGGGTCATTCAACCTACATTCAGCAAGTGGTGTTCTTTTACTCGTGCAGGCAGAGAGACACCGTCAGTGTCTCCCTGGAGGACAGTTGACAAAGTGTGGTGAGACTGTTTGTTGGCATCCCTTCCCTTTTCGGGGTTTGTTTTACATAACAGCATGTCACAGCTCTTCAAGGAACAATTCTAGAAACTTCCCTGGCTTCCCTTCTCATAACATACAGGAAGAAAACATCAGCACTTGCAAAATACTCTTGCTCCAAGCCCAGCTCTCAGCTGGCAGATAATCAATTTCCCCCAAAGCCAACCTCCTCCCACTCCTCTCCTCTCCATCTTCTGCAGTATTACACGTGGTAACCTATGACAAAGGATGAACTGAGAGCTTCCAGTTCTCTAGGAGAAAGGTTGGGGAGTGAGGGGCCTCTCTTATGTTCTTCATTTCTAAGATGAAAGAACTGAACAAGTTGATGTCTAAAATTGCATATTTTGGGGCTTCCCTGGTGGCGCAGTGGTTGAGAGTCCGCCTGCCGATGCAGGGGACACGGGTTCGTGCCCCGGTCTGGGAAGATCCCACATGCCGCGGAGCAGCTGGGCCCGTGAGCCATGGCTGTTGAGCCTGTGCGTCCGGAGCCTGTGCTCCGCAACGGGAGAGGCCACAACAGTGAGAGGCCCATGTAACGCAAAAAATAAATAAATAAAGAAAGAAATAAAATTGCATATTTCTATGGGTTTAGTTATTGTGTTATCATTTCAGTATCATGCACCCCAAAATTGGTTCATTGCTTTTAATGGAAAGTCACCATGAGAAAATTTCAAATTGAGAATCAAGCTACTGAAATTTTGTATTTTAGATCTGATCCTTTGTGTCCCTGGATGTATAATTTTAAGTCTCCAAGTTTCAGTTACAGCTGGAGTAGATGATGCTTTTGAGATTCCTTCTAATTCTAAATAGTCTAAGCTATCTCTTTTCCTTTTAATACATTTTTTACTTACTTTAAAGTGATAGTGGTTTAAAGGAATGATTTTACAACTAGGAACAAAAGGGGTCTATTTATATTCTATTCTTTATCAGTGTCTTTTATTTTGTTTTTATAAATTTATTTATTTTTTGGCTACGTTGGGTCTTCGTTGCTGGGCGCGGGCTTTCTCTAGTTGTGGCGAGTGGGGGCTACTCTTTGTTGCAGTGCATGGGCTTCTCATTGCGGTGGTTTCTCTTTGTTTCAGAGCACAGGCTCTAGGCGCATGGGCTTCAGTAGTTGTGATACACGGCCTCAGTAGTTGTGGCTCACAGGCTCTAGAGCACAGGCTCAGTAATGGGTGGCATACGGGCTTAGTTGCTCCACGGCATGTGGGATCTTCCTGGACCAGGGCTTGAACCTGTTTCCCTGCACTGACAGGTGGATTCATAACCACTGCACCACCAGGGAAGCCCAGTGTCTTTTCTTAATAAGAACAACAGTTAGACAATATAAGAGAACTATGAGGAAACATGGGGAATGTTTACGTTACCACATTTTTTTTGGTATCTACAAATGATGAACTACACATAAGCTTGGTGACTTTGACATTCGCATAGATTATGAATTGTCCATTAAAGCTGACACATGTATAAAACTCTTAGGAAAACATAGGCAGAACACTCTATGACATAAATCACAGCAAGATCCTTTTTGACCCACCTCCTAGAGAAATGGAAATAAAAACAAAAATAAACAAACGGGACCCAATGAAACTTAAATGCTTTTTGCATAGCAAAGGAAACCATAAATAAGATGCAAAGAAAACCCTCAGAATGGGAGAAAATATTTGCAAATGAAGCAACTGACAAAGGATTAATCTCCAAAATATACAAGCAGCTCATGCAGCTCAATATCAAAAAAAAAACCCAATCCAAAAATGGGCAGAAGACCTAAATAGTCATTTCTCCAAAGAAGATATACGGATTGCCAACAAACACAAGAAAGGATGCTCAACATCACTGATCATTAGAGAAATGCAGGTCAAAACTACAATGAGGTATCACCTCACACCAGTCAGAATGGCCATCATCAAAAAATCTACAAACAATAAATGCTGGAGAGGGTGTGGAGAAAAGGGAACCCTCTTGCACTGTTGGTGGGAATGTCAATTGACACAGCCACTATGGAGAACAGTATGGAGGTTCCTTAAAAACTAAAAATAGAACTCCCATATGACCCAGCAATCCCACTACTGGATATATACCCTGAGAAAACCATAATTCAAGAAGAGTCATGTACCATACTGTTCACTGCAGCTTTATTTACAATAGCCAGGACATGGAAGCAACCTAAATGTCCATCGACAGATGAATGGATAAAGAAGATGTGGCGCATATATAAAATGGAATATTAGCCATAGAAAGAAATGAAAGTGAGTTATTTGTAGTGAGGTGGAAGGACCTAGAGTCTGAAAGAGTTTTTCTCTGAAAGAGAAAAACAATTACCGTAGGCTAACACATATATAGAATCTAAAAAAAAAAAAAAAAAAAAAAGATTCTGAAGAACCTAGGGGCAGGACAGGAATAAAGACACAGACGTAGAGAATGGACTTGAGGACAGGGAGGGGGAAGGGTAAGCTGGGATGAAGTGAGAGAGTGGCATGGACATATATACACTACCAAATGTAAAACAGATAGCTGGTGGGAAGCAGCTGCATAGTATAGGGAAGATCAGCTCGGTACTTTGTGACCACCTCGAGGGGTGGGATAGGGAGGGTGGGAGGGAGATGCAAGAGGGAGGGGATATGGGGATATACATATACATATAGCTGATTCACTATGTTATACAGCAGAAACTAACACAACATTGTAAAGCAATTATACTCCAATAAAGATGTTAAAAAAAAAAAAAAGCTGACACAGGGCAGAGAAGAAAAGAGAGAGAGACCTTCTCTTTTTGCAGAGAAGGGATCTTCTCTTTTTAATGTTTGGTCTTAAAACATCACCAAGAGTATCTTCCCTACCTTTGCAAAGGTTAAAGATACTAACGTTTAACTTAAAGCAGCTATTTTCAATCCTGTAACGTCCTATACTTGCAAACCAGTTTACAAATGTTTCCCATTACTACTTCCATGCCACAAAAATCAATGTTGTTACAGAATTTTGGGGGGGTGAAGGAGCTATACATTAATAAATTCTACAAAGTGCACATCCTATAGAAACTGCTTGAAAAGAGTCAGTGAGATGTTTCCTCCCTACAGGGAAGACTGTAGAGCGGAAGAAAGGGACTTCCATTTTCTCACTATTTAAACACCAGATTCCAAGTGGGCTACAATTTCATTAATGCTGACACCAAATCCTCCTTGGGAAATCTCTCGTGATCAGCTGCTTGAGAAGTTGTTTCCTTAATGCTGAGAGAACAATAGTGCTTAGCAAATAACATAACTGTCTAAAATAAAGGATTATTATTATTTTATTCTGTTTCTTTGCAAATCATAAAAGCAGTTACTCCACAGTAAGCATTGGTTAACTCTAAAGTTTATTCAGGAACTCAAGCATGGGAAAGAAGAGAGAAAATCTAATTAAATCTTTAATGCATAAAACTATAGTTCAGTTTTACAACTCTTAGTTTAGTTATTTAAATGACAGTATTAATGAAAACGAAAAGGTTCTCAGGGTAAATTGAGGGACGTGGCTCCTGGTGCAAGTTCCACGGTGAGAACCCTGACCTTTGGGAAGCCCCTGTACTCCCCAGAGCCCCACTTTCTCTTTTGGAAAATGAAGAAACTGGCCTGATCTCTAAACTCTTTTAGCTCTGACACTGTAGGATCAAACCCAGATTCTAATTCAGCAATGACAGCATTGAGAACTCCCTATGTGATGAGGCCAAAGACACTTTGAGTTTTGGTGAGCAGAGCATTACACCATTGTGCTTGATGCTGATTCGACACAGAGTACCATCTGCGAAAATAAAGCAAGTGCCAACTCAAAAAAAACCCCCCAAAAAACCACATGGATTTGGAAGGCCTTTGATAATCTCCTACATCACTCCTGCCATAGCAGAAGTCAGATAGAAAGCAAATGCTGTGTACTACAATTCACATGATCGTCCTCTCACAACAGCCGCTCACAGAGGCCCATTTTGCTCAAAAACAAAATCCTCATCTTCCCTGTGGACAGAGAATGCTGGGCATCAACCCCCTGGTCTAGACTGTCCTGTACAAAATGAAAGAGACACACCATTCTATGTGGCAAACGCATTGATGCTAGAATTCATTCTTGGACATATAAATTGAAAACCAAGACAGCCCTGAGGTCGGAATCCCAAATATAATCTGAAAGTGGATGTGGTTGCCTACTTTTTTCAAGTTTTCATATTATTTTCCTTTATTACACAAGCAAGTCCACTACAAGGGTTTTGGTGGATAGAAGGAAGTGATTGTGCTACCAGTGAAGTAGAGGCAGGACAGATGTTGTCTCACCAGCTCTGAGGTGGACTCCTGAGTTTGCAAAGACTCACACCTCAAGCACAAGGCCTGCTGCCCACAAATAGGGAGGCTTCTGCTCTCACGGCTGCACTGTGGCCTTCTCATGCTTTTGTCTGTAATGGAGTCTTCTCAGGGGAAGGAAGAGAATGGATTATTCTGCTCTCTTTCCTTTTACCCCAAGTGGCCGTTACAGAGCAAAAGGCGAGGTCCTGTCAGGTGTACAGCTATAGAATCTTTAGGTTTAAAACCAGAGGAGGAAAGAATGAGATTAAGCTTTTGATTTTCTGACAGGCAGAGAAAAATAGAAATATTTATTGTAAATATACATCAATATGAAAAGCTCTATATACAACTAAATTCTCAAGGTCATGAGACCCTCTGACTTATGTAAAGACATTTAAAAAAGGAAAAAAATGGTCATAACATTCAGGAACACATATTAAGCACCTACTGTGTCTCAGTCTATGTTATAAATACTCCACAGGAATCATTCTACTTAATCCTCATCACAACTCTGTGATGTAAGGGTGACTATCATCTGCATTTTTCCATGTGGGAAAACTGAGACAACAGACATTAAATAATCTGCTCAAGGTTATGGAGCAAATGAATGTCCAACTAAGAAATAGCTAGTGTTTTTTCTTTTTTCTTTTTTTTTTGGTTAAATGTCTCATTCCTTCATTTGTTTTTTTTTAAATAAATTTTAAAACTCCCATTGGTGAAATCTGGACATATATTTCAAATATGCAGATTTAAATAACATCACTAATAATAATTTTTCAATATTAAAATAATATTTAACATTTGGTATAGGATTTCCACAAGGTCTGTTATCTAATTAAATTAGTCATATTTTGTAAAGAAGACAGGAGAAAGAGATTTACCCAAGATCACACAACAAGATCATAGCCAGACAGGAATTAGAACCCACGTGCTGACTTTGAGTCGCAGTGCTTTTCCACCCAAAAGATGAAGTTTCATGATTCAGAGATACTGAGCTTTTTTAGAACCAACTCTATGTAGTAGATATAATTTATGATGTAGTTGATATTTTTATGGTAGTAATGACTTTTGACAGACATCTTAAAAAACTACCTTGAATATCACAAAATGCAAAACTTCCTGGGTGAAAGAATTCCAGCAGGAAGGAAAATAAAATAAGACAAACAAAAAAATAAACCTTTAAAATGGAGTGCTTGGGCATAGAGCAAAGAGCAAGTGAGATCAAGTTTTTAAGCCTACAATTGTGCAGAGTATCCCTAGGAGTGATTTGACATCTTTGGGAACATTTTGTGATCTGACCTTTTGCAATCATTGCCTGCAGTTGCCTGAATTCGGATGTTCTTTTTCCAGCTGCTTTGAAAGTCATTTTAGAAAGCTTGGTATTCGGGTAACATTAGGTTTCTCAACGTCTGTGGAGTCTTTTCTATAAGCAAATGTCAGTGCCTGGGTTAGACTAAGCACGTCTGCCTTCAAAGGCAAAGTTATGCCAGGCCCATTGAAAGAGTGGAAAAAAAAAAAAAAAAGAGAGAAAGTATTTTTGCTAATATGCTTATTTCTCCAGAAGAGTTTTCTGGATTTTGAGGTACAATTACTAATAATATTTCTCTTTGTTTCCTGACTTTGAAACCATTTGTGAGATGCATTCATAAATTCAACAGAGTTCAAATATCATCTTCATTGCTGGTAGCATTGGTTTAGAGGATAAATTTGTAGTCAGAGTTGGGATTCTTACTATATCTCATCCAAATCTAATCTTTGGTATTAACCAACTCAAAGGAGAGTTGGGTGTGCAAGACCAACATACTTGCTTAACTGGCTGGCTCCCACTGAGTCCCTGTAGTAGGGACTAAGTGAGATAAAACTCTAGATTAACCTTTAAAAATTAGTCCATGGTTTGACTCAGGAGAGCTAACCAAATGGAGAAGAGACACAAGTGAGTGTCAGATCCATCTAATAAGGAAACACAAGTAAGGAAATTGGCTAACTGTGCCAATTTCATCAATCAGATAACATAGAATGAATAAATTGGGAAGAAGTCAGCAGGGAATGTTTTCTTTCCAGTACTTCTGAAAGGGTGGAAATTCCTATTTAATAGGTCAGGAAAAAATGAGAGATGATGAAAACTGTGGCTGTTTATGCCTAAAGACTTCATTTTCTAGGGGCTGAACTATGAACTGTGCCTTTTCCTACTGGGAAGTCTTGCTTCTTTCCAAAGATGATGACTGGGATTTCCACTCATTTCCTGAGGAGTACAGTCTCATCATTTCTATGCCAGAATGGCAAAATATAACATATTGGTCACTCTTCTGTAGCCCTGGGATTATAACTGTGACAAATCAATTGAAATTTCTAATTACAAGGAGCATAAAGTCCTTCCTCAGCTAGCATGTATGTACCTCAGGTTGACTGGAAGTAAATGACTGCTATCTTTCTCAGGATTTCTCAGATTTTCACTGATACCTCCATTAAGCCAGTCTAATTTTCTTATCAAAGTTGACAGACAGATATTACTCTAGTATGGTGTGTGTTCCTTATTGGTATCTCTTTTCTGAGCTATTAAAAAGATTTCCAGTCAGCAACTTGAAGCCAGGAGAACTAAGTGGAATATGAATTCACATTTTAAAATTTTACCTGAAATGAGACTTCTCAAAGAGAAACATTGTGAGATCTGGTAGTAATATGCGACGTCAGGAGTAACCACACGTAAAAGGACATTTTGTTACCTTTCAATACCAAGCCATGTTGCTATGTAATTAGTCTGTACTTCAGAATCCAAGTTGAACAGAAAAGAATATGTGATTTTTGTGACATAACTTTGTGAACTATATTAAAATGATATGGTTCATATAAACAAGAACAAGGCTGACTTCTTAACTACTGTTCCTGACAGTTGCAGGTAGCCTTTTAACAGAGGCTAGCAACAACAAAAAAATCACTGAACAGGAAGCTGCATGTACTTACTCATCTATACACTGTCCCTGAAAGGTTACAAAACACTTTCCCTACCAGTAGAAAATATGGTTTTTCACCACAGCCCTAGTGATAGGTGTGATTATCCCTATTTTACTGGGAGGATTTGAACAATTTACCCAAATCCCTGCACCTTGTTAATGACATCACTAGTACTTGAATTCTGGGACTGGATCCTATATATTTTCCACTACAGTGAACTACTCTGCCCTTATGTAAAACATGTTTTAGTATCTAGTCAGATGTTTGTAAGAGTTAAGTTTAAATACACTGGGACATTGCATTTCTTTTGAATGGATCAAAGTAGCAAATGCATTCATTTGTATCTTCAGCTTTCGATTTCTGAGCCAGAGTTGTTTTATTTATATAAATCCCAAGGTGGATTCATTTGCTACAGTGTCCGAATTTGATGATGGGCTCAAAATTACAAAAGCCGCGTTGAGCTAAGAATCAGTGGTGGCTTTTTCAGAGGGTAAGGAAGAGAAGCTCTCACACTAATAAAAAGAGTGTTCTAGAAATGAGTGCAGAGAACTGAGATCTTAGCAAATACCTAGGTCCTGTTTGAACATAGAGAAAACCGCTATCTGGAGGCTTTGCCAATATTGAATTTCCTTTCATCTAGAGCTGTTCTCCAAGAGGAAAATTCTAGAATGGTTGTTAAGTTAGGCTGGCATTCTAGACAAATGAATTTCAATCCTCCTAAAAGTAACATGTCTATTATATAAGGTTTAAGAACAAAAATGAAAGAAATTCTTCTTGTTATGATTGGGGCCCCCAGTCATCCATACCAGCTTTCTATATTAACCCCATTCAGTAATTGCTCAACTTTCTGCTTTTTTGCTTTATCTCCATGATCCTTACCACTGGCTCAAAATGGGCAGGCTGTTTACTACAAAAAGAGTACTGGTTTGGGAGGCGGGAGTCTTGGGTCTGCCACTCTGTCCTTGGATAAAACACCTGTCTTTTTCAATGGGTCTCAAGTGTTTAACCTTGAAAAGGATAGACTTGATTGATATAAACGCTAGACCCTTTCTAATTTTAATTCTCTTTTGACTGTTTAGTAGCACTTCTATGCTTGTATGTGCCAGAACGGTGTTAATTATATTCCACAGATTACACTACTTTGTAATCGTAACTGACATTAATAGGCCTTTTACTGTGTGCCAGGAATTTACCAGGCACCTTAACTCTTTCTATGTTTATGATAACCCTATGAGGTATATTCTCTTATCATCCCTACTTTACAGATAAGGAAGTCAGGACTCAGAGTTAAGGCACTTGCCTACAATCATACCACCAGTGAGTGAGAGGACTAGAACTTTTGAACCCAGCCTGACACCACAGTGCTTGCAGTGGACACTTCTGGCGTCCCCTCCTTCCCATTACCTTTGCTGAGCTGCTGCCCCCATTGCTCGGGCGCTGCCAGGGTTGGCTGCTAGCGGCTCACCACTGTCCGCTTCTCTGGAGAACTGCCTGTGACCAGCATAGAGCCACAGGAACTAGGAGAGTAAGACCTGCCCACCTTAGCCTGTGGAGTACAAATGACTGCGGCTCTGGCCTCGAGGTGGGACTAACTCTGTGGCGCAGTTTGTTCCAGAACCTCCTGGAAGCTCTCCTCCTCAGGGTGAAGCAAATCCATGCTTAGCTTTTTTCTGCTGCCCTTGCCTGCTTCCCTCACTCCCCATTTTCTAACAGGTAAACCCCAACAAGTCACCCTTGCAGGAATTCTGGACTCCACCTTGGCTTCTAACTTGAAGCAGCTCTTGTTCTTCAAGACAAATCTCTGCTCCCTTTCCTCAGTGCAGACAGTCAGAGGGAGTCTTGAAAAGATAGATTTAGCCTGGAAAATAATTATAAATGACACCTTTTAGTTTTCATTGTATTCTCCCCAATTGTTATTTTGTTCTTTTTTCATTACCGTATGAGCTTGAACAAACAACAGATGAAATAATAATGGTGAAGTTCTGAAATGAAAACACACGTATTAGACTTAACGGGGAAGAGACTGTGGTGGCTTTTGCAGCCCTTTGTCCTCTTCCTTCCCTAATTGCATCTAGCTGAGACGCTGAAATCACCAATCGATTCTTTTTTTTTTTTTTTTGCGGTACTCGGGCCTCTCACTGCTGTGGCCTCTCCCGTTGCGGAGCACAGGCTCCGGACGCGCAGGCTCAGCGGCCATGGCTCACGGGCCCAGCCGCTCCGCGGCATGTGGGATCTTCCCCGACCGGGGCACGAACCCATGTCCCCTGCATCTGCAGGCGGACTCTCAACCACTGCGCCACCAGGGGAGCCCACCAATCGATTCTTTAATAAGCATTATGCAGCCACTCTGATGCAGCTGATTTTTCTTCTTTTTTTTCTTCTTGGCAAGCAGCTAAGACTACTAACAGCTCACTGGGACCTTATATCCACATCTTTGGGGATTAAGTTCAGCAAGGTATCCAGTAAAAAATATTTCCAGAAGCAATAATTTCTAAAGTAACGTTTAATATTTTAAAAGCCCACGTTGATCTCTGCCTTGGTCTTAAATGCTTTGGGCGTATAGTTCATCTGGAAATTTTTGTATTTTTCTCCCCCACGGCCATCTGAGCTACAGCATTTATTCATTTAACAAATAATTGTTGAATTCCTTCTGTGTACCAGGCACTGTACTAGATGCTGAGAATGAACTAGTGAGCTAAATAGCTATAGCTACTTCTGTCATGGAGCCCATGGGTTAATTATAGTCTAAAATGTAATTCAATATTCACACCAATCATATACTTTCAATTAAGATCAGCTCTATGAGAGTCATGTGGTGCTATGAGATCTTACTGAGAACATCTGATCGATTTATGGCTTCTCTAATGATGGGATACATTAATTGACATCTGAAGAAAGAATGGAGTTAAGTAGAGATGGGGATATTAGACTTTGAGCTGAGGGAATCAGCATGTGAAAAGACCCTAATGTGAGAGGTAGCAGGGAGCATTTAAGGAACTGCAAGAACCCCAGCTGGAGTGTAAAGAAATACTATTTAAGATGAAGCTGGAGAATAGTCAGGGAAAAGACGACATGAAGTCTTACAGGACAAGTTAAAGACTTTTAATGTGTCCTGATATCAGTGGACAACAGTGGAAGGGTTTGGAGGTATACGTATATGACATGATTGGAGGTGTGGAAAGTATTTCAGAAATTGGAGGCAACATAGGCAAATGAGGACAAAAGAATGAACAGTACCCCTCGGGAGAGCAGAAGGTAAATCAGGTTGGGTGGGCATAAAACGGAGAGATTATAAATGGTGTGAGACACAGCTGGGATGGTTCATTGTGGACCAGGGCAAAATGGACTAGAATCATGTGTTGAGTAGAATGGATTTTATTCTGAAAATCTTGAAGGAAACGGCATGAGCATAAATGCATTCTAGAAGGATTAGCTTAGACCAGCACTGTCCAACTGAGCTTTCTATAATTTAGTAACTTTTATAATTTTATATATAAATATATAAATAGCTGTTAAGCACTTGAAGTGTGGCTTGATCAAATGAGGAAATAGAATTTAAAATTTTTTTTAGTTTTCAATTTTACTTAAGATGGCTACCACTTAGCACAGGTCTAGTCACAGTACGGGGTATATGTGTGTAGTGTGCGCTGGTGTTGGGGGCGGCTGGAAGGTTGGAATGAGGAAAAGGATTGAAGAGATAAGCTGGGAATCTGGGAGCGATATGATGCCAGGAAGAATAAAGACAGGGAAGTCATAGAAGCATGAAATAAAAATATTTTATTTACTTTGTCTAGGGCTTAGGGAACATGAAGGGAATAATGAGAGGGAGAGAAACCTAGATTAAATTCAAATTACAGATAGCCTTGCATGCCCCACTAAGGAGTTTGGACTTTCTGTGAAGAGGAGCATGGATCTCTAAAGGTTTGGGAAGATGGACATTTAAGCAGAACTTTCAAAAATGTGCTTGTCAGAAACTTCCTCTAATCAGGGTATGTAAGATAAATTAGCATCTGTGTGTTTTATTAGAGTCCTTGTGCCTTGGAGTAGTGACACTATATTCATATGTCTTTCTTAGCCTGAGGACTCCCTCATGGCAAGGATTAGTTTAGCTATTTTGCCTTCTCTTGACCTCCAAGGACCTAGTTGCCGGAAAAATGTTGAATGTAATTCCAGAAGAGCTAGAGCCTACGCCATGACTGGGAATGGTTGGCGAATGACAGATGCAGAAACACTTGGGAGTGACATGCAGAGAAGTTAGCAGCTGATTGAATTTGAAAGCCTTTCCCCTCCCACAATGTTCTAGGTGCATAAGGTCAGGGACTGGGATTCTGCCCAAGGACTGGGTATCCTACTCATACTTTTGGGCACGGAGCAAATCTTGAAAAAAACTTGGTGCCAATTGAAAGGTAATATTTAATAAACATTTTTTTTGCAGTGTTTATTCCAAATATCTAGAAGTAAAATATATTGTTATGTGCTTCCAGATTACCTTCCAGCTTACGTCAGTGTACACCCCTACCAAGAGTGTGTAGCTCTGTTCTCTGTCCATGTTTTGTCAGTACTAGAAATTACCAGTTTATTTTTTTCCCTGATATGATAGGCTAAAAATGAAATACTATGATTTTACTTTGCATTTCACTGATCACTACTGAAGTTGAGAATTTTTTCTTGTATTTACTACCTATGAACTGTCCATTTTTTTCAGCCTAGTTAAAAATGTGGGTCTCTTTCTCAATAATTAAGAGCATTACTTATGTATCAGTAATGTTAGCTTTTGATTTCTTATTTATTTGGAAAATATTTTATTCAAATGTGGTATTTTGCCTTCTAAAATGGTTGAAAGGAAAAATACCTATAATACAGAAGTTCTGAGTTTTACATGGTAAACCTGTAATTTTTTTCTCCTTTATGTTTGTTTTATGGTGTACTTGACAAAGCCTTTTCCACACTAAGGTTATGAAGATGTTCTATTATATTTTTTCCTTATGTAGTATTTAAATTCATGCTTAAATTTGAATCTTCAGTAGATCTTAAATTTATTGTTGTGTGTTAGGTGAGGTACAGATCTAATTTCAGAAAACCCTTTTCCTAAATGAAGTTGTAGCCAACAAACTCTCCTGCCTGCCTGTGGTCAAAATCAGCCCTGTGGAATTATGCCTCAGATTCAATGAGGAGTGATAAAGGAAGATCTACTGCATTGTCTCAACACATCTCTCTCTGTCTCTCTGAGTTGTAGTAAGAGACAAAATAATCTTGTTCTCATTTAATCATTTAATTTAGAATCAGTCTGTGAGATTCCATCAGTCTGTATCTCCACATTACCTTATATAGTGCTCTTTGCATAAAAATGATTAAAAATATTTGTTGACAAATAAAAAAGAGACTAGAGAAAGGAATGTAAGGAAGAGAATATTAACGCTAATTATGCCTTCAACTTAACCTGGTAGGGAATATATACTCTATTCAACTATATTTAAGTAGAGTAAGAAACTTGGAAGAGGAACAAAGTGCTTTTAGTTTTTTCAGCATCCTGACAAAATGTTTAGGAGGTTTAAAGATAGTATTTGCAAACCATACAGCCCAGTGTCTGCACATAGTAGGTCCTCATTCCTGGTAACTAGAAAATAGTTATTATTTCAGGCATTCACTGGAGGGGAAGATGTCTCTATCATGGACTCTTTAAGTTTTTAAGAGGAGATAGCTTCATGTATGAAATAAGAGCCTAAACACTCCAATAAATCTGAATTTTAAAGCTCTCAAATGGTTAACATCACAACTAAAAAAAAAATAACTGAAGTTCATTATTCACTAATGTTGCTGTCTTCCTAAAACTAGACATAAGAATCTTACAAAAAATAAAAGCTGAACATTAATGGGTGTTACTCAACTTATATGTCTTCTCTACTCGGTCATAGCCTGTGTGTGTTACATTCTAAATTAGGACAAAAACAGGGAACCAAACTAATTTATAAAATGCTATGACTTTAAATATCGTATGTTAGAATAAATCAATAGAGAGAATAAATTTGAAGTGGTTGAAATAACCACCTTTGACTTGAATCCTTTTGGGCTTGGGGAAATCACTGATGTGGCACTTTCAGGAGATTTGATTTTATAGGGTTCTCAGCCGGAGAGTTTTTAAAAATACAAAAAGTGATAGAGCCTTAGATATAAGACAGGCATCAGGCTGTCACTGTGAAGCTGCTTTGCTTTTAAATGGCCTGTTCCCAAGTTTGAATCCAAAATCTAGGGACAGAAAAGCTTTGGATTTGCTGGCAAAGATGAAAGATGCTCAGAAGCTATTACCTTAACATAGAAATTGATAGATAAATAGGCTGTAGAAGTTTAGATTCTGACCTAAAGGGAAGTGGAGAATTAAATTGAGATAATTATCTGTTCACTTGAGGCAAAATTAAAGTTCACCTTTAAAAAGAGTCAGATCATTAATGCCGAAGTGTAGATTCTCATTCACTTACATGATAAGGAGTAAAAAAGGAGTTACTAAAATTGTCTAGATTTATCTAAAATATTATAATTCATAAAGTTTCGTTTGAACACGTTTAAAATATGCAGAGTATTCTCAAGGACTTGGAAAATAGGGAGAAAAAGTGCCCCTGAATATTATTATTTAAAAAGAAAACGTCTCTTTGTGTTTCCTATGTAGAAGAAGAAACTTGAATTCACCTCTGGTATTGTGATCAAAGAAACAGGGAAGAAAAAGATAGATATTAATAGGGATCATCTCAAGTTAAATGTCTTTATTCCTCAATCATTGCCTGCGTCTGTTACATTCTGAATTAGAACAAAAGCAAAGACCAAACAAATTTATGAAATGCTATGACTTTAAATAGCTTAAGTCCAAATAAATCAACACGGAGAAGCGTCAGCTCAGGGAACTAACCCAAATCTAGTTATGATCAATAAGAAAATTCCTACCTTTAACTTTTCAGGGATAATTGCTAAATAATGGCTAATCACTGCTCTTGGACAGGGAACCAATGTTCCCATGGGAGCCTAATTCCCTAATTAGTGTCTGGGTCACTAATGTTGCCTTAACCAGGATACTGAATTAGACCAGTGACAGTCCGTCAATCCACCGAAGGGCAGTATTAGGATGTATTCGTAACCCCACTTAGGAAACGCTGCAGGGTTAGAGGAGTCTTTACTCCCTTGAAGAGTACCCACTGAAGGGTTTTCTATCTCAGCAGCTTAGAAGGGTATGGAGTGAAGCTTGAGAGGGGGAAGGAAGAAGTGGACTAGGTAGTAAAAATTCACCCAGCTAAGTCAGTCTTCTCCCCATGAAGTTTCTAAAGTGCCTTATTTTCGAATCAGATCTAAATCATCTAAGTAAGTAGAGAAACACAGACATGAAGCCAAGTAATTCAACTAAAACACATGATTTGGATTTCATTGTCCATGCATTTTAGGACAAATCACAATTTAGTAAAGAAAAAAGAAGCAACATTTGAAAAGTGGTCTCATGTTTTGCCTCACATTAGGAGAGCAGATATAGTCTTTGAAACTGATGTTCTCAAACAGTACTATAAAGAAACAAATATATAGTAACTGGGATATGTCTCTACAGTATATTTTCTAACTTCAAAAATGAAAATTTTGTAAAATTTCACTTGGAATCATACAAAATGAAAGACATGGAATTTTAAAAACAATGCATGCATCATGATTTTAACAAATCAGAGACTTGGGATTATGTCACATTACATTGTTCTCATGCATAGCTACATGGTCGTTCTTGGATTCCTTGATTACTCTCTGTATTATTTATATAAACCCTTTGTAACCCAAATGTTCCAGAATACAACTTCTTGATTTTTGTTTCTTTCTCTATATTTAAATATATAAATATATTCATTCATTTAATCACTTACTCAACAAATGTTACTGAATGCCTATTTGGAATCAAGCAGGATGCTAAGTACTGATAGGGCAGTGATGGGCTAGAGTAGGCACAGTCTGTGGACTCATGCAGATAAAGTCTAATAGGTAGAACAGATATTACAAAAATAACCACACAAATGAATGAGAAATTACAAACTGAAGTTAACTGCTATGAAGGAAAAATCACAGGATTCAACAGAAATATGAGAAAATGTCTCAGCATAGAAATGTGGTTATAAACTGAGTAAAACAGTCATTTATTAGTACCAAGCACCAGGATATTTCTCTCTGGTTTGTATGGAGAAAGGTCCTGAGAACAAGAGGAAATTGTTACAAACCTTAGGATTCACTGCAGGCAAGAAAGGCACGGAGCAGAAACACTGTTTCTTTCCCTCTCCACCAAACAAAAAGTTTCACATTGTGTGCATTAAGCAGGCAGAGAAGGCAATGTCAAAAATCACACGAAAGAAGAAAATACGAGCAATGTGCTCAAAAATGTTTCCTTCCATCAGTAATCACATTGCTTCTAAAAGGATCAGAATTCAGTACAGGTTGGGTTTTGCTTTTTGTTAGTTTTTGTTCTTAAGGCAGGTGGGTTAAAGAGAAAGACAAATACCTTATGCTAACACATATATATGGAATTTAAGGAAAAAAATGTCATGAAGAACCTAGGGGTAAGACAGGAATAAAGACACAGACCTACTAGGGAATGGACTTGAGGATATGGGGAGGGGGAAGGGTAAGCTGTGACAAAGCGAGAGATAGGCATGGACGTATATACACTACCAAACGTAAGGTAGATAGCTAGTGAGAAGCAGCCACATAGCACAGGGAGATCAGCTCGGTGCTTTGTGACAGCCTGGAGGGGTGGGATAGGGAGGGTGGGAGGTAGGGAGATGCAAGAGGGAAGAGATATGGGAACAGATGTATATGTATGACTGATTCACTTTGTTATAAAGCAGAAACTAACACACCATTGTAAAGCAATTATACTCCAATAAAGATGTAAAAAAATTAATTAAAAAAAACCCTTTCAAGTGCACCTAAGTTATATACATGCTTACTTTCAAACACTTTCCAATTTTGTTAAGGGTTTTCATGGTCTGCCTTTGTTCTGTTCCAGGAGATTACGTGGTCATGACTGTCTATTTTGACCTGAGCAGAAGAATGGGATACTTCACCATCCAGACCTACATCCCCTGCACACTCATTGTTGTCCTATCCTGGGTGTCTTTCTGGATCAATAAGGATGCTGTTCCAGCCAGAACTTCTTTAGGTGAGACACAATTCTTTGCTTGTACTGTCCCAAGGTAAGTACCACATATGACTAAGCTTTATTCTCGTTTAAAAATTGACTTGCTTTTAATTCAGTCATCAACTACATAGAAATGCCATTTGTTTCATTTTAAAGAAACCTAGCATACTAAAAAAAAGAAACAGTGTATAAAGTTTCCTAGTTTTGTTTTGCTAAATTACCTCCATAGGCTTTCTTCAGTAAGTTTTTAAATAATTTAAATTAACTGGGGCGGGGGGAAAAACCTTTTCTCTTCAGTAGATTTTTTTGTTTTGATCTCTGGGCAGTAGTACACGAGAGCTGCTCACACCAGCTCATGAGAGCTGAGTGTGTTCATCTTTTCCCAACGTTGTGTTCAGTGACGTCACATTGGTAGTGAAATCAACCAAGGTGAAAATCTTAACAACACGGAAATGGGCAAACACTAAACATCAGGGGCACCTTTTCTCTAGGGAATCACTTGTTACACATTTACTACTACATCACTGGCTGTTGACTAATCTCCACACATGCATAATTATTGCGACATTTCAAGACACACACACACAGTAATTGGCTCCTTATAAAAGAACCATTGAAAAGATTATTTGGGGGAAAACATCATTACCTGTGAAATTCTGGGAACCCCTCTCTCCACTTCTAAGATTATTTGCAGTTTGCTCCATCTCTTGTATATGGTGATATCTGTCTTGGAGTTTCACATCTTTTTCCTCTCACAAGGAAAGAGGACTCACGTAGATTACGACAAAGCCACAGACTCACAGGGACACTGGAGGCTAGGCCCATGAATAAAATTCTCATACTACATAAAATTTCCTAAAGACTTAACTAAAACGACTGAAACATGAATTGTAAAACCACTGTCCTCTTTCATCGTCTGTATGAAAACTAGAACCATATTTCTTGCTCACTCTGACTAGAGAGGCAGTGTCATGTAACAGTTAAGAGCTTGGATTTTGAAGTCCAGAGAACCTGGATTTCAACCCACACATATGGTATGGCCTTGGATATGCCCTTTAGTCTCTACAAATCACATTTTACTCACATGTGAAACATATATCATTTCCTGTACCTAACTGTGGGGTTTTATTAGGTGAAATTAGGTATTCCATGCAAAGTTCACAAAGCATAGTAGGGCCTCAGAAATGTTAGCATTTATAGTCATTTTCTGACAAACTGATCTGTACCACGTTATTAAAACTGAGGGCAGAAGTGATTACTGGGGAAAAAAAAGACATCATTTGCAATTTTGTTCTCCTCCAAACCTAATTTAGTCTCCCATCTGTTTCAAAATAAAGTTATTTTGACTTTTTCTGTTAGATGAGGTACTTTATGTTACAGGCTCTACTTAACAATTGTAATGTCCTGTCTAATGCTACATGCTAAGACAAACCCAAAATGTGCTGAGTCCATTACTTTAGGACTATTACCTGTGATTGTGAGTAGTGTATTGCATTACATGTTTATATGTCTGTTACATCAGAATGTAAATGTATTTTTCACTCCCAGTATAGTGCCTGGCACATGGCTGGTACCTCAGTGATTATTCAAGGAATGTATGCACTTATGAATGGATGGAAAAAATGCACTGATGCGTTCCAATCTACCCATTCCAAAAATATTTTAAGGGAAGGATTTGAAATCAATCTATTCCTCTTGAAGTCTAGTTCCTGCTGGTCAAAATTCCTCTTAAGACCACTCTAGTAGCTCATTTCCGCCACTTATTCAATGAGTGCTCACTGGCAAAAGATCATGGTGGGAGAAGGGATCAAGGTGAGTGGGCTGAGGAATGAGGGACGGGTCCCCAAGCAAATAGCAGGTAGGTGCTCCTCTTATTTGTTGATCATTTACTATAAGTCAGGCGTCTTCAACATGGTCCCCATGCTTTTTCTACTCTTCACAACGGCTTTATGTAGAAGTTGTAATGATAATAAAGGTTATTATCACACTTTTAGAGCTAAGGAAGCAGAGGTGCTGTAAGGTTAAATGACATTTACAAGGTCACACAGCCAGCAGATAGTTGATCTGCACCTTGGCTGATTGACACCTAGATTTGCTCTGGGTGATTTGCTCTGGGTGAGACCTTGTTGAAGGCCAGTTGTGGGAAAAGGTAGGGTGCTGAGCTGAGCTGGTTTCCGTTTTAGCTTTGCTGTCTCACTTCTTTAGATCAGTGCTTCTTAGATTTAACTGCACATTTAACTCAGCAGAGGGCCTTTAAAAGTACAGCTGCCATAGTCCAACCTGAAGAGATGCTTATTTAATTTGTTGACAGCATGGGCTGGGTGTCAGGATTAAAAGAAAAACAAAATTTCCCAGGTGATTCTAATGTGTGATCAGGTTTAAGAACACTGACCTCAGATTTCACTGAGTCCAATTACCTTTTCCAGTGTTTACAATCAAGAGTTGAACCAGATGACATTAAACGCCTGTGAACTTCAAGTTTATTAATGCCATTGAACAGTTAGAGAGCCAAGTTATTTGATGAGTGAGATAAATATACCCATGTGGCTCAGAGATTGACTGCTTTCTAAACTCAGATCACCACAGAATGGGGAATATTCATTTTGGAACTTGTAACACTTGAGTATAGTTTGGTACACGAGTGGTAGCTGGTGAGGTTTAATCATGAGGTAAGGATGATGGATGAAACAAGGACAACACGAACTGGTATTTTTCACACAAGTTATGAGGTAAAAGGTAACATGCCTGAAGAGCTTACTTCATGCCAAGACTGGAGGAACTGAAAAGAGCTATGGATATTTTTCATGTATCTCAGGTAAGAGAACTCTAATTTCTTTGCTTAGCAAAACTAGGCTTAAAAACCACATTAGGGGCTTCCCTGGTGGCGCAGTGGTTGAGAGTCCGCCTGCCGATGCAGGGGACGTGGGTTCGTGCCCCGGTCCGGGAAGATCCCACGTGCCGCGGAGCGGCTGGGCCCGTGAGCCATGGCCGCTGAGCCTGCGCGTCCGGAGCCTGTGCTCCGCAACGGGAGAGGCCACAACAGTGAGAGGCCCGTGTATCGCAACAAAACAAAACAAAACAAAACAAAAAACCCAAAGAAAAAACACATTAAAAACAAACAAAAAAACCACATCAGGCTATCTTGTTGTTGGTTGGTAAATCACTCAAAACTACTTCATTGTTCTCTTCTCTGTGGCTTCAGGCAGACCTGAAAATATCTTGAAGCATTTTTTTAAGATTCTTCTTTTACATGGCTGTGATGAACTTCCATGTAGCCTAATGATATGAGACAGGCCACATTGTCTTAAGTGAACTTATCCACGGTACCTACCCTGAATACTGACATTTTCACTTCTAATAGGTCATATGTGGTTTGAGGCCTGAATGTGAAGACCAAAGTGCCAATTTAGTTTTGAAATTCCCCCACAAAAATATCAGCTGTGATTAGGTATAATCAAAAACTTCTACACGAATTAACGTACAGACAACCTAAGAGAAGCTTTTTTTTGTTTGAGAAGCAGATCTTTCTTCTCTAAAATAAATGATAATAACACCTTCTATTTATTGAGACTTTACTAGGAATTGTCACTCTATGTGCATTATTTAATTTAGTCTTCCCAAGAGCCTTAGGGAGTTCCCCCAGTCACTACCATCCCCAGTTTGTAATTGAGAAACTTGCCCATTCTTATGTTTCCATCATGACAACATGGAAGACCCACATATCCACATCATATCCCAAATTAGGAATTTACAATAGCTCCCAAGTGTGTGGTGCTTCATCCTGCATATTATGGACCTATTTATACAGAGGAAATACAACAGTGTGGTTCAAAGCATTGCGTTTAAAGTCAGACTTGCTAGGCTTGTATGTCATCTCTATCACTTAACTAGTTTATTCCTTCTGTACTCAGTTTTTTTCACCTGCAAAAAGAAAAAAAAAAGCAAAACAAGGATAACAGTGCTTACCTCATTGTGAGGATTTTGTGGGATAATTAATTATACAAGTACTTAACATAGTACTTGGCCAAAGGAAGAGATTCTTAAGTGTTAGTTTTAATTGCACAGAACAGTATCTATCTCCCCCAAGTCATCAATGTGGATTCCTATTTTCAAATGTAGGTTGATTCTCTAGTCTTTCATATTATACACTATTCTTCAATTGTTTTATTTATTCATTTGATATTTATTGAGTCCTAGCACTATACTCACTATGGGATTACAATGGACATCAAGATATATTTCTTTTCTTTTTCTTTTTTTTTGCGGTACGTGTGCCTCTCACTCACTCTTGCAGCCTCTCCCGTTGCGGAGCACAACGCTCCGCGGCCACGGCTCACAGGCCCAGCTGCTCCACGGCATGTGGGATCTTCCTGGACCGGGGCACGAACCCGTGTCCCCTGCATCGGCAGGCAGACTCTCAACCACTGCGCCACCAGGGAAGCCCAAGATATATTTCTTATCTGTTGTCACAAAGTATATAGACTAGACAGGGAGATGGATGACTCCACGATCACTAACAGATGCAGAAATTTAGACTGTTGAAGTGACTTAAGTGCCTATAACTGGAGCTATAACCTAGGCAGATACTGAATCTGTGTTGCCTTTATTATACTTAACATAGCTGTTACAGTAGGTAAGCCCCTGACCCTTCCCCTGTAGATACATATAGGTTGTCTTAACTTTGTTCTTTGTTATTAAACAATAATTAGGGAGGACTAGTTTGCCTGGGCACTGTTGCACAAGGGGGAAAAGAAGTGTTTTGAAATCAGACGTTTAATTTTTGTGTTTAAATCCTTCTGCTACTTTACCATCTGACATGGCACTGGTCCTTTAGCATCCTTTTCCTCAACTATAAAATCAAAATGAAAATATCTGCTGTAAAGATTCAAAGAGAGAATGCACATAAAATGCTTATCAGAGTGCCTGGCATGAGGAAGTTTTCAGTAAATATTAGTTATGATATTACTTCTGAGATACCTATTTTCATCACAAATAGCCTCTGAAGAATTTATCCATCAAACAGAACATGTCAGTCGTACACAACGCACCTCCTCTATTTAATACTTTTAAATGACTTCTCCTTGCACTTTGAATACAACGCAAACTCCTGTGCATGCTCTGCATGATTTAACTTCTATTTCCCCAGCATCACCATGATTTCCCCGCCCATCCCCAGAAGCCAGGTATTTTAAAAATTCAAAAACAGATAAGGTTTCCCTTCCTCAGAACCTCCCTTTAAGTTATTTAGTGCTAATAGGTTGGTTGCTTCTTATTTTTTAAGCTTCGCCTTAAATATCACCTCCTCAAAGAGGCCTTCCACCTAAGTAAGTTCTCAGTGTCCCTGCTCTTCTGCATGGCACATACCATAATGTGTAATTATACTTTTCTTTGCTTACTTGATCCATGGTGGTGTCTTTTGCTGAAATACAAGGGACACGTGGGCAGGGACCATGTCTATTTTATTTCTCAGCACATTTTCAGCACGTTTCTCAGCACATACGGTAGATGATACGTAGTAGGCAGGCAATACACATCTGTGAACTGAGTGAATGAATTTGAGTTACACCTCCTTTCCCAATACTGAGGTTGCTCCTCAGAAGTCACAAAACACGTTTGGTTTTATTAGTGACAGTTATCCAACTTGCTGATGTGGTCACATGATCTGTTTTGTTGTGTCTTCCTCCAGGCATTACCACTGTCCTGACGATGACTACCCTCAGCACCATTGCCCGGAAGTCGCTCCCCAAGGTCTCCTATGTCACGGCAATGGATCTCTTCGTATCTGTTTGCTTCATCTTTGTCTTCTCTGCTTTGGTGGAGTATGGCACCCTGCATTATTTTGTCAGCAACCGGAAACCAAGCAAGGACAAAGACAAAAAGAAGAAAAACCCTGTATGTATCATTTCTTACTGGGATCTTTGACATTTGTATGCAGAGAGATCACCTGGTTTTGTTTTCGTTTGGTCTTGCTTAGCCTGTCTGCAGGCTATCCACACTTTGGGCTGTAAGATGAAAAGGGACTGTGTGAGTTTGGCCACGCCATAAGGATTCATTAAGGTCATCAGTTACTTGGGAGAGACCTGATTCACTAAGGCAGACTCTTGCTCTCTTTATTTCATTGGGAGTATAACCATGGCTTTACAATGCATTCATCTTCTAGTAGCTTGTTATTTTAGGTTTCATTGATTTTCATCTTTCTGCCTCTTAACTAACATTTTTAAATTATTGGTGTTTTAACTTAAATATTTCATCCCATGATTTCCAATAGGAAGCCACAAGGTTCTTAAAGTTTCAGGGACCACCACACTGCTGCAAATAATGTGTGTGTGCGTGTGCGTGTGTGTGTGTGTGCATTGCCAGAGGGCTTCTATTGGTTTTATAGTTAAAATGTAGTTTTTAGCCTCCCTTTTTTATTTTCTCATATATAAAATGAGTATTACAAAAAAGACATATCTTATGAGGCTGCTGTGAGGAATAAATGTGGTAATGGATGTAAAAAACATTACATAGTACCTTACATTTATAGTTGATGACGGTGGTTGATGTTGATGATTTATGCAGTTACCAACCTGGATTGAGTTCAGTGACTTGGAAACACGTAGGATGGCTTCACCTTGCCACCTAACTTTAAAATAGAGTTGATGAAGCATAAATATAAATGCCTAAAGCAACTGTCTTTTATTATGGATGTTGAAAAGAGCATGTAGCTATCCGTTTGCCCACTTAAATACAGTGTTTGGTTCACAGGAGGCCCCATGAAAATTAAGGTCCATTTCCTTACAATACTGGGGCAAAGGAACTCCTGAATTTATAGCCTTTTCTGGTCTTCTGCTCTAAGGGCTATGAGGGTCATGATAGTGGCCAGCTTTCTGACCCATGGGCTTTAGGGAGCTGAATTATAACCACAGAATCTAGCTGATGCTAGACTGCATCCTGATGCATCTCCAGAAACCCAGGTGAAATTCTACAAATTGCACGTGTTTATTTGAATGTAAGAAAGACATTATAACAGGTAAAGAAGCATCATTATTCTTGACGATTAATGCAAAAGAAATTGTTATCTTTAATTGCCCAAATATTCACTATACTTTATGCAGCCCTTTCTTTCTCTGTCTGTATTACCTCTCTTTACCTTTGCATTTTCTCTATCCTTAGTTTATTTTCCTTGTTGTGTTGTTTTTTGTTTTCTTCCCCTCCTTCACTTGCTATTTCATTTTCCCCCAAAAGGTGGTTCTACTGACACTCAGCGTTATTACCTGCCAGTAGAAACAAGGATGTGAGGACTGGCTTAGGACAAAGCCCTCTGGTCCTCTCTATTGTGGAGTGGATTTTGTTGCAGAGATACAAAACACTTGGATTCCTTAAGCCAGGGTCATGAGATGGCAGAAGAAAAGAAGGCAGAGGAGAAAGGGAATTAAAGAACCTGCAAAAATGAAATTACCTGAGAACTTCATGCATTTCCCCCTTTTAAGCCAATTAGATGATTTATCAGAACTATCAAGAGCCCAAGCTGTGAATGAGAAGCTGAAATTTCATTTTCCCATTTAATATGCCCTTGGGTTCATTGTGTCAAGGCTCTCCTAGTAAGGCCTCCTTGATGATAATTAGAAAATAAAATCAGTATTTCTGTACAGGGAAAACGGGCAATAGAAGGCTTCCTCACACGTGAACAATACTGGCTTTTGCAGTTAGATCACTGTGGATTAATTTACTGAAGATTTCACTAGCAATCAATCACCAAATTTCATTTTCCAACTTTAGGCATATGCTTTATTCCAATCTCAGAACTGTCCTTCTGTGTTTACAATTTCAGTTCATTTCACTTGCTATGCTTTCAAAATGTATTTTTAATTTATCTTATTTTGTCTCTTTTTTTTTTTTCCTTTTTTCATTAAAAAAAATGCGATTCTCTTTTCTGTCTACAAACCCAAAGCTTCTTCGGATGTTTTCCTTCAAGGTATAATGTTTTTTGGAATGGAAATTCACTGCATGCAACTGCTGAATTTAACTATTAATGCTTACATGGTGTTTTATTTATTTTTTATGAGCAGATATTTAAGCATTCCACTAGAGATAACACATTTAAGATGGAGAAAGTTCTATAGATTTCTAGAATTGATTCAGCAACCCTACATTTATTCAGAGGTTTTGACGTAATGTGAGGCTAAAAATATCTCTAAGCTCTATGAGATGTCATTAGTAAAGTGGGCCTCTTTAAATGTCAAAGCCAAGACTTACCCTCTCTTCTCAGATAAAAATGGAATCCAGTTTCACTGGTTGTACCTACCATGTTCCATATATGCCGTATATGCCCTAAAATTTGACTCTGTAAATCCTAATTCAACAAAGGATTGTTTTTCAATAAGTACAGGCAATAATCTCCACTGACCTGAACTCTATCATCAGTTCTATAAAAATAATACAGTCTTTTTGAAATGCTTTAAGTTAAAACACCCATCCCTTCCGTCCAGGGTGATCCAGGGGCCTTTGGCTCTATCATGTAATATTTAATGAGATTTCTATTCTCAGCTGAATTCTGATAGCTGATTCACAGACAATACGATTTGGATTTATATTATCCTAAAACTAACTCATCCAAATTAACATTAAATAAATGTTTGAGTTTTCTAGCAATTTTGTAATTGGTGCAGCAGCAAAGATCAGATTAACATTTAGTTAATTGGTACTAGTTTCTTCTCATGCCAGACAGAGTTTGATAGCTAGTAACATTTAAAAAAAATTTTCACTCACATGTAGGTTAATATTGCTGACATTCTGAAGCTTCTAAATGGTGAACGTTAGACAAAGTACTACTTATATATTCCATTAAAACATAAGTAAGTCATACCATTGTGGTATAAACTCAGTAAACTTCTACATTTATATATATCTTGACATTTTCTATTCAAAGCATTTAATACATTTGCTCAGTGTAATGGGGTTAGTGTTTGCCTATATAGATGAGCATGACACAAAATTTGATTTCAAAATTGACGCGTTTTGATTTCTCTGTTCTACTCATGTGCAACACCATTAAATGCCTTCATGTAACCAACCTTACATCTAATATTTACTAGAATAAGATTCCATGTAGTTGTTTGATTTAAATCTTTAAACTTTGAGTTCTCTTGGTGTTCAATCTTCTTGCTATAGCTATTAGCTTGGTGGTATTATTTTCAGCTGCACTGCTTAAGCTCAAAATTTGAAATCTGCAAATGTGCTATCCTTCTAAGTTCAATTTTACCATTGTAGATCATGATGTCATAGCAATTCCCTGAGTACTCATTTTCAGATTCATCATTCACATTGGTGACACTGTGGAGAAATGGTCTAGGATTTAGCAAGTATAGCTAACTCTGATCCCTCTCCTTCCCTACCCTTATCTCAGGCCCCTACCATTGATATCCGCCCACGATCAGCAACCATTCAAATGAATAATGCCACACACCTTCAAGAGAGAGATGAAGAATATGGGTATGAGTGTCTGGACGGCAAGGACTGTGCCAGTTTTTTCTGCTGTTTCGAAGATTGCCGAACAGGAGCTTGGAGACATGGGAGGATACATATCCGTATTGCCAAGATGGACTCCTATGCGCGGATCTTCTTCCCCACTGCCTTCTGCTTGTTCAATCTGGTTTACTGGGTTTCCTACCTTTACCTGTGAAGAGGTATGGGTGTTACTGATGTGGGTCTTACTCACTAAATCTCATGGAGAGAGAATGTCCTTTCTAAGTCCACTTATCTAATCCCCTGAGTGGTTTATAATACTCTGAATTTGTTTCTATGTTCTAACTTGGTAAACTGTATTCATGTCATATTGTTTGCACCCAACTCTCCTGTGGTAAATAAGTGTAATTTGAGCTATACTGTTTGCTGTGTCTCAAACCTGCAAGGCAAAGTGAAATTAGAGCAAGAACATTGAAACCAAACAAGATTTTGTTTGTTTTCCACTACAGGAATTGCAATAGTGAAAGGCATGACTATTTACAGTGGTGGTATCCTTAACTCAATTCAAAATACAATTAGATGCAAAAGATCCAAAACTGTATCCTCTGTTCATCTGGGGTCAAGTTGTGGTAAATTTGATCCCAATAGGATATCTCCCTTATTTGAGAAAAATCACAACCTGCTTTGAATACAGGAGCCTACATTAGAAATCTCTTTCATCTCCAGCCCAAGATATGAGGAAAATTTCCTCCACCTCACATGTACAATGATGTAAATATTTCAGTAACGTAGAATGCTTCAAGTTTAATGCATGCCATCTCTCTAGAGCCAAAACAAATGGATTGAAGTTAACATCATAAAGTATTGTCTTTTATTCTGTGTCTTTGGGCTGTAAAAGAATCATGAATGTAATTATAAGGGTTTGGGGTTTGGAATTGGAGGGAGGAATTTTCTATACCTTCTTCCTCATGCATGAAGATTCAAACATCTTATTTTTTCCTCGTATGACATATTAAAACAAACACCTTAAGTAAAATACAGACTGGATAATTGACATCTGCCAGCTCAAAATATGCCCAGTTTCATAGAGAATTAAAGTAAATGTGTGTGCTTGCTGCTATTTTTTTCTTCCTTTTAGGATGATAGGTCATAACAGAACTTACTCTCCATCTCAAGATCTGCTTCTAGTGACTGTGAGTGCCTTGTGGGCAGAATCCTTGTCATTTCCTCTTTGGGTCCTCAGCACCTTGTATAGTGCTTGGCACATACTTGGCGCTCAATAAATTTGGTTGGAAGTGAACTGGCTTTATATGCTTCTGGTGAATCTCTCTGAGCTGGTCTGGAACCTGTGATTCATCTTTTCACATAAGCATTATGCAGTGCTATTTGATCTTGTAGAAGTAAACAGAAGGATCCAAAGAATTTTGGCTGTTTTTGTTCATTAGCAAACATTTACTTTAGGCAAAGTCCATACTCCTTTTAGAACAATATTGACATCCTACATTTATGTACAGAAATGCCCATCCAACCCTTCACTGAGGACACATGACAGGCATAAGCAGGAGTCATGCCTGACGGGTGTTCAGAACGGAGTAATCTATGCTCCGTGAAAACCAAAATGTACTGAAGTTAACATTTAAAAAATGAAAGAACAAATGAAAGACTTACATGGAGGTTGAGCCTATGACTGTGTCCTCATTCAAGGATACTGTATTCACACGAAGTGGTGGTCCCAGACTTCAAACATAATGAGTTGAGCTTCATTTTCATGTATTCATCCTGAATCCTTATTTTTCTAAAATAGCACCCTTTGCAAGTTCTTCCTTTTGGCAATCATTACTCTAAGTCAGAATTCAGTCGTAGGTATAGATAATCTAAAAAGAGTAGAAAAGAAGAGAAAGTGGCATTGTTAATAGAAAACCATGTAAAGTCACGACCAAGTCATCTGGATGAATCTTGAAATACATTTAGCTGCCAATTTTGCAAACCTTTACTGTATCAGTGCTCTAGTATATACCCTCAAACACCTGTAAATAGAATGAATTATTTTCTTGTTTTGAATTGTTAACATATTAAATGTTGACTCTTTGGGAGAGTTGTTGGCAAATTTTCAATGACGAGAAACATGTTATTATTGTCGACTTGAAATGTATTCCATTAATGGGGACACTCAAAAAAGCTAGCTTTCCAATGTGTGCATAGTATTGGCAACATGAATATATATTATACCTAATCTAATTCTTAATTATCAGCTGCTCCTGGTCTATGTATTTGAAAACCTTTTCACAAAGGGAACTGCTTAATATGTGGACTTTTACAATAAAAATGCTGCATTCTCATCTATGGTGTCAGGTCAGTGGTCTGGTTGGACTTGTCTTAAAGAGTGTGACCCCTCTTCCCTGTCTCATTCTCCAACACTTCCTTCCCTTTACGTGAATTGTATCTGTGAGCAGTGGGATCATGTTTTGCATGATAATGCTCCTCACTTCAAAGACATTAAGAGAGGTGTTTGGGGTGTGGAGTAGAGATACAAGACAGGAAAGGTATGAAGTGGGTGAAGCTCAAGAGTTCTGTGCCTAAAACTCTGGTGTGGTTAAGAATATGGACAGTGGTGTCAGACATCCTTGGGATCCCAACTCTACCACTGACCAGTTGTTTGACAACTGTCAATTCAGCCTTTATAAGCCTCCGTTTTACCAGCTGTAAATCAGGTATAATAAGGCCACCCCATGCGGTGACACCAGCGCTCTGCTGCCATGCCTCCCACTCCTATCAGATCAGCTCTCTAAAAGCATCCAGCACGATTCATATATGTCTTACATGTGGCTCTGTAGCATGATGTTTCATTTTTACAGTACTTGAATGGCAAACCTTCCTTTAAACTATAGGCTGAAAATCCAAATCTCTTATTGAAAGAAATCTCACAGATTATTTTCACAGCCAAAGAACCCTTCTCGGTAGCCCCCAAAATTAAAAATATAAGGAGCCAGTATCTTATTTTCTTGAAGTCCTTTGAAATTCTCACAAGAACAGAGTTAGCATAATCCTTTACTAACACAGCTGCCGTAACCTTCCTCTAGCTGTCATTGGCTTGGCCCCTCGTGGCTTCCTGCGTCCAATTTAAACATCTATTTCTCACCTTCCGGACACTTAAAAAAATTAGTCTTCACTTTGGTCTTGTCTTCTGTCTAACTCCTTGACCTTATGTTTAGCTAAGTACATATTCATTGGTTGGCCTTCATCCCTTTTTTAAAGTCTCAATATTATTCTGACTAGTAGCAGCAAGTTTTGTCTCTAATGAAGGTCAAATTAAATTTAACCAAATGATGCGGTCATTGGGGATTATGTCAAAAATTGTTATATCTCTATGACTGTCACTATGGATTTTTGTTAAACATGTAGAAGAAAGCGAGAATGACCTAGACCAATAGCTCTGCTAAATATTTTTAATGCTCATTGAGTTGCCAAAGGTCACACAGCCGGTTAATGGCAAACCCAGGAGAGCCACCCAAGTATTACTCTTTCTACTGCCCCTCACAGTGTTTTAGGATTTGGAAGTAAAATTGTGGAATACATTATTATCTTCCTGTTAATGCTTTTTTCTTTTGGATCTGCCAAATTTGAAGATGCCTTCTTTCTCTGATCTTGACTTCACTCTAATTGCAATGAGATAAATTTTAAAATATGTAGCGACAGAGATAAGTTGATAGATTTTACATTTATTTTATTCTCTAATATAATGAGCAATCACTTGTCAGTGTTACCCACTGCTTTCAGAATTCTGTTGCAAAGAAGGGATCTCCAATCATCTGAAAAATTGTAGACCCAGAGTTGGCCTTTGTCCCTCTGAGCTTGGAGCAACAGAAAACCAGAGTTTCCTATAGCTAGTCTCTACAGGCTCATTCGTTCAACTATATCAGAAAAGTGGTAGGAACGCTCTATTATTACTTAGTCTGTGGTTAGGAACCATAGGCCAATTACAAAATCCAGTTGTGACTTTCTTTTTCTCTATTCAGGATTTTTTTAATAAAAAGGTTTTTCCTTATTATTGTTTGTATAACAAAATGGAGAAGCAGAGGCTCTTACTCCAGATTATACAGGTCCAAATCCTGGCCCTGCCAAGACTTACTATCCAACTTTTTTCTGCCTCAGTTTCTTCATCTGGAAAACGGGGATAATAATGGTTTATAACCCATAGTTTTATTATATGGAATGACTGGAGCAATACCAAGGAATTATTGGATTGTTAGTAATTTTCTTCAGCACAGATACGGAATGTCAGAAAACAAAGGGCACAAGCATCATAGCCTACTTTGCTTAAGAATAACGATTATCAGTTATGAAGTTAATTACTACATTTTTCTACTGTAGGAATGCAGTACAATAAACATCTTTACTGGCATCACACCATACTTAGGAAATTCACGTACATAAAATTATAGAGCTAAGTATCAATAAATAACTATTCCCAAGTGGAACAGTGTATCATTTAAATCACTATACGTGATATGCATGAAGAAACACATGTAGATATCTTTTGCAAATTAAACATGATTTCCCTTAAAAATCCCCAATAAGATGATTGCTAAATAAACATGTGAAACATCAATAAATATGTAGCTCTATCTTAATACAGCATTTTTTTTTGCAATATAACTAAGTCAAATACATGATTTTGTAGCTAAGTGTTAAAAATCCTTAATGAAATGAACATGAGGACTCTTCCCATATAAAAAGAAAAAAATGTCACTGGACCAGGGATAGAGGCTTGAAATCACATCTGAAGA
This sequence comes from Mesoplodon bidens, assembly GCF_964165515.1. Lineage (NCBI taxonomy): Eukaryota > Metazoa > Chordata > Mammalia > Artiodactyla > Ziphiidae > Mesoplodon > Mesoplodon bidens. Next base: position 169,146,665 of record NC_138160.1, on the reverse strand, counting down.
TTTCCCAAATATTCCTATCTTGGGAGACTCAGTCTCTCACATGTGAATGAAAGGGTTTAGTCCCTTCTCCTTCTGACATATCTTAATTCCATCACTCCTCTGCTGTTTATTATGGTATCTATTATGATATTATTATTTATTTATTTATTTATTTATTTATTTATTTATTTATTTATTTATTTATTTCTGCGGTACGCGGGTCTCTCACTGTTGTGGCCTCTCCCTTTGTGGAGCACAGGCTCCGGATGCGCAGGCTCAGCGGCCATGGCTCACAGGCCCAGCCGCTCCGCGGCACATGGGATCCTCCCGGACCAGGGCACGAACCCGTGTCCCCTGCATCGGCAGGTGGACTCTCAACCACTGTGCCACCAGGGAAGCCCTATTATGATATTACTGATTATCATCTAACATTCAGGCTCTCCTAAACTCTGCCATATCTCCACATAGCTGTCTTGACTGATCTGTCCTATTTCCTTGAGTCTTCTCCAAAATAGCGCCATATTCCTAGAATACCTTTGTCGCTCAACATACTGAAGAGTCGCTAATTAAGGATTCAACCTGGTCCATGAAGTCTTTCCAGTGTGACTAAAGTACGATAGGCTATTTTCTTTCACCTCCTCCAGTACTTGATGTGATTTTTGAATAGTCTAATCCTAATGTTTACCTCAGCTAAGTACTTACATTCATCCAATCCTCTTAGTAAACCAATGTTAAATGAACCATTCTGTGACAAGAATATGATATAAATAATTCACTATCCATTTGCATCTTAAATCAGGTTTTTTATCTTCTGTATATACAAATTTGCTATACAAATTTGCCTCATAGGTTTTTTTCCTGTTAATTGTATTTTTTATGGGTCTGTAAATAAGACCCGCGTCAAAGAAGTTTTGATTAAGCATCTATAAATTCAATTCAATATAAAGCTTTCAGTAAACACATATTGCAAGTTTCACATAGGGCACTGTGAGTGTGCAGGAAGACATGCATTTTAGGATATTATCTGCTTCAAAATGCCCACCATATGATAGAGGAGTCAGACAAGAATACAAGTAACTATAATGAAGCTGCACAAAATAGTTGTATGTAGAAGAAATTGTTCTAACTGTGGGTGACCCAGAAAAGATTTCCTCTGTAATACAAAGCATTCTACCATATGTGAGGAGGACCCATTACTGCTTTAAAACTTCCTTTCTGACTACTAATGAAAGCCTTGTAGAAAATTTGTAAAATATGAAAATGCACAAAGAAGAAATATTATCCTTTATCCACTAGCAATAGTTAACCACTAAAAGCGTCATTTATTTTTTTCTCCTTTTTCAGTTTTCTTTCTCTATATATTTAAACAGACAGATGATATATAGATAAATGATACATAGATAAAGGTGTACATACAGATATAGGCATAGGTAAAATACATAGGTTTTGTAGCCTGATCTTTCACACAATTATGCATGTGTGTGTACATATGTAACATAAACGTTTTCTGGCATTCTATTATATCACACAGCTATACTATAATTTATTTAGCCAGTCCCTATTCTGCTTACTTTTGTGGTTATAAATAATCAATATCTGTATATATCTCAGTTACTGTATATATCTCCCAGCATTTCTATAGAGTAAATACCTAAAAGTGGCTTTAATGAATAAAACGGTATAAGCATTTAACAGAGTCCTGGCAGAAACCAGATGGTACACTCAGAGGGATAAGTGAAGAAAAATTAATGAAGGGGTTAGTTGCAAAGATGTGGGCAAGGTTAAGACCCACCAATAAAAGGATGATGTAGTACCATGGGTCTAACAACAGTGGAAAGTCATTACTGTCTGAATTAGTGTCCTATTGCCACTGTATCAAATTACCACGAACTCAGTGACTTAAAACAGCACAAATTCATCACCACGTCTGAAAGTTGGAAGTCTCACTGTCTAAAACAGAAGTGTCTTCTGAGCTGACTTTCTGCTGGATGCTCTAAGGGAGAATCTGCTCTTTGCTTTTACAAGTTTCTAGAGGCTTTCTGCATTCCTTGGCTAGTGACCCTCCTCCATCTTCAAAGCCAGCAATCACATCAGTCCAACCTCTGTTTCCTTCATCATATCTCCAGTTCTATCTCTGGCCTCCCACTTACAGGAACCATTGGGATTACATTAGGCCCACCCACATAATCCTGGATATTCATCGCCAGATCCTTAATGTAATCACACCTGCAAAATCCCTTTTACTAAGTAAGGTATATTCACAGGTTCTGACGATTAGAACATGAGCATCTTTGGGGGACAATTATTCTGCCTATTACACCCCTCTAGTCCTGAAAAGTGCAAGAAGGAGGAGCAGTAATGGAACCTAGAAAATACTGTGCAACAGAAGCCACCCAACAGGAGCTGTGGATTTAGATATATGATATAGCCACTGCCAAACAGTGGTCAGGTAGGGAGGGAGGGTGAGGATATTACCCAGCATTCTCTCTTCTCCTCATAAAGCATCCCATTGGTCAAACCAAATGGAAAGTATTAGAAGGCAAGGAAACCCACCCAGATAGCTTGGGCCAGAGAGGTCAATGTAGTAGGCGTACCACATAGTGAGGATGGTGGAGAATGAATCTAGAGAAATGGATGGAAACTATCCGGCAAATCTCTCCCAACATTAGCACATGTAGCACAGCCTCTTTGCACCCTAGTCGTCATAACTCTCTGATGATAAAGGTGAAATTTAGGTCATTTCAATGGATTCCTATTCTATGAAAAGAGTAATCTTTAAAAGGAATCACAGTGGAATTCTAGAGACCCATATATTTTATACCATGTGTTCTACTCAGCACAAATAACTTTCCAATTGGCTTTACAAGAGTTAAGCAAACACCTTCAGAAAGCTGCTTTCTGGGAGTTAATGTGGGCTAATAGCCATGGCCCTCTGGTGAGCCCCATGGCAAGGATGCCAAGTCAGGCAGTGATTTGCAGTCCAAAGCAGCCTGGAGATGTTTAAACAGAGGGTGGACCTTCTGATCCAGTATTTCTCATCTACTATTGCTCAGTTTAAAAGGAGACAAGGCTTCTGAGTCAGTGGGAACCCAAGGGTACAATTCTATGCTGGGTTCGAGGCTAAAAATAGCAAAGCCAGAGTCCTACTTCTGTAAACAAAATGACTATAGGACAATTAAAACTTAACTGGCATAACTTAACTGAAAGTGATTACAGCTGAACCATTTGGCGAAGGGATAAATTCAGTAGGTGCTTTGAACCCAGTGTCCAACAGAGTACAAGACTATGATTTCCTCCCAGGGCAGTGCCCCCACTCTTTTGAAGGTCACGGGAAGAAGCAAGCCCTCATTAGGACCGGATTTGAACCCTGCTGAACAGAAGAACAGGGCAATTCTACTCGGTATTTCAATTTAGTCCCTTTCCTGTTCTAAGCCTCTACTGACTCTGTCTCCTCTCCCCTTTCACTCTTTCACTTTGTTTTTTTTTCCCCAAAACGACTTGATCCCTTTGTAAGGCAATGAACATGTGATTCAATTCAGTAAGTACGCTGAGCACCTACCATATGCCAAACAGTGCACTATGTTTTGGAGCTATCATGGCACGGGCCTTGTCCTTATAGAGTTTACCATATAATGCCAAAAAAGTATTAAATTTGAAATTCAGTAGGTGGTGAGGATTATTAATGTATAACTAAAGATCTGATTACAAAATTCTTACCCCCTCCCAGATCCTATATATATATGGGAAGTTGCCATGGGGCACAATATAAAGGACCTTGATAGAAAATCAAATCAATTTTATTCCAGCTCTATTTTTACAACTAACAAGCATTATGACCTGGGGTGGGAGGGCGGAATAGCAGGCTCATAATTTTCTAATGAGGGATTTGGACCACATGAACTCCAGGTTTACCTTTTATATCTTATATTATTGAATATATAAGCTATGTATGAAATTTCACATAAACATCGTGAGTACTAATACTTCCTTTGAAAAAGAATGAAGCGAATGGATGTAGTTTCTTGAGTATCAGTAGACCTGTTATTATGTTTATTTAGATTTATACTAGTTCACTTTACAAAATGCATTTCTTAGATCGGTCACAAGTTTTAACTATACAACTGCATGTAGAAAAAATTAAAATAATATTTTAGTAGTTGGAAAATATGCTACAAGATGTATGAATAAAATAATCCAATTGTGAAAATATACCTGTATGTATATCCATATCCATACAGTAGCCTTCATTTCTTAGTTTGAGATTATGAACCCTTACCAAATGAGGAAATCCTTAATGCTATTTACCCTGATTTGTGCTATATACATTTGCCAACCAAGAATTTGGCACATAAAAATTGTCTTTGTGACACGTGACCTGAAATAGTTTTCTCTATTCATTCTCAGTACCTGTAGGCTTATCTCCCCTGACCAGAGTCACATGGCCCTCTAGCTGTGTCTAAATCTCAGTCACTTTGAGAGTCAGCTTGAATTCAGAGAGAGCTGTCCCTTGAGAATCATCAAGTCTTTTGCCACCCATCTGAGGATGAGCCATGAAAGTAACGCATGTTCAAAGCAAATCATGACCTGCAACTTCTCTGGGATCCTAACACTGGGTCCTTCAAAGTAAATTTTGAGTTGGCCACCTAGTGTATTTTAAATGAGAAAAGCATAAAGATAACTTACGAATTTGTTAGAAAGATAGATAGATGACAGACAGAAAGTTTTAAGAAAAAATGATGTTTACAGCATTGGAGATTTTTTTTTTAAATCCCATTCTCAGTTTTCTAAAATCCTCAGTTGTTCACATGAATTAATCCTACAATCAGAAAAGGGATGTTTTTAAATTTAAAAATTGCTATGATAAAAATCTGGATTTTATAAGTACATTATATGTAGTCAGCTTAGAAAAGAACTTTCTTAGAGAACAAGGAATTCTACTTGGCAGACTGCCGTGGTACGTACGCTATTCACACACACATAAACACACATACACATACACATGAGAAAAAAACTTTTCTAACTGTTATATGTTCTGAAAACCAGAAGTAGAGTGCATTCACTTTCTGCTATTGATCAAACACATTCCCTGTCTGCTCCTCCAAGCCCTTCTTGTTTCAGACGGCATTTCAGGAAACTATTTGAAGACAGCCCATCCCACACTCGCACCTCCACTTTCATTCTTTTCTCTTTGAAAAACACAGAAAGTGCTCAAGGGAAGCACCAGGGTAATAGCTCCGGAGATTAGAGTTCTCTTTATATTTCCAGCATTAGAGGGGCCCATGTGGCAATAGTTAATCTGTGTTCCACCATCTCACAGTGTGTGGTTTTTTTTTTCCATTTTATTTTTTTTTCCTTTATAACAAATTTAATCAGTTATACATATACATGTGTTCCCATATCCCCTCCCTTTTGCATCTCCCTCCCACCCTCCCTATCCCACCCCTCCAGGCAGTCACAAAGCACCGAGCTGATCTCCCTGTGCTATGCGGCTGCTTCCCACTAGCTATCTACCTTACATTTGGTAGTGTATATATGTCCATGCCGCTCTTTCGCTTTGTCACAGCTTACCCTTCCCCCTCCCCATATCCTCAAGTCCATTCTCTAGTAGGTCTGTGTCTTTATTCCTGTCTTACCCCTAGGTTCTTCATGACATTTTTTTCCCTTAAATTCCATATATATGTGTCAGCATACAGTATTTGTCTTTCTCTTTCTGACTTACTTCACTCTGTATGACAGGCTCTAGGTCCATCCACCTCATTACAAATAGCTCAATTTCGTTTCTTTTTATGGCTGAACAGTGTGGTTTTAAATGTTTCTACAGTGATGGGACCCCCAAACTGGGTCATGGTGGCCCTCCTCCAATTTGTCACAGCCACTCTGCTGTGAGGCTGATGGAAGAATACTGCAACATTCCTCTTCCCTAATGTGGACTGGTTAGGAATGATTAAATAGTGTGCTTTGCATTCCACAATACCCACAGAGATAATTAAGTGATATGTTTACAGGACACGGTAGAACATGCATATTGATTGTTTTTTAATATTATAGAATCTCACACCTTACAAGGACCTTCAAGATCATCTCCTTCATACAGTGAGACTTTTATTCAATTATTCATTCATTCATTCAAAATATTTGTTAAGCATGTACTAAGTGCTAGAAATGATGTTCCATGTTGAGGGTAGAACAATAAAGTCACAGAAACTCGCTTCTTCCTTTTTCAGAAAAAAAGTGTTCCCTTATTTAATAAATACTTCTGAGTACCTACTGTGTATGAGACATTGTGAAGCATTAGGTCTAGAACAGTAAACCTGCAGCAAATGGTGTAGAGACCCATATCCAATGTATACTTGCCCAACCTTCAACTGCCAGCTCCTGAATTTCTTTGCCTTGGGTTATTGGAGTTAATTTTGCTGTCTACACAGTAGGTTACAAGTGTTAGGAAGTTAATATATTCTCTTCCAGTCCCCTGCCCTCCCCTTAGCTGCCTTCAACCATTACCTGATGAGAGCTGGTGATAGGGTGATTAACTAGTCTGGGATGACGGGGCTACCCAGGACTAAAAGTGTAACTTTCAGCACAACCAGGATAGTACGTGAACATGCCAACTCTGTCCTAACTTTGAGGCGCAGATTTCACACTGGCTCCCAGAATGCCTCAGCATATTAAACTCCACTTACCCAGAGTGGTAATGTACTTGGGCTCTTCACTGACTACCTCCCTTCCCTGTTTCACTTCCTTACTCTGCCTCCAGTTTCCTGATATCACCTGCAAAATTATCTGCCCTTGAATAATCCTTCTCTCAGGCTCTTCTTCTGGGGAAAACTTGGCCAAAATAAAGTCATGATGCTTACTCTTGAAGGGACATAAAGTGTAGTAACAAAGTCAGGTAAGAAAATGGGTAATGACCATGCAGTCTGATGAACTGTATGATCAGTAAAATGACCATGCACTCTGGACGAACGCAGGGAGATCTTGGTGGGAGAGAGCTGGTTTATAAGAGAAAACTCTCTCTAGACTGAAGCATGAAGGATGGGTTACAACTAACCCAGCGAATGGAGGTAGAAGGATAACATTTTGAGGCAGGAGAAAAAAATCTTTTTAAAATCTTAGAACTGAAAGAAAGGGCAGCCTGCTTAGGGATCTACAAATAGTGTCCAATGGTTGGAGCTTAGAAAGAAGTGAGTAGTCGGAGAGAGAAGAAGAAATAGATTTAAATAGACACTAGGTCACGAATGACCTTGCAACCCCTAGTAAGGAGAGTGAACTTTATCCTGAGGGCAGTGGAATGGCATTGACAGGCTTTAAGTACACAAGGAAGTGACATGATTGGATTTGACTTCAGAAAATCACTCAGACTGCATTGTGAAAAATGGACTGGAGGGGTCAGGACCTGAAGCAGGGACACCAGCTAGGAAGTGCTACGGGATTCAGGGGAAGGTTAATAGTGTTTTGAACCATGGGGATAGGTAGAATGTGCTGTATTTTTAAGGTATTAAGGAAGTAAAAGTTAGAAAATTTGTGATTTATTAGATATGGTCTATAAGACAAAAAGTCCTGTTTCTTGCTTGTGTAAATGGACGGAGATGCGAAAATCATTGCGATAGTAAACCAAATGGAAGATTTCAGTTTAGGATCTGTTGGGTTTGAGTTTTTGCAGAGAACCACTTGCATATTTATCATTAGAAGCAGTATTAAAAATGGCTAACAGTATGGAATTAGGAATCAAACACATTTGGATTCTAGTTGTATGCATTGAGTAATTTCTTAAATATCTCCAAGCCTCAGTTTATTCATCTTAAAATGGGAACATCTTACAATGAGATAATTTGTGAAATGGGTTTAGCAGAGAGCCTGTTCAGTAGTTATTTCTCGATTATTATGACCTTTACATTTAATAGTAGTATTACCATCTGACTGGTGATAATGTAGTAGATACTTGGATCTGAGGTACTTAGATTGGAGCCAAGAAGAAATGAGCCAAAAATATAGTGTAATTTATTAGAATATAAAACAGTACATGAAGATCAGGAAATGGATAAGATAACTGAGGGAAAAGGTTTAGAATGAAAAGGGGAAAAAAAAGAAGATGTAACCATGAAGAAAATAAAAGGAAATTCTTGTGAGGAGGCCCAGAAGGACACAGCAAGAAAGGTGCGGTGTCACAGCAACCTCAACCCCTCTAAAGTTCAGTATGATGTGATCTGTTCACAAACAGATCGGATTCTGCACAAAGGTTAACTAAACCTAGGACTGAGAAGTTTCCATTGAATTTAGTAGCAAAGAAGTCAACAGTGATTTTATCTACAACAATTTCAGCTGAGTGGAGGTGGCAGAAGTCAGATTGTAGTTGTCTGAAGCACAAATGGAAGCTATAAAAAATAGAGACAGCAATTGGAGACAACTTCTTTAAGACACTGGGTTTTGGAGGGAAGAAGAGAGAGAAGAAAATAGCTCCAGGGAGTGTAAAAGAGGTGAAGGGAAAGCTTTATCTTTTAAAGATGGGAGAGAATTTTACAGGTTTAAATACTGTTGGGAAGGAGTCATAGAAAAGAAAAGGTTGAAGATTAAGAAAATAAATTGTATCACTAATGACCCAGACTCTTAAAGAGACTGAATACAATGGGATCTAGTGCATAGGTGAAGGAAAACGCCGTTAATTTCATGACTAAAGAAAGAACAACAACAACAAAATTGGTGCAGATGTGATGAGGTGTGAACGTGGCTCGTCAAAAAGATACTATACAACTGATGTATCATAAGATCCAGGAAGGAGAATGAATGCAGTAAATATTGATGGAGATGGTGAAAAGTCACAGATTAAATCTACATTACACAGATTCACAGACACCAATCCAGATCTACAGAATCAGAATCTCTGAATTATTTGACCTAAGATTATACTTTTAACAACATCCTAAGTAATTTTTATGAAATAGAAGTACTTCCAATTCATGAAGAAGCATTTGGGAAGCAGTGACCTACTTGGCATTAAAGAATAGGTCAAAGAAAGAGATGAAACAATAGACCAGGGAGATTAGAGGAAAGAGATGCTGATCATAGCAAAGTCCAGGTTATTGACATTGACTGAAGGTCAAAGGTCTTGAGAATTGATATGTTCGAAGGACTCAGGTTATGTTATTGGATGAGTGATCCATAAAGATGTTGAAGAAACTGAGGATTTTTTTAAGATTTAGGATGAGAAGCAAGGCTGTCAGTCAGATGCTTAATTCTCCAGTAAATGATGGGGAGAAATAGGAAGATCTGTGAACATCACCAGTGAGTAGAAGTAAACAGTGACATAACTGAAAGTCATACCTCTCAAATGATTTTTTAATTTAATTTAATTTTTAAATAGTTTAGGAAGGTATAATTGCTTAGAATGGTTTCTCATAACTAAGGATAATTCTGGTCTCACCAAGCAAATTTGTTGGTACAGAAGAATAAACAGAACCAGAGAAAAAAAGTGAATTTTTCTCCATAAAAGTTCTAGTTTCCTTGATTTCTGCTATAATTTATTCTCCCTTATATCATCTCTATATTTTACAGATGAAGAAATGGAGACCCACAGATTTAAGTAACTTGACAAAAGTTACAAAGTTAGTCATTGGTAAATTATGGTCTAAAACATAACTACCAAATGTTCTTGCCAAAATAACTCACTGATTTATATGGAAATTCTAGAATCTTCTCTAGTTGTAAATGCTTTGCATTGTAGTCAAATTTGTCAAGGCTAGTTGACTGGATGGGTTTAGTTACTACGGCCTGAAGCAGAGTTAACCAGCATCTAGGAGACAGACTTCCTGTCCAATCACTTAACCTAAGTACCTGGGAGCACCTAGCCCTGAGAAGTTGAATTGTATTCACCTTGTATTAGTTTCCTGGCTTAAAATGACAGAAATTAGTTCTCTCACAGTTCATGAGGCCAGACGTCTAAAATCAAGGTATCAGCAAGTCCATGCTCCCTCCAAAGGCTCTAGGGTAGAATTCTTCCTTGTCTCTTCCAGCTTCTGGTGGCTCCAGGATTTTCTTGATTTTGTGGCTGCATAACTCCAATCTCTGCTTCTGTCTTCACATGGCTTTCTGTTCTATGTGTCTCTTATAAGAACAATTTGCATTGGATTTTTGTTCCTCCTGGAAAACCCAAGATAATCTTATCTTGAGATCCCTAATTTACTTACATCTGTAAAGACCATTTTTCCGAAAATGATCATATTCACAGGTTCCAGAACATGGACATTTATTGGAGGTTTATTGAACGGAGGTCCATTCAAACCACTACATACCTCATGTGCCAATTTTAGCAAGTTAAAAATGATTCATTGAAATGTCATTGGATAAGGATTCACGTCCATGAAAAATCACCTAAGAGCATGGCATTGTATGCTCTAAGAAAGGAAAAGAGGATTGGAGATGGGGGTTGATATCACATATGTCTGATGTTGCACATGCCTTTCCTGTGCCATCATGGTTAGCTTCACATATATCTTCATTGGAAGATTATGTATGTATATATATATATATATATATATATATGTATATACATACACACACATATATATACACGATGTTTAAATTGTTCTCAGTCTCCTATAAGGGCTTTGTTAGTTATTGGATAATTATTATAGGATGTTGTTAGTTTGCAAACAAGGAAATTACATACCAGGGGTCATTGGCACAGAAGTTAATGAACACCCTAGAATATTAATGGATAGATTTCAGGGATTCTGTAAATACTCTAAATTTATGTGCATTTTTTTTCAACTAAAACAAATAAAAGGAGAACCTTCAGTGTATATAATTTGAAAGAAATGCTGGGTAGTTGTGTTCATCCTGTTCCTAGCTGTCCTATCTACTAACATTTCTCTCCAAAGTAGCTGCATCATTAGACTTTCACCAGAAAGAACATGAGAGAATAATGGTTTTCATACTCCTGCTGATACATATTACTTTAAAATTTTTAATATTTTTTCTAATCTATTGGGTGTGAAATTGTGCTTTGTTTTAAATTGCATTTCTCTTATATTCATGAGGTTCAAAATCTTTCCTTGTGCTTGTAATCATCCAAATCTCTTTTGTAAATCACCTATTCACACCCATCATACATTTTTCTTCCTATCTCTCCTTTCATTCTTCTTTTTTCTTTGTTTGATCTTATTCATTTGTAGGCTTTTTTTTTTGTGATCTGCATATTTAGCCTTTGCTATAGATGAGTAGATGTTCTAAGTATCTTCTTTCAGTCTGCCCACTGTTTTTTAAACTTTACGCTGTCTATCGCATACAGAAGTTTTTAATTCATTGTAATTAGGTTTGTGTACTTTTTCTTCAGATAGCCTTCCCTAAACAGTGGATAAAAACTATATTTATATATTTTATTGTAATAGTTCTGTACTTTTAATTGTTTTTAAATTATTTATTCCTATTAGAATTTATTTTATATGATTTAAAGGATTTAATTTAATTCATATGCTTAACTACTTAATCCAACAAAAATTATTCACTAACCAATCACTTCCCACATTAAAATATGTGCTATTACTGCTACACAATGCATATATATTTTCAGAATCTCTATCTGATCCATCTATTTATTTGTCTACCACAGCATAACATAATTTATTTATAAAGGATATGTAAATATATAATGTATGCATTGCTGCATTTATGTTAATAATATAATCTTGAAAGCAGCCATTAAGAAGAGATTGATTATTATAAGCATCATACTTCCATGTAATGTGTTACTATACAGCAGCTAAAATAAAGATGTGGATCTAAGCTCATTGATATAAAAAAATCCATAATATATTGCTAAGTGGAAAAAGCACACTGTAAAATTATATCTATTTATAGATAGATACATATAAAAGTCACAAAGTTGCACTTTGCACTTATATTCCATATGTAAAAAAGGTGTACACATATGTGCCCATATATACACAGATACATTGCATCATAAACACATATTTTAAAAATATGGAAGGGTTTACACTAAATTCTTGAGACTGTTGATCTCGGCACATGTCATGTTTTGGGAGAGAGGAAGACAGGAAGAAGGGAGGGCAGGTGGGTGGGTGGAAGGGAGGAGGAACAGTTAGAAGGGGAATTTTCACTTTACTCTTTCTACCTGTATGTATGGTTTTAATATTAGATAACGAGCATTTGTCTTTTATTATCAGAAAAACTGGAACCATCTATATGGTTAGATGTGCATGTATCAGTTTCCATAATCATACCCAGAGCTAGAACCACAGTTAATTAGGTATTATCAAGCGAAAACAAAAAAGGTAAGTTTTCTCCTCTCACAGATTAATAGAACACTTGCAAATGCATTGGCTGTATTAAATTGGAAAACTGTACTGAAAGGTAAGGGAGATATTATATGAGATTCTGTGGTCAGAATGTCCTGTTTGATGAGTGACATTTGAGTAGAAACCTGAATTGAGCAGGAGTGGGAGTCTTGCAATATATTCATGGAAAGAGTATTTTAAGCAGATGGAACAAAGAACACAATTCCTGACTGAGGCTGGTCTAGGAGCAGTGTGACTAGAGGGAGTGAGCAAGGAAGGAAGGCAACAACTGGTTAGATGAGGAAGGGTCTTGAGGACATAAAGACTTTGGACCTTCAGCTTTCATTGGCAGGCATGATAGGATGGGGTAAACAAATAATGATAAATAAACAAACAAGATAATTTTAGAAACTGATAGGAAATTCAAGAGGCACAAAATAGGAGACTGAAATATCTGAGAACAAAAATCTCACAGAGGCAGGTGCTATGGCACCACCAATTTTGATTGGATACTTATAAAATGTCAGCCACTCAAAAGAACCAGCTTTTTGTTTGCACTCTGTTTTACCTCACTCTTGTGGTTATATGGGTTCAAATACTATTTAGCCTTCTCTTATTTATTTATTTATTTTTTATTTTATTTATTTTTTTGCGGTATGCGGGCCTCTCACTGTTGTGGCCTCTCCCGTTGCGGAGCACAGGCTCCGGACGCACAGGCTTAGCGGCCATGGCTCACGGGCCCAGCCGCTCCGCGGCATATGGGATCCTCCCAGACCGGGGCACGAACCCGTATCCCCTGCATCGGCAGGCGGACTCTCAACCACTGCGCCACCAGGGAGGCCCAAGCCTTCTCTTATTTTATTTGTTTCTCTTCCTAAGCTTTCTTGAGTGTACTGATTTATTATTCCATGACTACCTATCAAACCTAGTGTGTTTCAATCCTCCAATATAGTAGATTCCTCTTTTGATAAAAACTGCCCAACAACTAATAACTACAATACACATTTTATAAATAAGAAAACTGAGACTCGGGGGGAAAATTATCTAAGATCATTCAGGGATGCACACATTTTCTGTACAGGGTCCCAAGCAGGTAGGAAGAATAACCCATCATGTGACATGGCTTTAAACAGGGGTCTTAGTTCCCATTCAGACCAAAGACTTGTCTCTTGTTCCTGGGTCATTGTTAAATCCTAAATCCCTGGATTAAAATGATGGATAACCATAGTCTTTACTCCCCTCTTGCTACTTGGGTGTTGTGTACACTTCATGTCTGACACCTATGGATTTTCCTCTCCTTGTGTAAGTCCAACCTTGCCTGCAAAATAATGTGATTTATGCTATCCAGAATTTTAAGATGTTTGTAGCTAGAATTGTGCCAGACCCAGAATTTAATGGGTTTATACAACTGAGGAATAGTATATTCTCATATACAAGGGACATAAAAATCTAGTATTTGCAGTGTTACAACATTAAAATCAAACTTTAAATAAGCATTTTTTTAAACTAACGCTAGAAAGACCAATTATCTTACTGTGTTAATGTAACAGTGTAAATATATATATTTTTTGATATATTTGTTTTTTCATATATTATCCATCTATCCGCCACTTTCTTAACCCATTCTCCTTTTTAAGAGTAAAATTTCTATACAGTGAAATACACAAATCCAAGTGTACCATTATATGACTGTTGACAAATGACTATGCCTATGTAGTGCAAAGGGATATGACATTATCATTACCCACAGAGAGTTCCCTCATATCCCTTCCCAGGAAATTCCATCTGTTATCTTCGAAGAGGCAATCACTATTGTAATCTTTCCACCTTAGTTGACTTTCACTTGTTCTAGAATGTCATATAAATGGAAGCATACTATATGTATTCTTTTGAGTGAGACTTCTTTCTTGTGGATAACGTTTTTAAGATTAATCCATGTTATTGCATACATTAGAGTTGTTTATATTTCTGAGTACTATCCTCTTCTACAAATACAGTAAAATGTCTTTATGCATTCGTCTCTGATGGAAAATTAGTATTTTTTTCTAGTTTAAGGCTTTACAAATAAAGCTAACATGAACGTTGTTTCTTTCATTTATCTTGGGTAAATATCTAATAATGAAATTGCTAATTCATAGGGTAGATATTTGTTTAATTTTATAAGGAATCACCAGAACATTTTCCAAATATACTGCAACATTTACCAGTCCATCAACAATGGTTCAGTTGTTCCACATCACTGAAACATCCATTGGTGTCATTTCTTTTAATTTTAGTCATTCTGGTGAGTGTTATCTCCTTGTGGCTCTTTTATTTATTAATATTTCCAAAACTATTTGAGTGGAATTGACACTTCCAGAAGATACAGATTGATTACTTTGGGATTTTGCATACCACCTCCAAGAAACCATGTATTTCAGAGGCCTATCCCTCAATTTTGCAAGTATGGCACCAAGGGTTAGCTTTTCTTGAAGACAATTTGCATTCATTCAGTTCAACTACTGCCACACTAAAGATCCAAGTCCTCAAATTGATTGATTAAAGGTAATTCCATTGAGAAAAGCAATTTCAGAGAAGGAGAGTTTGGGAAAGCAAGGTACTTTTTGATGTGTGCAATCAATGTTCTTGGTTTTTAATTAACCATATATTCAATGATTTTGTATATATCTCTCACAGATAAACCAGAGCATATTAACTGAATTAGAGAAATAAAAATAAGGTTATTACAATTCTTAAGACAGTTTACCTGCTTTCTTGGCTATTTGCTAGCTTTTTAAAGCTATATAGCATAAAATATATTACCTGGCATTATAAACTATCAGGATGATCCACTGGGTGAAATCTGTAAACATGACCAAACTACTCCTTGTAGAATCACAATGTACAGTGCCTACTTTTTAAATGGATTGATGTTAATTTCCTCAACTATCATCACCATTAATATGTCTTACACCATTAATACGTTACTTCCGAAGAGATAACTCTTAAAAGACATTGTTTAATTTAGATGCTTGTGACAATTTTCCCAAGGGTGTGAAGAAAGAGATATAAGAGAGATATACGAATTGAGTTTTCCAGCTGTGGGAATTCTGGTTCTGTTATTTTTCCTTCAGTTCACTCTAGTGGTTTTCTTATCAAGAAAGCTTCATGTAAATTCTTAATCATTGGAATCATTTCATTTCCACTTAATGAAAGGTCTATATCAACTACTAGAGTTTGAAAAAAAGTTTTATGTTAAAGCTTTATCAATGATTTATATGTAGACATAATTTGGAAGCTTGCCTATTATTCTTACTATTTTTCTATTCTATGGCATTAACATAGAAATAGTAATAGTCTGTAACTGTTGAGTCCTACTATGTGCTGCTAATTTTCTCATGTTAATGTTTTTTAAGTATTCAATTTCCTTTGCCAATTTCTTTATAATTTATTTTTATGAAAGTATCAGCTGGCACCCCAGGGATCTTGCATGTGCCCATGTCACTTTGCAGTAAGAAGGAGAACTTTCAGACAATGTATTAGACTCCTATTTCCTTTCTTGATAACTTTTCAAAAGAGATGTTATTATCCCCATTTTATAATAAAAAACATACAAGATAATCTGGTTATTCCCTCAGAGACAGGATGGACCCCCACCCAAAATTTGGTTTGGATGTCGAGAGTGGTAACACACATGCACCAACATGTGCAAAGTAGGGGCTGCAATACATGGGGAATCACTCATTTTAGTCTCCTTATCTATTGAAGTGTGTTGCTGATTGACACTTTGTGAAAGGCTGCTAGTGGAACTCCATTTGGATTATTTCCCCCAATCACTCCTCTAGCCCATAACAAGGCACATATTTGTGTCCCACCTCTCAAAATATACTTATGGAATTACCTAATTGTCCATATAGAAAATTCATAGATGACCATCTCCCTGAAATGACCTTTTTTTAGAATGACCTTGAATGAGACACTTGTCTGCTCTGAGGCTCATTCTCCTTTTCTGCAAGATAGAGATAATGATGCCTTATAGAGTGGATGCAAAGATTAAATGAAATAATGTATATAAAGCAAATAGAATGCTTGAGCCATACTACACATTCAAGAAATGAGAAATACTAATACTATTACTGTGACAATGTTTTTAATGCAGCACCAATTGAAGCAGATTATTCAGTAATGTCCACCTCTGACCTTGAGTCTTTTTAAGGCTAGATATGACTAGAAGATTCAGTTTATGTATTAATATAACATTTAAAATTGCATTTTAGTATGTTTTATAAACTCCAACGAAACCAACTGGTTTCGTTGGAACGTAGTTTATTCTTTTGGGAAAACAGGATTCAAAGAGAAAATCAGAAAGTTCAGGATTCAATTCTTTGTGAGCACTACATCTTTTCTACTAGTTTCCATTGGCATCCCGCTGCCCCCGCTGCTCCCGCACCTGCAACAAATAAATTGTGTTTGTTTCTATAATACGTCATCTCACACTATCTACAGAGAACATGAAAACTATGATATTTTTAATATAGGCTTTTTTACTCCCCAGAAATTGGGCTAGAAGAAGGTGCGAATCTATCAGAGTTGCCAAAAGAGAAATGTTTAGTGATAAATTATCTATCTGAGCATGTACGGTGTACACACAAGATATTGTGCAACTGTCAAATTGAATGTGCGCATGATTAGAATAAAGCTGCTCTATGTCAGGGCCTTCCTTAAATAAAAGTGACAAGTTCTGACAGAATTTCTGTCTGGTGTGAATGAATGAGCAAGCAGCATTGAGACGATTTCCGAAATAGCTTTGTGTGAAGGAAACATTAAAAATTCAAAATTGTTCTGCTCCATACTGTCTGCGGACAGCACTTTGGAAATGAAAAGCAGTATAGTTTTACAGAAGCCACACTTTTAGCAGACTCTGATGGTGTGGTCTTTCTCCCATCATCTTTCACTTCTGGCAGGACCTGGTCTTTGATCAGCTGTGGGTAAAACATTGTGGTTTTCAAAACTAAAGGGAAAGCCAGGCTCAAAGGGCAACTGCACTCTGGTCTCCAAGGTCTGGTCATTCTCTCCACTAATCCATTTCCCAAGAGAGCAGTTTACCTTCCCAGAGGCAGTCATGTGCCTTCAAAGAAAAGAGGAAGCTTTTCTGCAGTTATAGTAGCTCTTGCTCCAGAATCTATTGAGAGCTAACAGTATGACTTGAATATGCCCTTTGCTTTCTCCTTGAATCATTTTACTTT
The DNA here is from genome assembly GCF_964165515.1 of Mesoplodon bidens. NCBI lineage: Eukaryota > Metazoa > Chordata > Mammalia > Artiodactyla > Ziphiidae > Mesoplodon > Mesoplodon bidens. The sequence continues at coordinate 169,129,171 of NC_138160.1, read as the reverse complement.
ATATAAAATGGGAATAATACTTGCAACAATTATTAGATCCATATACACATTAGGTGCCCTGATAGACATAGAAAATGTGTAAGATGCACTCTTTGCCTCCAAAGGCTTCACAGTCCAACAACTATTTACTGAGCAATTAGAGATGATTTAAAACAATATTTAAAACATAAAGCACTAAGTCAATACAAGGATTCACCAGAATATTTAATCTACACCTATGCATACACATACATGACACAGACACACACATTGAGAAGGAAAGATACACAGAGGGACAGTGGTTAGAAAAAAACTTGTAATTACTACCATCTTTGGTGTGACTATATGTAATATTTGATTTTGTACTTATTGTGTTTTTCAAGAGGAATATGTATTGCTTTTGTAATAAAATAAACAAATAAGTGTTATTTCATCTGTATCCAGAAAAAAATAAACATTCTTACAAGAAAGCAATTTTGTAATTTCCCTCATTATCTGATGTCCATATTCCCTAACTAACACAAATATGACCCCTCTCCTCTCTTGCAGACTATTTTCTTATAATGGGAGGGTAAAGGAAACGGGAAAGGGATGTGACACAAATTTTATGCCAAGATAGTTTTGAAAATTCTAGGAATTCAGTGATCAGGTAAAGGAAAATCAGACCTGATGACCGATGCTGAACGGAGGAGGGTAGCTGTATTCTTCAGTGTAATCCTGAGCGCTTACAACCATGCCCACTACATAACAAGTGCTCAGAAAAATCTTTGCTGTAGCAAGGTAAGGATAAGCTCCCAGGGCCAAGTTTTGGCTATGACACATGAGTCAAGAGATTCTTTCTTTTTTTTTTTTAAGTCTTAGTTTTCAAGAAAATGGAAAGACAAGCCACAGACTGAGAAAAAAAACTGACAAAAGACACATCATAAAGGTCTGTTAGCCAAAGTATACAAAGAACACTTAAAACTCAACAATAAGAAAATAACAACCAATTATAAAATGGGACAAAAACCTTAACAGACACCTCACCAGAGAAGATTCACAGATGCCAAATAAGCACATGAAAAGATACTCCACACCATATGTCATCAGGGAAATGAAAATTAAAACAACAATGTGATACCACTACATACTTGTTAGTGTGGCCAAAATCCAGAATCCTGACAACACCAAAAGCTGGCCAGGAGGTAGAGCAACAGGAGCTCTCATTCATCACAGGTGGAAATGCAAGATGGTACAGCTACCTTGGAAGACAGTGTGGTGGTTTCTTACAAAACTAAACACACTCTTACTACATGATCTAGTAATCATATTCTTTGGTATTGAAAAATTACATTACTGAAAAGCCAAAGGCATTGAAAAGTTATATCCACATGAAAACCTGCATATGGATGTTTACAGCAGCTTTATTTGTATTGATAATTGCCAAAACGTGGAAGCAACCAAAATGTCTTTCAGTATGTGAATGGATAAATAAAATGCAGTATATACAGATAATGGAGTATTATTCAGTGCTAAAAATAAATGGGTTATTAAACCAAGAAAAGACATGAAGGAACCTTAAATGCATATTATTAGCAAGTAAAAGAAGCTAATTTGAAAGTACTATACTGCATGATTTCAACTATAAGATATTCTGGAAAATACAAAACTACAGAGTTAGTGAAAATATCAGTGGAGCTAGTAAAAAAGGGTTGTGGTCTATGGGAAGGATTAAAAAGGCAGAGCACAGAGGATTTTTAAGGCAGTGAAACTACTTAGGATAATACTGTAATAACAGACACATGTCTTTATACATTTGTCCAAACTCATAGACTGTACAACACCAAGAGTGAACCCTAAACTATGGACTTTGGGTGATTATGATCTGCCAATGCAGGTTCATCAATTGTAATAAATGCACCAGTCTGGTGGGGGTACTGATAATGGGGGAGGCTATGCATGTGTAGGGGGCAGGGGGATACGGGAAGTCTCTGTACCTTCCTCTCAATTTGGCTGTGAATCTAAAACTGCTCTAAAAGAATAACGTCTTAAAGTCTCAGTTAATAAAAAGCTAGTTTTGAAGATTCAAATGTTTTAGTAGAAACACTTTGTAGAAAAAGCCCTTGAATTGAATATGATCAAGTGTCCATCCCTATTCCCTACATGAAATACCTCCGCAGTCATCTGGGGATGAATTAAAAGCAAAAGACCTAAACAATCATTTAGTTGTATCAAGATCTATTGTATCAGCTATCTATTGCTGTGTAACCAATATTCCCCAAATTAGTAGTTTAAAATAACAAAATTTTAAAATCTCGTGGCTCAACTGGTTGTTGGCAAGCATCCAGTTCTCACCAGCTATTTTCCAGAGGTTTTAGTTCCCTGTCATGTGGGCTTTTCTACAGGGCTGCTTAGAACATGGCTGCTTGCTTCCCCCGGAGAAAGTGATCCAAAGAGAGAGAGCAGAAGTCCCAGTGCTTTTATGGCTTATCTCAGAGGCTTATACCATTAATTCCACTTTATGCTATTTTTTAGAAGTAAACACTAAGTCAAGACCAATTCAAGGGAGGAGTATCAAAGAATTAGATGATATATTTTTGAAATCATCACAGATGGGCTCAATTCTGGGGGCCGAGGGGGAGTCAGAATCACAGTTTTGGTTCTGGCAGTAACTAACTGTCCCTCACCCCTCCGCTTGCCAGGGCCAGGATCAGTTATATTCTGACTCAGTTAATAGTGTTGAAATATTTGACCCAACAGCCAAGTATGCCTGTACGAAGACCCTACCCTGGTGAGTACTAAGATGAATTTAAGAGTCCACAGAGACCAGTTTCCATTTTCTTGCATGGTTTCACTAACAATCATGCAACCCCCAAAATATGAGATTGTTTTTCAGTCCTTTATTTATTCATCCTTGCCTTTCCCAACTGGTGTTTTTTTGACTATCCCAGAGGAAGTTAATGTTGTACGTAGGAAGAGATGGAAACCAGAGACACCTATCGAGGTTAAATACTTGTGAAGGCTTTAGCTCCTATTCTCACAGCCAGAGGGGAAACTAAATAGGTTATTTAAATAAGAATATAAATGCCATCTTTTTTTTTTTTTGCAATAGGGTTATTCCCCCCTCTCTCTTCCTCTTTCCTTCCTTTCTTCCCTCCTTCTCTCTCTCTCAATATGAAAACATTCACAGTAGAAACTATTATTTTAACCAAGTCTCCTTACAAAATTTACACAATTGACCAAGCAAGAATTGTGCTTTCTGGTAGTTAAAAAAAGTCTAGCTAAGAATCATCCTATTACTATTCCTATCTTATGATTGCAAAGCACTTCACAGTTTATAAATAACCTTACATATGTGATTTTATTTCACCTTCCTGAAAAACCTGTGTGAGAGGTAAAATAAATATTAACCCTTCCATTGTATACGTAAGTGGGGACACACAGATGCTTGGTATGAACTCAAGTCATATAACTGCTACCTTAAAGATATTTTAGAATAGGTTAGTGTTGAAAGGGGATGTGGGAGAGAGGGAGAATGGGAGATGGACATGAGAAGCAACTACTATCCCATGGCAGGTACCTGGAGTCCATGCCAGAAACCAGGCTTCTGAGGCCACACAGCTGACTCTCAAAGTGAACACAACACTCCTATTTGAAACAATAAGAAAAAACTATGAAGATTTTTTAGGCGTGGTGAGTCACAGCACTGTGGAAAATTCTGAGCCTTAAAACTTGCATTTCTTCCTGGAATTTCTCCTCTATTTGCTGGAAAAATAGTCCTTGACTACAGTCAAAAGCAACCCAAAATAAAAACAAATTATCAATAGTTAGAAACACCTTGTCCAAATCAGTCTATGGATTTATTCCAGTGATTCTCAACTTTGAAAAAGCATCAGAATCCCCTGAAGTGTTCCTTAAAACAGAGTGGCAGGGGGAGGTGCCTCTGTACCAGGTTCTCTGGCTCAGGAGCGGTGGGGTGGAGCCCAGCACCATGCATTTCCCGGGCTCTACTGGTGTTGCCTTTCACTGCAGTTTCCTCTCTATCACTACGTATCCAGCTGTATCATGGCAAACATGTATGGGACAGAGAAAGATACCATCCCTCTGTGGGAGGGGAAAAATTTCCCTTTACTATTTTGTCACTAGGTCTAACATTTACCACGTTAGTAACTACTTTAGTCCTAAAAGCTCTAATGAGGCACAAAGGTGAAAGATGGGGTAATACTTTAGACTTCTTAACATCCATTACCATGAAAATTGACATGAATTAAGCAAACACACCAGTTAACAAAGAATAGGACCCTGAGATCATAGGACAGAGGAGAGATTTACTTCAATGGGGGTTGTAGGCACTGGCTGCCAGGAAAGGCAGGCCAGGAAGGATACCTCCAAATTCCTAGGCAGGGAGGGATACAGGAGAGTCACAGAAGTGGAGGAGGATGCACAGAGAATAAAAGGACCAGTATAGACCCCACCTTTGAGATGGTCTCATCTGGGGGTGACTAGGCACTTTCTAATGTAGCTTTGTTTAATCCTTGGTTTACCTCTTTCCTGGATATACTATTTCCATTTAAAAAACATGCTTACTGGTCAATATCCTTTTTGTTGGTGCTTTCATGTGGACCCATCCCAGGACAGGATATCAAGGTATCAATCTGCTGTTGCTTAGTTAGTGTCTCAGTGTCCAACAACATCCAATAACAAATCAATAATTGCCACCCAATGAGGTATACCAGGCACAGACGAACTACTGTGTCCGAAAACCCAGGGGCCATCGTTGCCTTAGTGGGAACAACTTTTTGCCATAAGCTGCAATCCACATAATTGTCAGTCACGGACATTTATATCTCAAAGGCTCAATAGAGTCTGTACAGCTTGGTGGATAGATCCTAGGGCCTGGTGTTGGCCACAGCCTCTCTTGGCAGTGGCTGTCATTCCAGTGTTCTTATGTAACTGGCTGAGCAGCATCTTCATGTGACGTATAAAATAACACCAATACCCAAATAGGCCTATTAGATGCTGTGCCTTCTTTTTGTTTGTGAATTTTTAAGGCCAACAGGTCTTTTTTAACTGGTTCAGGGATTGTCCTCTGAATATTAGTCCATATGTTTCCTAGGAACTTTGTTAGGGTGACCAGCCTCTAATTTGCCAGGGTTAGTCTTCTAGCCCTAGTTACTCAGATATTGAAACATCTTATCTAAGGCAGCCTGTCTTTCCAGTCAGAATAATGTCATCGATATGATGGTACCAGTAGTAGCAGTAGTATCCTAGTTTTTCTAAGTCTCTGCTTAACTACTAGAGACAAATCATGGGGGAGTTTAGATAGCCTTAAAGTAGCACAGTAAAATTATGTTGTGACATAAGCCATGAAAAACCAAATTGGTTTTGATCGTCTGTAAGTACTGGGGTGCTTAAGAGGGCGTTAGCAATGTGTACCACTGTACACTAACACCTTCAATCAGTGCAATGGACTCAGATTGTTATGTCTGGAATTGCAAGGACAAGAGGGACCACTGCCACATAGACCTTGCAGTAGTCCACAGAGAGGCAGCGTGTACTACAGAATTTTTTCACCGGCCACACAAGGCTCTTACAAGCTGATAATATTTCTTTAAGCAACTCTGTCTCCACTACCACCTTGATCGGTGCCATGAAGTCCTCCTACCCTTGCCCCTCTAGTATCCTACACTGCTTCACAGTAAGACATGACTAGGCAGAGGAAGACTGATGGGCTCCCACTTAGGCAACCTTCCTACGACCACTGTTCTAATCATGGTATTTCCCCAATGAGAACAGTTTTCATGAGAACATCTTTAACACGTCTAAATCCCACAATATATTCAGTATTAGCAGTTACTAATTGTACACTGGCCCAAAAGGATTCACCCAGATATTTAACCAGTATATTGCTAAATCTGAGAATTTTTCCAAACCCAGTTAAAGTAATTTCTTTTTAAATCACACCCATGGGTGCTTCCCAGAACTAGAGGGTGAAAAGTTTTGGCAACCTTGGTTGCTGTAAAATTCTCAACACGTCTTGACCGGTGAATCAGGCCTCCAGCCCTCTTTAGGTAACCTTAGTCCCGATCCTAGTCCTGTTTGTTCTTGAAGAGGGTAAAGTCTAGGTAGAGAGGTAGCATCCAAGTTACTGTGTCAATACCAGTCCAAACAGCACAGACCTCGGCAAGGGGGTTGAGATCCTCCTAGCTCACCTCTTATTTGTCCATAGCAAATGGCACAACTAAATAGGGATTCTCCTCTGCTAGTGCCCAGATCTTCAAATTGTGTGTCCCTCTCATGGCCTGAAAGTGAAGGGTAATACAATCTGGGGGCAAATCATTAATCTTCTTAGGGACTGATCTAATAGCCAGATTCACATGGCCCTACCGGTTGGACTTTTAATTAATTTCCTTTTCTCTCCCATAGCCTGCAGGTCACTTTTCTTGACATGTGTCCAAGCTTTCCCAGTAGCTTATTTCCTAGTAGCTGAACAGTTTTCTAGAGTTTATTCCCAGGACACAATAGGACAGTTCATTTTCCCCAACAGCATGGTGGTGCTGATTGCAGAAACTGATCCATCTGGCCCAGGTGACTATTTCGCACCTGGATGCTCATTATCTCGGTTACTAATCCAGGTTGGGGTTACAGTGACTCTAAGAGAAGGTATAGCTTCTCCTAAGTCTTCCATGGGTGCTTTGCAGAAGATTAAAACGCATCCTGGCCAGGCCACTGTTTCATATGGATGTAAAGACCCATTGCAGCAAGTCCTGATCAGTCTTTACATGTTCTTTCCCCTGGGCCCATGTCATCAAGCAAGGCAACTGTGGCCAGGGTGGCTTGGAGCACAGGGTTGATTGTTAACCACCTAAATGAATTCCTTTCTTTCTTATCCAGCAACCCTTGTATAGCTCCCTAACATGCTAACCAGATAAGTCACATTTCTATTATCTCATTAGGCTTTTACCCAGATAGAGCTCTAATTTCTCTCCTTCTGTGAGTAACCAGTTGCCCTTGATCACCAGTAAGCATTTCATCTTTTTTTTAAAAAAAAATTTTGGCTGAGCCACACAGCTTGTGGGATCTTAGTTCCCAGACCAGGGATCAAACCTGTGCCCCCTGCAATGGAAGCACAGAGTCTTAACCACTGGACTGCTGGGGAATTCCCAAATATTTCATCTTTTGACACAACTACGAATTGAAGGAAAGTGACCTCCATTTGCCAGTGGTGCAGATGGTGACTGACAACCACCGTACACTCTCTTTAGCTTCCCATGATCCTGCTGCTTTATACCTGATTCTAACCATGAAGGCAATTCATCAGTCATCTCAAGGATGATGATCCAAAATTAGTTGTCTCTGTTGTTACTGAACACTTCAGCAACCATGTCCACTCCTACCTACCAGGTTACCACACTTAACCAGCCAGTCCACAGGACTCCAGCTGTCATTCTTCCAAAAGGGCATCGCGCCCTTCCAAGATTGGAAGCCAAGTTTGTCAAGAAGGCTGACAGATGTGACTAGTAACGAAAATATAAGCCCAGATAGATCACATAGTTTATGACTTACATAGGCAGTGAGAACAAGATCAGCAATGATGTCAGCTCCCCATGTCACAAGATGACATTAAAGCAAAAGGGACCAGGTGACACGCAGACGAGTTAGGAACTAGGCTGTTTCTGAGGAACCAGTTCCACATAGGAACAAAGCCATTTTATCATCAGCAGCTATACCCTACGAGGGGACAAGGCAGAAAGCCCCTCGTCCTATAAGAATTAGGGAGACAGATGAGAAACTGCCCTGGGAAAGCTTCTCTCAAGATACGGAAGTAAGTGAGAAATTGCCTTGAATTAGCCCCTCACAACACTGCTTATCTCTCCCTGTTTCATAAGACTCACAGGGCATTCTGATAAGGCTAATGTCATTTGTGATTGAATCTTACCTAGGTGGCCTGTGTTGTACAAGGTCACCAGGGCACTGGCATAAATGTATAAAAAGGACAAGAGAAACCCATGAGTCAGGAATTTTGCTCAGAAGAAAATATTTTGCTCCTTTGTTCCTTCTGTTATTCTGAATAACTTATTCCTGTTAATTTTCACTCTTTTGGTATCTTGACTAGACAAGATAGATTCCTTCCATGACCTTAGATTTTTTTCTATAAATTCCAAGATCTTTTCTAATATCATTACTTTTTCATCACATTCTTGCCTAAACATTTCTCATAAAAGACCACATTTATTTCTTACTTAGTGAAGCTGTTATCTTCATTTGACAGCTGAAGATTGCAGGAGAGGGTTTGCCCATGGCCAGAGTAGGCTTACACCATAATACACTTTAGCACATTCTCCCCTCAATATCAAATTGATTTTTTTCATATACGTCTGATCATATACGTTTTCTAGCTAAAATCTTCCAATAGCTTCCCCCATAACATAAAATTCGAACAGTAAACATGCATTTAAGGTTCTATTAGGATCTCACCTGCAAACTTCCACCCCATCTCCCACCACTCCCCAATCATTCACTATACTTCACCTACTATGTCTTCTTTCAGTTGCTCAAAAATGCAAAGTCCATTCCTGCCTCAAAGGCTTTGCCCTGGCCTTTTTCTCTGCATGGAATGATTTTTTCAGTTCTCTGTGGAACTGATACTTTTTTATCATTCGAGTCTCAGACTAAGTATCACTCCCAATTACCACATTTAGTGTTACCAGATTAACTAGAAATAAGTTGATTCAGAATATGAAAGAGCCCAATTCCACACTAGCAATCAGATTATAGGTTTTCCAAGAAGGGAGTAGAATTCTAAGCTGTAGAAACAATGAAGGCTGCTGCAAAGGTTAATCAAGAAATTCATGCCAAATTGGGAAAGATTTCAGCAGGTGTTAAGGAGTGAGCATGTAATGGAGTAGAGGAAGAGGAGTATATTCACAAAACATGTAGGTCGAAGTATATAAGCCCTGTGGGAATAAAGGATATCATAAGAGGTGAGAAGAGACAGGTTGAGAAATAGAGTAAGTGAAGAAGGACCTCGAATGTTGGGCTTAATACATGAGATGATTTGATTTGTTAGTTTTTTTCTGTTTTTTTTTTTTTTAAGACAGTGTGTCACTGAATACTTCTGAGAAGAGGAATGATTTAGTGAAAACTGTTCCAAAGGACATTTTGCCTGCTATTTGCAGAATGACGTAACAGTTATACTAATTAGAGAAAATACATGACAGAAATAGTAAATAGTAAATATATACTTATCAAAGCAAACCTACAGCTCAGTAATGTTTAATTTGGCTCTTCTAAAATGTTGCATGCAGTGGGTTGGTCCTTTTGTGAGCATATTTTTATATTAATAAATTAATTTCTACTTCCAACAAGGACCTACTGTATAGCACAGGGAACTATATTCAATATCTTGTAATAACATATAATGGAAAAGAATCTGAAAAAAAAAGTGTGTGTGTGTGTGTGTGTGTGTGTACACATAACTGAATCACTTTGCTGTATACCTGAAACTAACACAACATTGTAAATCGACTATTCTTCAATAAAAAAATGCACAAAAATAAAGAATTTCTATTCCCATGTGTTTTCTTAGAATTAATGTCACTTTACGGGGTCTCTTGGGAAGTTAGTTAAAAATTCAGGGCTTCCCTGGTGGCGCAGTGGTTGAGAATCTGCCTGCCAATGCAGGGGACACGGGTTCAAGCCATGGTCTGGGAAGATCCCATATGCCGCGGAGCAACTGGGCCTGTGAGCCACAACTACTGAGCCTGCACGTCTGGAGCCTGTACTTAGCAACAAGAGAGGCTGTGACGGTGAGAGGTCCGCGCACCGCGATGAAGAGTGGCCCCCGCTCACCGCAACTAGAGAAAGCCCTCGCACAGAAACAAAGACCCAACACAGCCAAATAAATAAATAAATGAATTTATATAAAAAAAATTTCAGTGCAGACTTTTGGGGAAAATAGGAACCATTTTAATTAATTTTCATGCATCTTTATCTATAACTCTGAAAAGAACATTCAGTATATAGTCAAAGGATCTATTTGTAATCTCATTTTTCCCATTTACTATTCCATTAACATTGAATAAAATACATTAAATAATTTTTATCCACACAAACTAATAGGGGCAAGTGTGAGGTAACTCATCATAAGTTTCTCAAAATCACACTTTCTATATCATGAGGTATTCTTCAAATGTCCAATATATAGAATAGGTGGAGCAGGACAAAGGAAAATGCAATGTCTCCAATTTATATAACAACAAATAGTTAATGTGTACCTACACTCTACCAGTATTTTACTAAATGTTGAGATAGAGTAAGGATCAAAATATGCCAGCCCTCAAGAAAATTACTGTCTAATAGACAGAATAGTTTCTGCAGTCCAGCTATATACCATCTTCTCCGTCACTATGAAAGCACTATTCACATAGAAGGAGTTTCATATAAATCAAAGAGAAGCTGGTGTTAAAGTGATTAATGGAGGAAGCTATTAGACTGGGGTGGCTCTAATACCTTGGTAGCCTACTAAGCAAACCAAAACCTAAGCCAGAGTCAATGCACTAGAATCCAAGAAAATAAAAGGACAGCCAATCACAAAATCATGGCTACCTAGGCTTTCTCGAATAAGGTAACTGCTTAAGCTATAGCCAATCAATAATTTCCTTGCTTTGTTTCTGCATCTTCTCTTTAAAACCTCTTCCCTAATTCCTGTCAGATGGAATGCTCCTAACCATCTTCTGTTTGCCACTGGCAGATTCTGACTGATGTGTGTTCAAATAAACTCTTGAAAAATTTTAATGCGCCTCAGTTGGTCTTTTAACAATGGTAACACAGATCAGAACTGTATTTCTAGAGAGTCATATACTTTCTTTTTATTCTAGATTAATTGCTGTATTATATATGCAACATATTTGACACTAGTAAGACATATCTGAATTAAATGATATGGCTCTATTTTGAAATATTCCACCCTTCAAATGATGCTATAAAAAACAGAGGTCAAGTTGACATAAAGACATAGTGATTATCAAATTTAATTTTCTTTGTGCTGTATAGTTATCCTTCTATTTTAGTGAAAGAGGAAAAAAAGAATAAGTAAATATTGTGAACTTAAAAATGTTCACACCATGTTATATGCCCTCTTACATTTTAAAATAATTACTATGATAACAAAAAGAGCTATTGTTTTCTTACTACGTGTTAGGTACTCTGCTTTGCATCTTATGTACATTTTCCTATTGAGTACACGTAGCAACCTTATGAGGTCAAAATTTGCAATAATACATTTAAGTTTTCTTGTTTAGCTCATGATCCCTTCTTTGAAATTACCATCTACCATATGAATAGATGGGCCTCAGTATTACACTTACTTACATAAGATAATCCTATCCCTTTGGCCACAACTGAGCAGAGCACAACAGATTCTCTCTCTTGTTTCAGACTGGACACTAGAAGACCAAGGAGATTAAATGATGTGGGCTTAAACTAGAAGACAATGAATAGTATAGGCCAGAATCTGTGCCTTGTCAGAACAAACCCATCTATAAACAGCAATTTTAGAAGCTCAGATAAGCCATGAAAGCTAGAAAAAGATGATTTACAAGTAAACTATGGAGAATTAGGAAGACTCATAGCAAGACTCAGAAGCACAAATTCCTGTCATTGTGTGTGATGACTGAATTTTTTTGTTCTGTCAATAAAGTTGCTTAGCGTGCACATCAAATAAACCACTTGTTCACTTGAATGGTATTATTGTATTACTATGCTATTATTACTGTAACTTTGTGCTAAATGATACCGGATTAAGAATGGGGATTTCACTTGTTCCACATTCTACTCAAAATTTGGTATTTTAGTATTTATATTAGCCATTCCAGGGTTTGTGAAATATCTTTTTGTAGTCTTAATTTTGTTTCTCTAATGATTAATGATTTTGAGCACCTTGAACAAGTTTATTGGCTATCTGTTTATCTTTCTTTAGAAGTATCCAAGACTTCTGTCCATTTTTAATTGCATTGTTTGCCTTTTTATTATTTATATGCTGAAGTTTTTAAAAAAATATGACTATGAGTCCTTTGCCAGGTGTATGTATTATAAACATTTTTCCCAGTGTGTGGCTTGTTTACTCATTTTCCTACTGGTGTCGTTTGATGGGCAGACTTTTTTATTTTGATGAATACAATTTATCACTTTTACTTGTATGGTTAATACTTTTCTGCCCTGTCTGAGGAATATATGCTTGTTCCAACATTGTGAAGATATTCTCTCAAATTTTCATTCAGAGATTTTATTCTGGTTTTCTGTTTATGTCTATTATCTAACTCAAATTATTTTTTGTATATATAGAGAAAAGGGGTTGAGGTTCATTTTTAAAATCAAATATCCAGCTTTTTAGCTCTTTCATTATACAAATTTATTTTGGGTACTCCTCTTGTATTTCAGTTGGATTATTTCTATAGATTTGCCTCTCAGTTCACGGATTGTTTCCTCCATTGCTTCTAGGGGTGCTGTTAAATCTTTCAATCAATTTCTTCATTTGGTTTATTTTTATAGTTTGCATCTCTTTGAGGATATATTCTGTTTGTTCATAAACACTGCACATAATCTCAATTAAATCCATTAATATATTTATTATAGTTTTTAAAACTCCCTGTGTGAAAATTCAAAAGTCTAGACCATCTCTGCATCTGTTTAAATTTACTATTTCCTCTCTTCACCATGGGTTACATCTTGTTTCTTTATGTCTAGTAACTTTGATTGTGTATCAGACATTGCATATAAAAGTACCTAGTATATTTAAAAAAGTAATATTTAGCCTAGAAAAGGGTACACCCCTGTTTCTGTAAGGTTTCTAATAATGGAGCTGAGTTTAAATTATTTCATCTCGATCCAGACTTTGCTGCAGTTTGATTTATTTGTTTCACCAGTGACTTCAGCTATTTGAGTAAGGAATGATGTTTTCTTCATCAAAGCTTGGGAGTTGAATGCCAGCAAACTGTGGGAAATCACTTTCTGATTTCAGTCTGGCTATCAGCTCTTTGGGCCACTGGGGAATTCTCTTTGATGTCCAGGTTAATTCCTGGGAGTTTTTCTGCCTTTGGGAATCTATCGTCCTCGGCTGCCCTACATTTAACCCTTTAACGCTCCACTGCAACGTTCTCAGTAAACACCAAAATTGCAGGGGTTTCAGCAATACACTCAGATAAGATTTGGAGTGCCTTGGATTTATCTCAGCTTTCCTGCCCTCTTCCCAGCCTTTGGCAGCTACTACTTGGCATTTGATGATAGCCTATTGCATCCCAGGGGGTTGTTCTCAGCTCTCCAGCCCTGCTCAGCTTCAGTAAGCCACTGCCTTACACTTCGAAAAGCACCTCTGGGTTTGGTGGGGTGGGGTGGGAGTGGGGGACCTCCCTTAACTCTCTTGTCCTGCCTCAACTAAGGAGGTGGCTTGTAGAAAGAAAGTTAGTTGAAGGATGCAAGTAGCTCAGTGGCTGAAGCTCCTCAGTATCCTAATCTATCAAACCAGCCCACAAATGGCCATTAAATGTTTATTAAATGCAGATTTCTCCACATGCCTCGCTGTGGAAGATTTCTTATCCTCCTCTCTCTCTACCAGAAATCAAAGCAACTGCAGGCTCTTCCCTCTTTAGAGGGATTCATCACTTTCTGAACTTGTGTTCATACACCTTTTTACTATTGTTGTTTTGAATTCTCAGTTCTTTGATTTTTGTTTTCTTTTTTTAATGATGACTTTGTAGCTTCTCTAGTTTTGTTGCTGTGGTGGTTAGCATGAGGAAGATAGTCTCTTAAAATGTTTTAACATCCTAATGGAAAGTAAATATTTACTATTAGGCTTATATTTTAATTATTATTTTTATCAAATAATAATTAAAATTATTAGTTATTATTTTCCTGAGCCATATTTATAAGAAAAACTAGTTGATTTTAAAGAGGATTGTGGTATTTCTTGATATAAGTTCTCATTTTAAAAGAGTTCATATTAAAATTTTAATACATTTCTCAGCTATCCATATTTTCTTCTAATTTTCTCTTCTGTAAATTTCTACAAGTAATTCACATAGACAAAACTGTGTCTATCTGTATTAGGGGCAGACAGTTTTATTTTATATAAGTAGTGGGGCACCATTTTCAATTGCTGTTCTCATGATTTCCAAGAGGCTTTTGGAAAGATTTGATAAAATGTACTATTAATTATAGACCATACCCAATTTTTCTGAGCAAAGAGAAAAGAAAATCAGAAAAGCACTTCTCAAAAACCACAGGTATATTTTCCTCAAAGTTCTCTTTTTCAGTCAAAATAATCTCAAGGAATTCAAGAAAGAAAAAATCTAAGGTGTTATCAAATATCTTCACTGACCAAAGTGGTGCTCTATAAGTTGTTCACTTCTAACATTTATGATTTATTTCTGAAACTCCACCCAAAATGTCATTTCTTTATGCTTTATTATTATAGGATGTTCCATTAATTATGTCAGCTAAAAAGGAGGTATAAAATTATCCAACATAAAAGATGGAATAAAGCACGGAAACCTTGCAGTAAAAAAACATTCATCAAAAAGAGTCATGTACCAAAATGTTCATTGCAGCTCTATTTACAATAGCCAGGACATGGAAGCAACCTAAGTGTCCATCAACAGATGAATGGATAAAGAAGATGTGGTACATATATACAATGGAATATTACTCAGCCATAAAAAGAAATGAAACTGAGTTATTTGTAGTGAGGTGGATGGACCTAGAGACTGTCATACAGAGTGAAGTAAGTCAGAAAGAGAAAAACAAATACTGTATGCTAACACATATATATGGAATCTTAAAAAAAAAAAAAAGAGAGAAAAAAATGATCAGAAGAACCTAGGGGCAAGATGGGAATAAAGATGCAGACCTACTAGAGAATGGACTTGAGGATATGGGGAGGGGGAAGGGTAAGCTGTGACAAAGTGAGAGAGAGGCATGGACATATATACACTACCAAACGTAAAATAGATAGCTAGTGGGAAGCAGCTGCATAGCACAGGGAGATCAGTTCCGTGCTTTGTGACCACCTAGAGGGGTGGGATAGGGAGGGTGGGAGGGAGGGAGAGGCAAGAGGGAAGAGATATGGGGACATATGTATATGTATAACTGATTCACTTTGTTATAAAGCAGAAACTAACACACCATTGTAAAGCAATTATACTCCAATAAAGATGTTAAAAAACAAGACAAAAATGAAACAAAAAAACCATTCATTTCAAAAAGAATTAAAAACAATGAGATTAGCTCTACATCTAAACTTGTATTTTAAAAGTAATGTCCCTTACTAGTACCTGTCTTGTGTCACAATAAAACTGTAGAAAAGCAAGAAATCATTTGATTTCTTATATGTATTATACTTCAAAATGGATTTTAGAAATATATGCAGTTTTGTGCATAGGAATATAACAATACACTGTGACATGCTGTGAGGGAAGAGTGCCTATTGCTTTTCAAATCAGAGCAATGTTTTGAAGACCCTGAGTTTCAAAAATCTTCTATTAAGTTTTCTTTACAGTGCTTTTCTTATAGAATTAATCTGTTGGAGTTGTATATGCCTTTATGAGAAAAAATAATGTTGCAATGACAATAACAATTATAATTTAGTGAGGGTTTATAACTGTCAAGTACTATGCTATAGGCATTAATAAACAACCTGATTTAGTCTTTGCAACAACATTGTGAGATAAGTTTTGGTGCTCCCATTTTATGGGTGAAGACAGAAATTTTAAGTGACTTGGCCAGTGTTAACACAGTTACCACTTGCCAAACCTCCGATTAAAATCTAGCACCATTGATTTTTTTTTTTTTCCTGTACTATCCGAGAATATAAGCAAAGCCCTAGACTGTATCACAGGCATTAGCATAAGAAACACTGCCTGAATCTGCATCCTTACTGTAAAAGAAATATAGCAGGTACCAATGAACATAACTGATCAATAGATTTGTGTGATTTGTTTAAAAATTAATTGTTATTCTGCACTAGAAAGGAAAACTGAATTCTAAAGGAAAGTTGTTAATTGGTCTTGCCCTGGTTCTGATGCTAGGCAAGGTTAACCAAGACAGGCATTAAGTATATGAAAATCTGTGCATTGTAAATACAAGAGAATGTTTCACCAACAAGTATTTCATGGATAAAAACCCATGAAATTATCATTGTTCTCAGTCATCTAACAAGCAGTTCTAATCAGCAGCTTATTTCAATTGTGAGACCGCAAATTACAAGTGCAAAAGGCTCCTCCCCTTCCTCTCCTACAGATATGTTGAAGAATACATTTTAATTCACAAATACTTAAATTTTAAAGAGATCAGAATGTAGCCATGAAAGTGTAAATCATGATGAACCTTTTGCTTCCTGGACTTCAAACTTACAAAGTATTTTCTCCTTGGCCTATGCAAATTACATTCCCAGAAATCATCAGATTCTTCTTTTCTCTTTAGTATTTTCTCTAGGGACTCAAATGGCAGAATGTGGTCTTTGTTTTCCCAATATCATGATGATAAATGATAAACCACAGAGCTAGATGCACCAGATTCTGAAAACGATTTCACAGTTCATAGAAGAGTGATAAATGAAACTTTCCAAAAGATTAGTCAATACCTCCTCAACTGTGCTATAGATAGCTCATTATGGATAAATGCCAGTTACAATCATGCTTATGACTCTGCTCTGTTTAATTTAAAGCTCCCTAAAAAGAGGAAAAGTGTCTTGAGCTGTGACTGACACATATCTATAGATATCAGATTTTCTCTTTAGAGGGATAGATGATTCAGCTTAAAACTCCAGAGAATTTCTATAATATCTAAATGTGTGAGTTAAGAGTCTCTTCATCCCTCAACACATATATAAGAAGTTATTTTGCAAATGTTATTGCTTTCTTAGAAATCTTTTAAATGGATGGTAGTCCAGGGCTCTTTCTGGAATGCTGAGAAAGGAAGCACCAGCAATTGGAAATAACCCAAGTTGGGTCATAAAATTCAAGGAGACTTAATATGCCTTAAAACCTGTTGGTTCATGTATCATTATTGGGAGATGGTGGGGGGAGGAGATTGCACCCCTTCTTATGGACATATTCTGGATCTGTGGTTCTCAAAGTGTAGTAAGGGAAAAAGGAGCATCAGCATCTGCTCATAACTTCTTAGAAATGCAAATTATCAGGCTCCACTGAAGATTTACTGAGTCAGAATCTCTGTGCGTGGGACAATCTGGGTTTTAAAAAGGACTACTGTTCAGTCTAGCTCCATGATACTCTAGTGTTGCCTGAAAATCAACAACATTGGGAGCCCATGATAACTTGTTAAATCAACAGATTTGGGGCTCCATGCCTACTGGTTCAGAATCTACATTTTAATAGGATCCTCAAGTAATCTGCTTCTACGTATGTGTTGAAGAAGCATTGTTCTACAAGCTTGACTGATGTGTGAGGTAAATTTCATTATTTCTGCCTATATAAAAAGGCAATATCACTCTTTAACACTGAGGTTAGAGAATGGGCAAAAAAAATCTTTGTCAAGACAATTCTCTATCAAGCACTATTCATCCATTCAATAAGCATTTCCTGAGCATTTCTTGAGCACCATATTCTGGGCACAGTTGTAAACACTGATTTTAGGAGCAATGCACAAGAGGAAATGAGCTTACCCTCTACAAAGTAATCAGCATTGAAATAAGAGTTGAAACCCATTTGCTATCCTTGCGGTAAATGAGACTAAGAAGGAAATCCTGAGGAGAAAATTGTCATCTAAATAGTCATTATTGCAGTTATATTGATTAATGTCTACTGGTATATGATATTTGTACCTTCATATCTATGGCACAAAATATTCCGTAAGATTGATCTTGCTTGTTATGGATCAGAATAATTCTAGCATCTAATTTGTGTCATGAGTAATATGTGAGGTAGAGAGAAAATGAAAGCTAATATTGCATACATGTTGAGATGATCCAGCAGAGGTAAAACCAATATCTGTTTTGTTGACTAACACTCTACTTAGGGGTAGGTGGATGAGTTTTATGGATTCATGCTCCTATGGCTGTTTAACAAAAATCTATTTATGAAATTTCAATTTAAAGGTGATATAAATTAAATATTTGGCATTATATATGTGTTGAAGCAAGAGTCTCATGATAAAAATTACAGTAAGAGACTACTACAAGTAACTTGCTAATAAATTGGACAACCTAGAAGAAATGGACACATTCTTAGAAAGGTACAGTTTCACAAGACTAAACCAGGAAGAAATAGAAAATAGAAACAGACCAATTACAAATACTGCAATTGATTCCATGATTAAAAAACTCCCAACGAACAAAAGCCCAGGACCAGATGGCTTCACAGGTGAATTCTACCAAACATTTAGACAAGAGTTAACATGTATCCTTCTGAAACTATTCCAAAAAATTGCAGAGAAAGGAACACTTTCAAACTCATTCTATGACGCCACCATCACCTGATACCAACACCAGACAAAGCTACTAGAAGAAAAGAAAATTACAGGCCAATATCACTGATGAACATAGATACAAAAATCCTCAACAAAATACTAGCAAACTGAATCCAACATTACATTAAAATGATCATACACCATGACCTAGTGGGATTTATCCCAGGGATGCAAGGATTTTTCAGTATTTCCAAATCAATCAGTGTGATACACCATATTAACAAATTGAGGAACAAAAACCATATCATCTCAATAGATAGAGAAAAAGCTTTTGATAAAATTCAACATCCATTTATGATAAAAACTCTCCAGAAAGTAGGCATAGAGGGAACCTAACAACATAATAAAGGCCATATATGACAAATCCACAGCTAATATCATACTCAATGGTGGAAAGCTGAAAGCATTTCCTCTAAGATCAGGAACAAGACAAGGATGTCCACTCTCACCAGTTTTATTCAACATAATTTAGGAAGTCCTAGCCACAGAAACCAGAGAAGGAAAAGAAATAAAAGGGATCAAAACTGGAAAAGAAGGGGCTTCCCTGGTGGCGCAGTGGTTGAGAGTCCACCTGCTGATGCGGGGGACACGGGTTCGTGTCCCAGTCCGGGAGTGATCCCACGTGCTGCGGAGCGGCTGGGCCCGTGGGCCATGGCCACTAAGCCTGTGCGTCCGGAGCCTGTGCTCCTCAATGGGAGAGGCCGCAGTGGTGAGAGGCCCACGCACCGCAAAAAAAAAAAAAACTGGAAAAGAAGAAGTGAAACTGTCACTGTTTGCAGATGACATGACACTATACATAGAAAATCCTAAAGATGCTACCAGAAAACTACTAGAACTCATCAATGAATTCATTAAGGTGCAGGATACAAAATTAATACACAGAAATCTGTTTCATTTTTTCTTTGGTTTTTTTTTTGGCCATACTGCACGGCTTGCAGGATCTTAGTTCCCTGACCAGGGATCGAACTCATGCCCTTAGCAGTGAAAGCATGGAGTCCCAACCACTGGACTGCCAGGGAATTCCCTGAAATCTGTTGCATTTCTATACACTAACAAGGAAAGACCAGAAAGAGAAATTAAGGAAACAATTCCATTTACCATAGCATCAAAAAAGAATAAAATACCTGGGCATAAACCTACCTAAGGAAGCCAAAGACCTGTACTCTGAAAACTATATAAGATGCTGATGAAATTAAGTCAAAGATGACACAAACTGATGGCAATATATGTAATGTTCTTGGATATACTGTCAAAATGACTATATTAACCAAGGTGATCTACTGATTCAATGTAATCCCTATCAAATTACCAATGGCAGTTTTTACAGAACTAGAAAAAATTTTTTAAAAATCTGTATGGAAACACAAAAGACCCTGAACAGCCAAAGCAACCCTAAGAAAGAAAAATAGAGCTGGAGGAATCAGGCTCCATGACTTTAGACTACACTACAAAACTACAGTAATCAAAACTGTACGGGAGTGGCACCAAAAAAAGACACATGGATCAATGTAACAGGATAGAAAGCCCAGAGATAAACCCAAGTATCTATGGTCAATTAATCCATGACAAAGGAGGCAAGGATATACAACGGAGAAAAGACAGTTTCTTCAATAAGTGGTGCTAGGAAAATGAGACAGCTACATGTAAAACAATGAATTCAGAACATTCGCTAACACCATATACAAAAATAAACTCAAAATGGATTAAAGACCTAAATGTAAGACCAGATACTATAAAACTCCTAGAGGAAAACATAGGCAGGACACTCTTTGACATAAATTGCAGCAATATCTTTCTGGATCCATCTCCTAGAATAATGGAAATAAAAATAAAAATAAACAAATAGGACCTAATTAAACTTATAAGCTTTTGCACAGCAAAGGAAAACATAAAACAAAAAGACAACCTACAAAATGAGAGAAAATATTTGCAAACGATGCGACTGACAAGGACGTAATTCCCAAAATATACAAACAGCTCATACAGCTCAATATCAAAAAGACAACCCAATCGAAATATGGGCAGAAGACCTAAATAGATATTTCTCCAAAGAATATATACAGCATGGCCAGGAGGCACGTGAAAAGATGTTCAACATCACTAATGATTAGAGAAACGCAAATCAAAACTACAATGAGATATCACCTCACACAGGTTGGAATGGTCATCATCAAAAAGCCTACAAATAATAAATGCTGGAGAGGATGTGGAGAAAAAGGAACCCTCCTACACTGTTGGTGGGAATTTAAATTGGTATAGCCACTATGGAGAACAGTATGGAGGTTCCTTTAAGAACTAAAAAGAGAGCTATCATATGATCCTGAAATCCCACTCCTGGGCATATATCCAGAGAAAAGTATAATTTGAAAAGATACATGCACCCCAGTGTTCACTGCAGCACTATTTACAATAGCCAAGACATGGAAGCAACCTAAATGTCTATCAACAGATGAGTGGAAAAGAAGATGTGGTAATATATATACAATGGAGTATTACTTATCCATAAAAAAATGAAATAATGCCATTTGCAACAACATGGATGGACCTGGAGATTATCATACTAATTGAAGTAAGCCAGTCAGATGAAGATAAATATCATACAATATCACTTATATGTGGAACGAAAAATAAAAGATATAAATGAACTTATTTCTAAAACAGACAGAGACTAACAGACAAAGAAAACAAATTTATGGTTACCAAAGGAGAAGGGGGAGTGTGGGGGAGGGATAAATTAGGAGTTTGGGATTAACACATACACACTACTATATATAAAACAGATAACCAGCAAGGACCTACTGTACAGCACAGGGAACTCTACTCAATATTCTACAAGAACCTATAAGGGAAGAGAATCTGAAGAAGAATAAATAAATAAATAAATAAATAAATAAATATATATGTGTGTGTGTGTATATATATATATATATATATATATGACTGAATTGCTGTGCTGAATACCTGAAACTAGCATGAAATTGTAAATAAAATATACTTCAATTAAAAAAAGTATTAGGAAAACATTTAACTAGTATTTATAGTGGCAATGAATACAGATTTTTAAAAATAAATGTATGCATAGTGAATCTATTTAAGAAAACTATTTAGTAATATGATAATATTGAGAAGTAATATTGTATAACATTTAAGAACTTAAACTCAGGTCAGACTACAATATAAATTGTCACTTAACTTCTTTAGAAATGAACTTGTTTAAGTATAAAACAGAGATGGTAATATTTACCTATAGGATTATTGGAGGATTAAAATTGTTAATACAAATAAATGTGCAGAACAGTGACCAGAATATTGTAGGCACTATGTAAGTGTTAGTGTTGACTAGTTGCAGTATTGATGATACGTACAAAAATTATGAAAGTTGTACACAAACAAATGACGTTTGAAAGAAACCAAAGCCAAGCCTATCATGGTGTGAAGGAGAGAGTTGTCTAGAGAAACCTAGAGAGTAAACATTATAGCATAAAAATATGATGATGGACTTTTTGGGGGGGCTTTTTATTTATTTTTTATTATTTTTAAGAGATCTTTATCGGAGTATAATTGCTTCACAATAACTGTGTTAATTTCTGTTGTACAACAAAGTGAATCAGGCATATGCATACATATATTTCCATATCCCCTCCCTTTTGCGTCTCCCTCCCACCCACCCATCCCACCCCTCTAGGTCTTCGCAAAGCACGGAGCTGATCTCCCTGTGCTATGCTGCTGCTTCCCACTAGCTAACTACTTTACATTTGGTAGTGTATGTATGTCGGTGGACTTTGATGGGCCTGGTTTTCAGTTTAATCTGCCATTTATGAGTGCTATTACCATGTGTTAGTACTTAATTTTCCTAAATATGGATTGTCTTATCACATGTTTAGATACAGTAGAAGCTAACTTATGTGGTTGTCTAAAAATAAAATGAGGTAATGCAAATAAACAGATAAGCAGAATATTCAATATGGCTAACAGGAGGGGTTAAAATAATCATTATTTCTATTTTTAATACCTGTGATCAAGCTGAATTCTCATCAGAAAGCCTAACATCCAGGAGATAGTAAGACAGTGAGAGGCAATTTGCTGTTTTTCCTTGTTCTTGTTTTTAAACCTCAGAGTCCTGAGCTCTTATTCCATCAAACTGTTGAATAGCACGAAACATGTCCTTTGGATAACAATTACTTGCATCTATTATTTGGTAGGTATTAGGACCTCTCTCATTGTATATGGTTTCTTTCTAGCACTCGACAGGTGGTTTATTTCATGGAAAAAGCACAGACTTTGAGCTCAGATTAACATGAGTTCAGACCACAGTACTATGGCTTCCAATTTTTATGCCTTGAATAGAATTATTAGCCTCTTCAATTTTAGCTTCCTAATTGGTGAAACTGAAATAATAATACCTACTTCAGAAATTTCTAAGAAGAAAATTAAAACAAATATATTTATAATGCTAGGCCCATAGATGTGACATATATTTTAGTTATTAATGATATTTCTTTGCATTTTTATTCATTTATCCAAATAAGTATTTATTAAAACACTGTTATTTGTTAGGTATGATTATTCTACTTTAACAGTAGGACTGTGTCATTTTATCTTTGTACCACACAGTATCTGCTACAGTATTTTTTCTTTACTAAATGTTTGTAAATGTGAATATACCATTACTATAGTATCTACTGTCTTGGAGAACACTATAAAAGTTCTAAGCTTTTTCTAGTGTATTTTTTTAGCTGGAAATATTTACACGGTATGGAATTATCACAGTTTATACTGTAGCAGACTCAAGAGGTGTCTAAACATTCATGGAAGAATATTTCAATGTCTCACTCTGTTCCTGTATAACCTGGCAAATTATATGATGCAAACTTGCTATGATTCAGCTGTTTCAAATTTTTGGCTGTTTCAAATTTCTCGTTCATTCATTTGTTTATTTATTCCACTTACATTTTATTCATTGCAAAAAATACATATATTTATGTATTTTTTAACCATTCCTTGGGTACATAAGGACTTATGTCACGAAAAATTTCAAGGTCCAAATTACTATAAGCTATTTCTTATAATAAATTATATAAATGCAAAATATTATCATTTTTTAGAACACAGGTTCTTTAGCTTTCTCGTAAAGTGAACTGAATAATAGAGAGGGATTTTACAAGTGCATGCCAGAATGAACTGTTGAGCTATTGAAGGAAGAAATCCCATTAAGGATTAAATGCATCTAATACATTGTGTGAAGATTTGAAAATAAAATATGTCCCTAATGAAATATTGGTGTAGAAAAGATAGAGGTGTATTGATATACTTTCTGGAACAGTAACAATAAAATTATCATCGTATTAAAAAATAAATTTAATCTTTGTATTTTCCTTGTTGCTTCAACAACACCTTAATGTACTGTATTCATAATGTTAACGCTGAGCTCTCAACACATAGGCATCACACTGTCTAACATTTGATCATTATATAAGTCATGGGGAGTTAAAAATTATAGAGAATTGGGCTGTTCTATAATCCCTATTGTGTCTTCTCAAATCTAAGGGAGTTGTGTGGGTTGTAGGCATAATGCTAGGTGAGCCGAATCCAACTTTACTATGGTCATAGCTCTATCCCACAGTACTGTAGTTTCCACTTATCTGTGGTTTCAATTTCTGTGGTTTCAGTTACCTGCAGTCAATCATGGTCCAAAAATATTAATGGAAAATTCCAGAAATAAACGATTTATCAGTTTTAAATGGCACACCATTTTGAGTAACATGATGATATCTCAAGCCCTCCCACTCCATCCTGCCTGGGATGAGAATCATCCTTTTCTTTCTCTAGAGTATTCTACTTATTAGTCACTTAGTAGCCTTCTTGGTTATCAGATCTACTATCACAGTATCATAATGCTTGTGTTCAAGTAACCCTTATTTTACTTAATAATGGCCACAAAGCACAAGAGTATTGATGCTGGCAATTTGGATGTTCTCTTACTGTGCCTAATTTATAAATCAAACTTTATAATATGTATAAGAAAAAAAATAGTGTATATATAGGGTTTGATACTATCCCTGGTATCAGGAGTCCACAGGGAGTCTTGGAACATATCCCCCACAGACAAGAAAGGACTGCTGTACTGAGTGCCTACTATGTGCCAGTACTGGGGTAGATGTAATGGATGCACAAATGAACAAGACAGGGTTCTTGTCTTCAAGGATCTCATATTATATATATGGATATAGATACCAATTATATAAGCAATTTCAACATTTTTAATACATGTTATATCATAGTAACTATAAAGTATTAAAGGAACACAGAAAAGTGGCACAGATCTCAACACTGTACAATCTGGCATGGCTTTTCAAAGGTGAAGACATTGAAACCAATTCTAAAGAAAGAAGGGAAAGAAATTCAATTGTGAAGGTTGGTATGAGGCCTGTGGATGGTATAAAAAGGCTTGAAGTAGGCTATTCAATTCTTTTTTTATGTTAAAGGGAGATACTTTTGGAAAATCCTGTAAAAACAAAATAAGAGGAACATGATGACAGTATCTGATGGGAAGAGCAATCCACGAAGTTTAGCAGATCTTGTTCCATTGGTTGTGACTTGTGAATAGAAAGAACCTCTTGGAATTAGTTTCTGAATTATTAAAATAAAGCTATTCAATCATCAGAAGATACCTAGTGTTACTAAGTTTTGAGATCTGGTCATGTGTATATCAGTCAGGGTGCCAGCAGGAAACAGATGGCATATTCAAATTGGATTACTCAAGGGAGTTTAATAAAGGGCTATTTCCAAAGATGCGGCCGTGTCAATACCACGGCTGTGTGCACCCCTGAAGGGGTGAGTGGACAGAGTAAGTATAGAAATTCTTAAAGAGTGTCATGTGGAGATGGCCACCTGGAGAGGAGATTTGACCTTTAGTTAAAGGATGCAGCCAGGCCAAGGAGAAACCACAGAGTTGGGTGAATAAACACCCTGAATGCCCTCTATCTGTATTTCCATTTGCAACCCAATGGAAGAGAACAAGGAATAAATAAAGGTTAGCCTTTGGGAGGCAGAGAGCAGGCTATATAATAGGAAAGATGATGTGGAGGACATAGAAGGCTATCTAGCATCGTGTAATTCATGAATCAAAAAGGGAAAAAATTAACATGCATCCACTTAATTATTTTCCAACCTTTCAAACTGCTTTGCTTATAAAATTCTTTACCAAAAGTTTTATGAAGGAATTTCAATAATTAAAGAATTCTGTGTGTGTGTGTGTTGAAACGGGTTCTATTATGCCTTTATAATTCTCCTGAGTCTATATTGCAGGCATCTTAGCTGACCTATTCATCACCACCAGAGGTATCATTGGATGAGGTGAGTCTATTTTAATCCCTCTTCTGTAGAATTATGTTAGAGTGACAATACCATAGACCTCACCAAACAATAAAATTAACCATCAGGAAATGTTTTATAGCCCTATAAACCTGATCTAGCACAGCTAGTATTATTGCTAGATATTATATATTCACAACCTATGTTTGAGGACTAAAGCCAGGTAGTTTTAAATGGAGATATTCAATGGTTGAAGAATAATAGATGCCAAGGAAAATACTAGGACTAGAGCCAGGAGTAATTTTCTGTTGGATAACTCTGAGATCCTAAGTTTGATTTTCATCCACTGGTTCCTAGTCCAGTTTCAAGGTACATATTGCCAGTCCCACATTAAACAGTCTATGATAAATTTCAACAAACAGGTCAGATGCTCCCCCTTTGGTTCTAGGAAATATTAACCAGATGAATTGACTCTGAAGGGATATTCTAGCTACTGTAAGAGAAGGTGGCCAATATTTTCCATTTTCCACATTGAGGATTTAGTTCCTGTCCAGACCATAAGCTGATTTCAATGTATCGTCTAGTGTATTAAGATTTATTTTGTATTTGTTCTATGTCATCTACTGTTATTATATAACAGGTTCATATCCTTTTCATCTTGTAGTCTTACATCTTTACCATGTCTTATCTTCTTTCTATCATGATAAAGTAAGTAAACCTTATCCTAGGGTAGAGATATTCTCTTTATTGAAAAGCCACTATATCATTCAGGAGGTTTAAATAAGATCAGGCCTCATTTAACTATGAACTCCCATTAGAAGACATTCAATTGTTTTGTTTTATTTTATTTATTTGAATTTATTGCAAAGATTTAGAAAATATTCAATGAATGAATAACTGAAAGCACTCAAGGAAGGAAAATTATGGACAAACTTTTGAAACAGGGAGACGTTTGCTATCACTTTTTAATCACTTTACATTTTAGCTCTTCACAGGTATATAGTTATATTGCAGCTGTTAAGATATAAAACAAAGATTCGTTTTTATAGCTTATTTCCTCTTGTGTAATATTTCTCTCTGCAATATTAACTTCCAGGTTGTGAATTTCCTGGGTAGTACTAATGAAAGTCTGCTGCCTGTCTCAATAGCTACGTCTGTCTGCAGGACCTAAGGTGCCAAAGCTCACTTAAACATCTATGTGAATCCTTCCATGGTATTATTTTGGAATGAATAACCTAACTCTGTCTTTGGGAAATGTATTTCTGGATCGTGGTTGTTGCTGCTGATGTGTATGTGTGTGTTCCATAGATTTTCTGGTGGACAGGGGAGGGGTGAGGAATAGGTCTTGCTGTAAGACCAAACCCCACGGGTGGATACTCAAGATGATATAAATAATGGTAGGGATCTATTTGAATACATGGGAAATGTTTAGAAAACTACCCAGTACATAGTAATAGTACCATAATAATAATTATAATAATCATCAACAGCACCCCACGTTGTGGTATAGTAACATGAAGAAAATATCTATCTTCCACAAGGGAAACGAAGGCAGGAGAGTAGGTAAAAGTCCTGGGGCAGGGGGTACTCATGAGAAGATACCCTATAAAATTTTTCATCTGTGTTGTAGTTTTTGCCTTGAACCTTGACAAACTATTGTTCACATTGGGTGTCCTCCCACTGTCAGCTTCTGCCTTTGCCTGCCCTGACCCTGAAGCGGTAGCATTTTTTTACATCCTTGAAAAACAGACATAAAGAAGACTGCAGGAGTCATGGTTTTCCTGTATCAGAGACTTCTTTGGATGTAAGTTTCAAATCCCTCCAAGACTGATTATAGGCAGAGTTGGGAAAAGGTTTGTTAAGGAGGTTACCTAAAAGATGCATATGTTATATTTTTGACCACTTACTAAAAATACAGAGTAGATATGTTTGTTCACTTTGTAATTTTGTCTTTTGCTTTCAGACACAACAGTCTCCCTTCCTCCTTGCCAGCTCTTTTCTCTGCAGCCAATAACCGCCCCCCTTCAAGCAACTCTGCTCCAGCCCCTGATGACTTACCCGCTAAGTCAAAGCCCTGTAACCATCTACCCTTTAAAAAAGGCACTTTTGTGACCACCATCATTATTACTTGAACAAACTCAGGGCCTGTGTTCTCACTACAAGCAGCTTAACAAATTATTTGTCCCATAAAAGCAGGTTGCTCAATGGGGAGACAAGAGAAGGGAATCCTGTTACTAAGGAGAGTCTCTATTCCAGATTTTATCTAAACATAACAATTTACTAAAGGGAAAAGTAATACTAAAAACCTCCAGAAGTATTTTAATTCTTTAACATTCCAAAGTGTATTCTTAGCTATACTGATTTCCCTTGACCACAGATGTAAATTAGCCTATAGAAACACGTTTATTACATGGTTTAGCTTGACAGAGTGAGAAAGAAAGCCATAGCCTTCTAGACTCTACCTTCTTGACACAAGCTATAATACTAATTCGGGCTGACCATTTGTTCTTCTGTCTGTTTTTCTCTTTAAATAAAGTCTATCATGAAAATAGAACAATTATTCTTTCCCAGGGACTTTTTTAAAAAAGATCCACTGTTCTAGAGAGAATACCATTACTCTTTTTCATTCAGCTTTTAATCTGTAAATATATGTTAAGTGCCTGTCAAGAACCCAATTTACCCAGAACTGAAATATATGAATTAGCATCTTTGTTCATTAAGGGCAAAAGAAAGGAAAAGGAGAATGGAAAAAGGAGATGGGAACTATAAACTTCTGTGCCAGTACTGGGCTAAATTCAATATATAAATATAAATGTATATCTATTTTTAATTTTTATTATATATATATATATATATATATATTTCAAAAAAGAACACAGGTAAGAAAGAATACAAAAGGAAACAATGGATCACTAAGATAAAGT
Organism: Mesoplodon bidens; assembly: GCF_964165515.1. Lineage (NCBI taxonomy): Eukaryota > Metazoa > Chordata > Mammalia > Artiodactyla > Ziphiidae > Mesoplodon > Mesoplodon bidens. The sequence goes on along the minus strand of NC_138160.1, from coordinate 169,100,495 downwards.
TGTTCTCGAGTAGCATTGGTTAAGTTCAAGGTCAGGATACAAGGATAACCCTCCTGCGTTAATAGGAGTCAGTTCATGGTTAAATCACGTCAATTTAATTATATCTACAACTAAGAAATAAGAGAATGTGAAAGTCCATGTGGGATGGAGATGTAGGAGACAGTTTCATGGAAGAAAAGTACTTGATATGAACCTTAAACAATGGCTATAGTTTGATCTCATTAAGGGAAGAATGGTGTTACTCCAAAGAGCGTGATGATGCCAAGGTGCTGGATGAACAGTGAGGACACGCATCTGATTAAAGGAGGTGAGCAATTCTGCCAGTGATTTCAGCATCTGAAAGGTGTTATCATCATTTGCCAGTGAGTTCAGCACTGCTCAACCGTAATTAAATTTAGCAGACGCTAAATTAAATTATTGGAAGCTGTAATCTTCAAGTTTATGAGAAAACTTAACGTAGAAGATTCTCAGGATCCCCTTTAAAACTAACAGGATACGGGCTTCCCTGGTGGCACAGTGGTTGAGAGTCCGCCTGCCGATGCAGGGGACATGGGTTCATGTCTCGGTCCAGGAAGATCCCACATGCCGTGGAGCGGCTGAGCCCGTGAGCCATGGCCACTGAGCCTGAGCATCCAGAGCCTGTGCTCCGCAATGGGAGAGGCCACAACAGTGAGTATCGCAAAAAAAAAAAAACAAAAACAAAAAAAACAAACCAACTAACAGGATAAATTACATAAAATGAAGTATAATTATTCTCCATTCACATTTTTTTCCCCAGGGTATTCTGTTTGGTAAATTTTGGTTATCATAGTGTTAAATAAAACCCTGCTTTCAAACATTTATTTTGGATTTTGGCCAAGGATAGACTGGTAGTAAATTAAAGATATGTCATATAGCTTTACTAATAGGACTTGCAATTATTTTCCCACCACCTTTCTCTTCCCTCTCCTCTCCCCTTTTCTCTCTTCCTCACCGAAAAGCAATTCTCTTCAAAGCCCAGAAGGCTTGAAGTAACTGCTTTCTCAGGAGTCTGAAATTTGTATATCTCTCCCTATTTATTTAGCTCTTTGAATATAACTAGAAATCTCTTTACACAACCAAGGAAGACTGAAACCTCACACTCTGTAGCCATTCATAGTATTGCCATGAATGCAAAACATGTGGAAAAGTTGCCTGGCTGTTTTGTAATCTCTTAAAAACACCCCAGTTAAAGAGTATATACAGTAGTGGAGAAACTCTTTCTCATAGTAATCTTTTCCTTTTTAAAAAAATTTTTTAAGGCTGCACCACTCAGTTTGTGGGATCTTAGTTCCCTGACCAGGGATGGAACTCAGGCCCCCGGCAGTGGAAGCACGGATTCCTAACCACTGGACCTTCAGGGAATTCCCAGCAATCTTTTACTTTAAATAAATGCTTAAAGCCCTTTTACTCTTGTCACTCTTGTCACTAATGATCTTTCCATAAAGCTCCCAGAGCTGGGTCAATATAGAATTTTCAATGTCTCTTACCTTTCAAAGGAGCCTCTCCTGTGAAAGACCCCTAGAGTCTCAGCAAGGCTGAGAAGGTTGTCTTTTCAAAATGCGTAATTAAATACTCTTTTTAAAAAAATGGTGGTGATTTATTCTTAACACTGGAAGTGAAATGAAGAGGGGTTTAACTCAGTAATAACACTGTACTTAACGATTCCAAGAGAACAGTCCCATGTCAATTGCATATTAGCGGTTAAAGGGGCCACAACTTAATCTTTCTGCTCTCTGCGGTTGAACAATTAGGGGAGCATATAATCAAGGATGAATATCCAAATCGGAAACAGAATTTTACTTTATTAATCTGGAGCAATACTCTCTAACTCACTGAACGAAGGGCTTCTGAATATTGGAGAAGGTGGCTTAAGCTTGAAGTCAAAATGAGGCTTCCTCCTCCATTCCCCTCTTAAATTGAAAACAGCTGTATCCAGAGAAGATTCAGTTTTATAACATTACACTTTGAATAACCTGCTTTATTGAACATTATTAGTTATTTTATACCATCGCTTACCTAATCTTAAATTTTTAAATGTATTTTTCAGCCTGTGTATGCATGTGTGTGTATTTCCATCATAAAGGATTTATGACAGATCTTTAATTTATCCCCAAGATTTCTGAAAATACATACACACATATGTGCTCTCTATCATCTGTCTATCATCTATCTCTCTGTTTGCATACAGATGACAACTTAAATCAATATAGACTTTTTTTTTTTTTTTTTTTGAGGTACGCAGGCCTCTCACTGCTGTGGCCTCTCCCGTTGTGGAGCACAGGCCCCGGACATGCAGGCTCAGCGGCCATGGCTCACGGGGCCCAGCTGCTCCGTGGCACGTGGGATCTTCCCAGACCGGGGCACGAACCCATGTCCCCTGAATCGGCAGGCGGTCTTTCAACCACTGCGCCACCAGGAAGCCCCAATATAGACTTTTTAAGCCAAAATTCTTTTTCGTCAAAACCCTCAACATCATTGCATTGCCTTTGAGTCTTTCATGCTATAGAGGAAAATTCTAAGACAGCCGTTTTCTTTCCCATGTAGGCAACATTTTTCCCTTGATATCTAAAGGGGAAAATTAAAATTCTTAAATTTAAAATAAAATTAAAATAACATATCTAGGTACGAATTTTTTACACTTTGTGAATTTTATTCATCTGTATGTTCAAATCTTCCTCTCAAGAACATTCTGAGTATGTGCTGCACGTTTCACTGAATATTTCTTCTCTGTGCATTCTTTCCAACACCACCCACTCTCCCCCCAAAACTGAGTCATCCTCATACATAGAAACTGCAACTGCTGTATATATTAATGTCTTTCAACTATTATATCACTTTATTTTTATACTGTGGATCTCAGTGAATATCTCATTTTTGTCCTCTATACTTGTTTGATTTTTCTCTCTCTTTATTTTTAATTTAGTAATTTTGTTGTTCATCAAATGTATTTTTCTAATTTTAGATTTTCCCCACTTCACATCTGCTTGCTTTAATTTCATAGATTAGACAGCTTTTATAATCCCCTCTTGTTTTCACACAAAATCTTTCTCAGATACAAAATGTTTTCTCTGATTCTTCAGGGTATTTCTTTGTGTGGGCTGTAATATATACTTTGCATAGGTTCCATATTTTTCTTTTGTAGTAGAATCTGACAGGAAGTTCCACTCAGTAACATTGAACTTATCGTGAACAGTAGCTATTGGAGCCCATCTGGAACAAGTTTTCTTCTTCTTGCAGCATGTGTTTTGAGATAAATCACTTCCATTTCATTCATTCATTCATCCCATAAAAACTGCATTTTTACTAGGGTCAGGACATGGGCAATGAACATATAATGGAGAACCAAGTAGGCTGCTTTATTTGGCTACCTGCCCCATGAAAGAAAGAGAAGAATTCCAAAGGACCAAAACATCTCAAGGGAACAATAATGCCATTACTGTTAGTAGTGAAAGTTCGCTCCCTGCCAGACTGTAATATTCTTTAAAAAGGCAAAGTGGAGGGAACAAGAGGTAAGCCATCCTCTCTACCAACAGAATGAAGTACAGTTTTACTTCCTGCCATTATTTTCATTGCTATGGTCACCTTTTATCATTGCTTTCTAAAGCCTGATGCTTGCCAGGGTCTTCCCTGAAAACAATGCATATTAAGAGACACAAGTGGGAAGAGGACAGAGGAAACCTATTTACTTTACTAATTATGGCACTGTGTCTACAAGGGGCCAGGTAGAAGAGACAGTTTCTCTGTCTTCTGAAAACTGCTAACACAACAAGCTACCTTGTGCATTAATTGTGCTTCTAGGAAGTCTTCTTACCGTTTACCTGCTAAACAAAAGCCAGCAGCTGAAAACTTAGGACCTTAGTGATCACTAGGAAGAATAAAGTAATATTGTTTTATCTAGCCTCTAAGGATGTGAAAAAGCTGCCTTTTTAAAGGACTTAAGCCAAGTACTGCTACAAATGACATGTACTGTTGCTAAAACCTCAGATTCAAGTTTAACAATTATTGTCTGAATGCTTATAATATGCCAGGCACCGTGCTAACTGCTTTCACATTACTGACTTTCTTAACTGTTAAGAATGTGTTATAAAGCAACAGCAAATCTCTCCTTATTACAGGTAAGAAGACTATGACCCAGGGATTTCCCTGGTGGCGCAGTGGTTAAGAATCCACCTGCCAGTGCAGGGGTCACGGGTTTGATCCCTGGTCCATGAAGATCCCACATGCCGCAGAGCAACTAAGCCTGTGCACCACAACTACTGAGCCCGTGTGCTACAACTACTGAAGCCCACGCGCCTAGAGCCCGTGTTCCACAGCAAAGAGAAGCCACTCCAAGGAGAAGCCACTGCAATGAGAAGCCTGCGCACCACAACGAAGAGTGGCCCTGGCTCTCCGCAACTAGAGAAAGCCTCCGTGCAGCAACAATTCAACATAGCCAAAAATAAATAAACAAATAAATAAATAAATTTATTAAAAAAAGACTATGGCTCAGAAAGTTTAAGGGATTTTCCTAACAGCATAGAAAAGCAGGCCTAGATTGGAGTGAAGTTCTGATGCAAACCTCTTAACAAGCCCAACTCAACAAAAATAACAAGGATATTAAACATATATGACTTTAAGGTACAGTATATGTGTGCTCAACAGAATGCATTCGTTCATTGATTTGATTTTCCAAACATCATTATATTCGACATCTTTCATATTTTAGCATTAATTTATAGGAAGTTTTCAAATAGACTGGCTTCTTTAAGCATAAAAACTATTCATTAAGAAAAGCAAGGCAGGAACTTCCTTGGCGGTCCAGCGGTTAGGACTCCGCACTTATAGTGCGGCGGGTGCAGGTTCGATCCTTGGTTGGGGAACTGAGATCCCACATACTGTAGGGCCAAAATAAAAAACAAAAAACCTCTATGCCTGTGGTGATAATTACACAACTCAGTAAATATACCAAAAATCACTGAATTGTACGAGTAAAGCAAGTGAATTGTATGGTATGTAAATTATAACTCAATAAAAATTAAAAAAAGAAAGAAAGAAAAGCAAGGCAAAGGCAATTAATCCTATGGTACAGAAAAAGAAGCTAAAGTTTAGAAAATTGAAGTGTCTGATGCTGTTTCCTTCAATATCTAGAGTCAGGGCTCTCTCTCGCATCTATCACTCTGCATTTTATCATGTGCCCACAATTTGTCTCATTACTCACCAGTAGTTAATGCCTTGTAACCTCCTATTGTTACCGGAACTCAAACACTCCTATCATGTAGCCTGGAATGTGTCTAAATGTAAAAATTGATTGATGTCATACATGGGGAAAAGGGAAAGCCAGCATGGGAACATGCTGAGTGAATCTCTCTGGGTGATTCTGAGAAAGGAAAAGTCAATGTTTCCTATTCAGAAAGTATCCCAGTGAGATGAGAATTTCTCAGTGAGGAATCCAGACAGTGTAAGAGACAAACACTTTCTCCCCATTTCATTTAAGTCATGAAGAATGAAGTTTAGGTCATGAAGAATGAAGTAAGTGAGAGGAATGTAAGTTTGGACCACATATTCTGCTGTTTCATGGGAACAGAAGAAATTCTGGGCTCTAAATATGTCTCAGAGTTTTCTGATGTACGCACAACCAGCCTGGAGTCTGAAAATTTGACAACATCGGCTGGAACTAAGCAATCACAGAACACAAAATCTTGGAGTTGGAAGGGCCTTCAAAGTTTATCCACTCCAATCCTGTAATATCCCTAAGATATGATGGTCCAGCTTCTGCTTGAATCTCTGATGAGAAGAAATCTACTAAGCCCCGAGTAGGTTTATTACAGTACTAGGTAGTGTTCATTCTTAGAAATTCATCTGTTCATAAATTGCATCCATGGTTCTCAATTACCTCCCAGGAGTCTCACTGAATAAGTACAATCAAGTTTTACTCCTTAAGAACCTCAAGTATTTAGAGAAACTTATATCATCCTGGGTCTTTTCTTCTTCAAGCTAAATAAATATCTGTTACTTTGTCAACTTCTACTCATGACACAAGGTTCTGATTCCTGTACATTTAAGTCGTTTGCTTTTTTTGCCTTTTAATTTGATAACACTCTTTTAAAAGTCCTACCTGCATTCTGATTAGGATTGGAACATGAGACTCTCATGGAACAAACCCAACGGACAGAAGGATTTTCAGGTAGTTAACTCTGTCAGCTCTAATGTGTAGAACTCTTTTACCCAATGAACTTGTAAGTCACAAAGGCTGCTCCAATTATAGCCTGTAATAATTTAGTCATTTTGTTTGTTTTAGTATTTCACCCAGAAGATAAAACTGCTTTGTATTTCACTCCTTCCTTTCTCTTTCACCCACTTCTTACTTCCATTTATATCTTCTCTCTAAAAGGACTCCTTCTGACACATGCAATTACCCTGAGAGGATAACTGGGGAAAATCAGCCCCCAGCCCCAACAGGAACCTATTGGTTTGCTTTTCACACTTGTGCTTTGTCTCATTTTCCTCCTTTCTTCTTTCAATGTCATTCACCATCATTGCTTAACCCTTTAATACTCAGGAATGGAATTCATTCTCATATTCAGGAGTGGAATAAATCATTCATTCAGCAAAGTACTATTGATATTAAGTGTCTACTACATACAAGGCATCACACTGGGCATTGGAAATCAATGGAGACACCTAATCAGAGACTTCAATTCAAGCTCTAAATTTTTAATTAATAAAATAGCTAGTGTTTATTGTACATTTAGTATGTCAACACTATGTTAAGCAAGCATATTCATGCCTTATATAAATTCACCCTCATTTAACTTCAGGAATATTGTTCTTTTAATTTTACAGATGAATAATCTGATGCTTAAAGTAGTTAGAAACATGTCTATCTATCACAGGTAGTCAGCAGAGTGCTTATAAACGAAATCTAAGATTATCCAATGCCAAACAAAGTCCACTATCTCCGCTCCAGAATATAATAAATCTGTTGCATTATTTGGGACATAATTTCAGCAGTCATTGTTACAACTCCCTCTTAACCTATTCAGTTTTAAATTTCCTTCAATTATTTAAATCTATTTAAGGTAAAAGTACATCTTCTTTTACAGAAATGTAGTTTATTCTGCCCAGGGATAGCTGTCTAGTTCATCGCCCATTTAACCAGACAAAGACACAGATATTTGTCAGGGATCCAGGTAGTCAGTCACCTCTCATTTGAAGTTGTTCAGAACACACTTTGAATTTCATTGAACAAATAGTGTACCACTTCATAAAGCATTAATGATAGTCACAGGCACTCACAGCACACCTGTGTGGAATACAATAGCAGTTTAAAAGATGACATAAGAAACAAAAACAAAAGCCATGATGTTCCATCTCTAAAGCTAATATGGTGGAGGAACTGATTTCATAATTTCTGCTTTACCTGCTGAAGTATCAGGGTGTTGTGCACAAGACAATGCAAGACAGGGTATTCTTTTTCTAGACTGGATCCTCTAAATGCAAGGTCATTTTGGAAATTGTTCAGAGGGTTGGGAGGAAGTAACTCAAGGGGCATCACAGAAACTGCTGCCACCTTGGAAGGAAGCTGTAGGGGCTCAGCTCCAGAAAGTCAGTTAGAAAAAGAAACTATGGAGGGAACAGACTTCCCTTGGAAGAATGAAAAAGCTTCATTATGTACTACTAGAAAATACTCCTGAGTTGAGCGTAAGGAGAGGTCACGCCTCTACCAAATTAGCCATTACCTAGGCATGAGTACTATGGGATACGCCTTTGGATTTATCTAAACTCCTCCCCAGGAATTTTTATTTCATTTTTGTTTTTTTATAGTACTAGTGCTCAAAGACCTGTTTTCAAAAGAGGGTCTAGACACATAGATATAAAATGAACACGTCAAAGCTTACACTTAACTCGTTGATTAAGGAGAGAATGAGTAGGATGTACTTTAGATTTTCCAAAGAAAATCTGATAGGAAGGTGACTGTATTGGCCTATCACGAATGCTGAAGTGAATGTGCTTAACAGATGCAGAACAGGCACAACTGGTCAATCTGCACGCGGCAATAATCAATAATCAACTGAATCTCCACTGGACACAATTCACATTGTTATAGATAAGAATCTATGCATAATTATCAGTTTTCTACAACTTATAGACCTGTAAAATAGCTCAAAAAAAAAAAAAAAAAGAAAAGCAGAGATAACCTGGAGAGGAATGATACACATGACATTCAATAATCTTTTGGCCCATTTCCAGTCTTTTGTAATTTTTCCCTGTAATAGAACCTTATTTTAAATGAAGTTTAGAGTTTTATGGAAATGTCCTGATGTATATGTGAAATTTTAAAAACAATTTATTTAATATAAATGTGAATGGGGATATGTAAACTATATTAAAGATGTTATCTGTAAAAGGCATTGACCATTGCAGAAAATAATTTAAAATAAAATATCTCTTCATATATACATATATGTGTGTATGTATATGTGTATATATATATATATATATGTATGCATATATATATGTTTGTCTTCTCCAGAAACATCTCAATTTCTTAGCAAGAAAAGGTTAATGAATCAGGCATCTCCTATGTGAGTTTACTAGAAAAGATGCAGTTAAACTTAGATTCATGTGTTAGACATATATTTATTGAGTACAGGTTGTAAATAAAGCACTTCAAAGCAGACACAGAATTTGCTTGGGCAAAATAAGTTCATTTGATATTATTTTCAGCCTGTCAGAGCAGATGATAATAAAGCAGAAAGATGTTTTAGATTTAGTCTTTAATATTTCAAAGGATCCCCAGTTGCAGTAATTCCCAAAAAGTTCTATAGAGGCTATTTCCAGACTGTTTGCTACTCCAAAAAGGCAAATTCCACTGCCTTCCTAAATCCCTGGTATTCCTTGAGCCACAGATTCATCTGAAATACTTGCCTCTTGCCAGAGGCTTCCTAATCACATGCAAATTATTGGAGCAAAAAAAAAAAAAAAAAAAATCACACCACCTTAGTAGAAGGAAGCCTCCGGGACACCTAACCTTGAACCCTTTCTTCAATATATTAAGGCACTGTTCCAAAGTCCCAGGACTGTCCTTTAAATCTGGGTCATGTTTTCCCCATTGGTATATCTAATGAGCATGTTTATATGCATTTAAATGGCAAACAAAGTCCTGATGGGAACAAGCTAGGGGATATACAATGAGTATATATTAATTCAGATTTCAAAAATGCAGACATTTTCTCCAAATAAAGATATATATCAGTGAATTTTAGATATGTTTAGATATATGTAACAAATATGTCCTGAGCATCAATTGGTTGGTGTAGACATGGTCTCTATTCTCAAGGCCCCTATAGTCAAATGAAAGAGATAGCCTTATTTGTTACTAAATCTGGAATTACTCATTGTTTTAAAATATAGGGTTAGGAATTTTTAGGTAAGGTGAGGCCAAGAGATCAAGAGATGCCTGCCACTGAAAAGAGAGTTTGAGGGAGAGGACTCAAATCAATAAAATTATAAATGAAAAAGAAGAAATTACAAATGACACAGCAGAAATACAAAGGATCATATGAGACTACTACAAGCAACTATATCCCAATAAAATGGATAATACGGAAGAAATGGACAAATTCTTAGAAAGGTACAACTTTCCCAGACTGAACCAGGAAGAAATAGAAAATATGAACAGACCAATCACAAGTAATGAAACTGTGATTAAAAATCTTCGAACAAACAAAAGCCCAGGACCAGATGGCTTCACAGGTGAATTCTATCAAACATTTAGAGAAGAGCTAACACCCATCCTTCCCAAAGTCTTCCAAAAAATTGCAGAGTAAGGAATACTCCCAAGCTCATTCTATGAGGTCACCATCACCCTGATACAGAAACCACACAAAGGTATCACAAAAAAAGAAAATTACAGACCAATATGACTGATGAACATAGATGCAAAAGTTCTCAACAAACTACTAGCAAACAGAATCCAACAGCACATTAAAAGGATCATACACCATGATCAAGTGGGGTTTATCCGAGGGATGCAAGGATTCTTCAGTATACACAAATCAATCAATGTGATACACCATATTAACAAATTAAAGAATAAAAACCATATGATCAGCTCAATAGATGCAGAAAAAGCTTTTGACAAAATTCAACACCCATTTATGATAAAAACCCTCCAGAAAGTGGGCATACAGGGAACGTACCTCAACATAATAAAGGCCATATATGACAAACTCACAGCAAACATCATTCTCAACAGTGAAAACCTGAAAGTATTTCCTCTAAAATCAGGAAAAAGAGAAGGATGTCCACTCTCACCACTATTATTCAACATAGTTTTGGAAGCTTTAGTCACAGCAATCAGAGAAGATAAAGAAATAAAAGGAATCCAAATTGGAAAAGAAGATGTAAAACTGTCACTGTTTGCAGATGACATAATAGTATACACAGAGAATCCTAAAGATGCTACCAGAAGACTGCTAGAGCTCATCAATGAAGTTGGTAAAGTTGAAGGATACAAAATTAATGCACAGACATCTCTGGCATTCCTATACAGTAACAATGAAAGAACAGAAAGAGAATTTAAGGAAACAATCCCAGTTACCATTACAACACAAAGAATAAAATACCTAGGAATAAACCTACTAAAGGAGGCAAAAGGCCTGTACCCAGAAAACTATAAGACACGGAAGAGAGAAAGAAGACACAATTAGATGGAGAGATATACCATGTTCCTGGAATGGAAGAATCAATATTGTGAAAATGACTATACTATCCAAAGCAATCTACAGATTCAATGCAATCTCTATCAAATTACCAATAGCATTTTCACAGAATTAGAATAAAAAATTTCACAATTTGTATGGAAACATAAAAGACCCCGAATAGCCAAAGCAATCCTGAGAAAGAAAAACGGAGCTGGAGGAATCAGGCTCCCTGACTTCAGGCTATACTACAAAGCTACAGTAATCAAGACAGTATGGTACTGGCACAAAAACAGAAATATAGATCAGTGGAACAGGATAGAATGCCCAGAGATAAACCCACGCACGTATGGTCACCTAATCTATGACAAAGGAGGCAAGAATATACAATGGAGAACAGACAGTCTTTTCAATAAGTGGTGCTGGGAAAACTGGGCAGCTACATGTAAAAGAATGAAATTAGAACACTTCCTAACACCATACACAAAAGTAAACTCAAAATGGATTAAAGACTTAAATGTAAGGCCAAACACTATAAAATTCTTAGAGGAAAACCTAGGAAGAACATTCTTTGACATAAACCACAGCAAGACATTTTTACCCACCTCCTAGAGTAATGAAAATAAAAACAAAAATAAACAAATGGGACCTACTGAAACATAAAAGTTTTTGCACAGCAAAGGAAACCATATACAAGATGAAAGGACAACCATAGAATGGGAGAAAATATTTGCAAATGAAGCAACTGACAGGGATTAATCTCCAAAATATACAAACAGCTCATGCAGCTCAATATCAAAGAAACAAACAATCGAATCAAAAAATGGGTGGAAGATCTAAATAGACTTTTCTCCAAAGAAGACATACAGATGGCGAAGAGGCACATGAAAACATGCTCAACATCACTGATTATTAGAGAAATGCAAATCAAAACTACAATGAGGTATCACCTCAGAGGTCAGAATGGCCATCATTAAAAAAAATCTACAAACAATAAATGCTGGAGAGGGTGTGGAGAAAAGGGGACCCTCTTACACTGTTGGTGGGAATGTAAATTGGTACAGCCACTATGGAGAACAGTGTGAAGGTTCCTTAAAAAACTATAAATAGAACTACCATATGACCCAGCAATCCCACTCCTGGGCATATACCCAGAGAAAACCATAATTCCAAAAGATAAATGCACCCCAGTGTTCATTGCAGCAGTACTTACAAGAAGCCAGGACACGGAAGCAACATAAATGTCCACTGACAGACGAATGGCTAAAGATGTGGTACATATATACAATGGAATATTATTCAGCCATAAAAAGGAATGAAATTGTAACATTTACAGAGAAGTGGAGGGACATAGAGACTGTCATACAGAGTGAAGTAAGTCAGAAAGAGAAAAACAAACATCATATATTAACACACATGTGTGGAATTTAGAAAAATGGTACTGATGAACCCATCTGCAAAGCAGAAACAGAGACACAGACACAGAGAACAAATGTATGGACCAAGGGGGTAAGTGGGGATTGGGATGGACTGGGAGATTGAGATTTATGTATGTACACTACTATGTATGAAATACATCACTGGTGAGGACCTACTGTATAGCACGGGGGGAAAAAAAAGAAGGTACAATCTGTTTACAGGACATATATTAAGTTAACCTTAAAAATGCAGTCCAATATACATTACGTGCAGACAAATACTGTTTGATTCCACTTATATGAAGTACCTAGAATAGTCAAATTCATAGAGTCAGAAAGTACACTGGTAAATGCCAGGGCCTGGGGTTTGGGGTGGTGGGGAGGGGGAATGGGGAGCTAGTGTTTAATGGGGACAGAGTTTCGGTTTAAGTAGGTGAAAATTTGTGAATGTAGTTAGTGCCCCTGAACTGTACAGTTAAATATGGTTAAAATAGTATGTTTTATGTGATGTGACTTTTCCCACAATGAAAAATCATTAAAAAAATAAAGAAAAGAGAGTTTGTTACACTCACAGATCCCATGAAAATGTCACACTGTGTGGGTGCGACTAGGGAAGCAGTGGGGTTGGTCAGGAGGAAAGGGAGAGGGGGAAATGTGAGCACGAGCCTTCACAGTGGTTTCTATGGGAAAGAATGGGCGAGGCAGGGTAAGCATGCTTAGGATTGGCTAGCTTGAATAATTTCAGCAGGACCTGGGGCATAGGGGCTGCCCCTAGTTTTGTGGTACCTGACCCTGGGGTGACAGGGACAAGTGGATAGGGCCGCAGAATGCGAGAGCCCCGTGAGAGACGTGGTTGAGGACGTCGGCTCTGGACTAGCTGGTGTGCGTCTGAAGTGTGCTCTTGGGGGAGTGGTTTACTATGTCTAGGGATTGGCTGACCCTGGACAGACAGTCCCTCCAGCGTCACCAGGCCCCTGATGTCAAAGCGTCAGAATATAGAAAATGAAAGACATAGTTAATACACTCATACCTAATTTTTTTTCTTTATACTCAATACGAAAAGTTGTTGGCACTACAAGCAGAGAGCTGGTGAAGAAAGGAAGAAATGAGAAGGAAGAAAATGAGAAATGATACCAGCACGGACAAAATTTTTTTAAAAAGGTCAGAAACCTTTGTAATCCTTTCCAGCTTCTTGTAACAAGAATAAGATGGACAAGTGGAACAAGCTGTGATTCCAGAAGAAAATTATAAATAATAACAGCAACTACTCAGGGTTTGCTTATCGTGAGCCATGTGCTAGGCTTAGTGCTTTGCATACAGTTATTTTATTTGATGCTTCTAGCAACTCTAACAGCTTTTGGAAAGTGAGGCTTAGAGAGTTTCAGTAATTTTCTCAAGTTTACATAGCAAGTAAGTATTAGAGCTGAGATTTATGCTGAGATCTGATGCTCTCTAGAGTTAGAGGTGTTCATTATTACACACACGTTTAATTGAGGGGAAGAGGAAGAACTTTTAAATACATCATTCAAATTATACACAGTAAGACTTTTATTTCCTAGAACGATTTACAAATGGAGTATGGTAATTAGATTATAAGAGTATTGATGAGATAGCTATAAATGTCTTTCAATAATAATAATTGAAAATCTTTATAAACCATAGACTTATCATAATGGATTTCTTCTAGGTAATCTAATATTATCTTTGATGATTAAATACCTGGGAAGGCCTTAGTGTCAACATTAAGAACATGAGTTGGAACTGTATTATCCTAAAGAAATAGGTGAGAACTTAAATGAGCTGACTTTCTCTATTTTGAAAATTGTATTTGTTGTTGTGGCTGTGATCTTCTCAACTCTTACTCCTAAAAATGTAGTGGCAGGAAAAAATTTACATATATATAATATATATAGTTTATACATACATATATATAAACTATATATGGGTATGTGTGTGTGTGTGTGTGTGTGTGTGTGTGTATAACTATATACAGAGGGATAGTTGAGGCTCATGGTGGGCAGCCCCAAAATATGCCACAATGGCATATTGATTATTTTGGGTTATTTTTAGTGCATATGATTATTTTGACTTAAAGTTGCCTGAGAAGCAGTGATGCAAGAAGGAAGCTCTGAGCCTCCTCCGTTTCCCTTAAAAATGGGCAATAAACCTCTCACATGAAAAGTGCACTCCCTGCAGCTGGGGGAAAAAGGATACCCTTATCATCAGAGATAGGAGCCAAACAGGCTTGTATAAACAAGTCTCTGTCACTTCTTTAATTTACTACCCCAAGCCCAAACTCTATTTATATTCTTCACTAATTAAGCAGACAAAGCCTAAGTTTCTTTGTCCTGTCAATTCCTCACACATTTACTGTTTCTTGGTCTAAAACGTATGAAAGCTGCCTGCTTTGGCCACTTCTTATGTCCCATTTCTAAGAGACCTCCATGCACATGAATTAAAATTTGTTTCTTTTTCTCTTGTTAATCTCTCTTGTGTCAATTTTATTAGTCCAGCCATAACAACTAAAGAAGGGTAGAGAGGGAAATTTCCCCCTCCCCAACAAGGTATATCAAATACATAATATATAAAATATAATATGTAATAATAACCTGATCTATATCAAATATATTATGTATAATTTGATGTACATATAAAACGGCTTGATAGAGTGGATTTACTAGTTCCTAAATTTCATCTATTTATCATTAGCTGGAAACTGATTAGGAAAAAAAGAGCCAATGTCTCTGAGATTAAAGAGAATTGAGAGAAAGGGCTTTTTAATATATAACTGTTCCAAGATCCTATACTGTAATGGATGGAGCATTGGCTCTGGGCTCACCTGATTTGGGTTTGAATTCAGGCTACAATTTTCTAGCTCTGTGAACGCATTCTGATCTGTGAAATGGTGGAAATTCCTATCTCATGAGATGGCTGTGAAGGTTAAATAAAATAATGAATGTAAAACGCTAGTGCAGTGTTTAGTTCATATTAATTAAGCATTCAATAAACCTTAGTTATTATTGCCATCAGAGGATGATGTGGTCTCCTGAAATTAAACATCAAATTTGCTTTTAGTATCCTTTCTTGTTCCATTCTCAGTTGAATTTCTGCACCTCTGATGGAACCAGTACCCTTAGGAAAGGATTCTCTCACCCACAAGTTCCTAGCACTACTGAACTTGTCTCACTCCATTAATTCCAAGGGGGAAAGTGACTCGAGCTGAAGAGAAGCAGAGGGTAAAGCACAGTCTTCAAGCCTCAGGCTCAAGAGGCACCGTGGTTCTGAGACAGAGGGTGGTGAGGCAGAGGGCAGCAGGCAATGGCTTAATTAGCCCTGGTAGAAAATGAGATGCTAATTGGTCTGCTCCTGCCTACCCTAGGGACTTACATTCTACACTTCTTATCAGATGGCTCCTTGAGTCTAATTTCTTTGGAGGAAGACTCTTGCTGCTTATAACTTTCTCATACCAACAGGAAGGTTACTGCTCAGAATCCCCGAGTTTGGTGCAGAGTTGGCTCAGTTCCCAATTGTGAAGTGAGCAGAATTCAGAGTCCTTTCATGTCTGAATGTCACCTGTTCAGCTTCTACCCCTCCAATGGATTCTTTTCCCTCCAAACTGATCCTGTCCTGGAAACCTCTTGATTAATTACCAACTCCCAGTTAGATATCACTCTATATTAATAAACATAGGGATGAGCCCAGGTTTCTCATAGTCAATAAAATTTTCTTAGGAGAATTCAAATTGTAATAGCAAAATCTAGCACAAGATGTGAAGATTTCTAGGATTATGAATTTTCTAATCACTCAGCTATATTAGGCCATATAAAAAAATACATAGTAAGCTTTATATGCCCATGCTCTCTCCACAAGTATCCCCATTTCAAAGCTCTGCCTTTATACTGCCTGGAAAGAGTAATCTAAAATAGTAAGTTCCCCCACTCAGGCCATTCCTGATAGAAACAGGAAGAGTTTACTATATAAAGAGGGTGATATTTTAAAATATATTACTGTGTGTTTCTCTTTCACATTTCCATGTGCTTGACACTCTTCCTGGTGAGTCCAAAGCATCCAAGTTGATGGAAGGAAAGTAAATTGTTACAGCAATATTCACAATAATGAAAGAAGAAATAGTTAATATTTTGCTCTGACATTTAGAAAGAAGAACAGATGGAATTCTGAGCCTTTTGTTTCTTAGAGACAGTGATTCTGATCTCATACCACAGTCATCTTAAAAAACATGATCTCCACAAGCAACTGAAGATACAAAAGGCATCACTGGTGGTGATCACCACAGAGGGATGGATTTGGAGTAACACATATAAGACCTTTTGGAATTGGGGGTCAAACAAAATAACGAAGAATTCATAACCTGAGGACATTTCAACACTCTCAAGAGCTGAAAGTATCACCCTAGAATGCATGTCATTTGCTCCTATTTGTATTATTTGTTATATTATTTGTTCAAGAAGTTGGGGTAGGGAAATATTACAAATTGTTGATGACTGTACTGCACAATTATTCTGGTCAGTGTTTAATCTGAATTCAGGCCTAGTTCCAAAACTGATCCTTGTCTTGTTTAAAATACTGTATATAAATCATTGTACCAAAGAGAATATATTGGCTGTACAAACGCGTTGGCTTTTAGTCTGCCCTCTGCCTCTCATTAACTAGGATGTGGGTGCTTGAGATAAAGTACAGACGTCTTACAGATAAACAGTAAGAAGCCACATGTTCTTCACATGTTTATTCGGAAATGCAAAGACCCAGCTATACTGTAGCCAATCTAGCATAATCAGATCTTCTTTTTAATTTTTCCTTTTTTTTTAGTTTGGAAGTGAGATACAGATTAGCTAATCGGGTGGCCTAGTATACTGGGAGAGAAACTAAGAGCCCCTGTAGGGGTTGCTGCTTTGTGGAAATGAGAAACTCTATTATCATCTCAGGGATTTCATTCCCAGGTGATTTCTATTTCTCCCTCATCTTCAACATCTTCCCATCTAATATTTAGCTCTTACCTTAAATACTAAATGCACAAAGTGGTTGCCCCTGACCCTTGAATATAAGAAGTAATCTAGTAACTCATTATAACACCATCCTGCTTTAATTCTCTACTTGACACTCCCTTTTATCTGATATTTTCTTGTGTTTTTTTTTTTTTTTTTTTTTGCGGTAGGCGGGCCTCTCACTGTTGTGGCCTCTCCCCTTGCAGAGCCCAGGCTCCGGATGCGCAGGCTCAGCAGCCATGGCTCACGGGCCCAGCCGCTCTGCGGCATGTGGGATCTTCCCAGACCGGGGCACGAACCCGTGTCCCCTGCATCGGCAGGCGGACTCTCAACCACTGCGCCACCAGGGAAGCCCTCTTGTGTGTTTAATTGCTTATCATTTGTCTCTCCCCATTTCCTAGAATAGCAGTTCCACAAAAAGGGGAAACTTAACTGCTCATTGTTTTGTGCCCCTCTCAGCCTATCTGTAACCAGTGTTGTGGCTGGACTGGCTCTTGTGATTCTTATTATGATTTCAAGACACCCTTCAGCAATCCATTAGAAAACTTTGGAAAAAAGGGTTATTACTTACAAGTCCTGGAAATGATCAATACATGGCACACCTGGGGCCACATAGAAAGGTCATGTGTACAGAGAAAGAGAAAGAGAGCCTGGGGTTCTACTTTTATTGGAGTTGAGGGTGAGGTCCGAGGGTTTCGTGGGCTCACTCCTTATTGATGAATTTAAAACATGAGAGTGGAATTTAAAGAGCAGGAAGAGAAAAAAAAAAAAAAAGATGGCCCAAATGGTTAGTTACCAAAACCTACCAAGATCTCTAAAACGAAAGAGCCAGAGGTGGAGTGGGAGGGGATAAGGAGGGAGTGTGTGGCCTGGCTCTTTATCTAGTACTGTGGCTGGCAATGAGTTTGAGACAGCCATCTTTGAAGTGGATGTCTCAGTAATCAAAGCTTAAGTCAGGCACTTATAAAAGAACAGAAAACCCAACTATACTTATGCATACCATGGGATCCTAAGTACATATAACTGAGCCTGGCAAATAGTAGGCACTCTAATAAATATTTGCTGAATATATATGTTTATATATTAAATTATACATATGAGTCAAAAGATGAACCTTACAACCTAAGGGAGGAAGACACAGGAAGAATAGTCTGATCACTTTCCCATTTCCCTGAGGCTTTCTGTAATTCCATTACTTACAATTCCCTATGTCCATAGTTTTGTTTGGCCTCTGCTTTTTCTAACCAAAAATGATGGCCAAGCAAGAACTTGCTTTTCCTAACCTCAGTTTCTTCCATTTTAGAAGTTTCCATTTTAGAAACTTCCACGTTAGTCTGTATTTGGTTCACCTTCCCAAGACTTCCTAAGAAGCATTTCAACCTTAGGGTTGATAAGGTGATGTGCCCAAACCCATATCCCCAGCCTGCTGCAAAGCCCCTTGACTCCTAGTTTAGCACATTTTTATACTGCATCTTGCCACCTCCCATTCTTACTGAATTATAATAAGTGCTATTCTATTTTAATGAGTATGCTAACGTGTTGGTGTTTGTCTCAGCCTGACCTTGTATATGTTTGTCTTTGCTGCTCTGTTTCTATTTAAATTGCAAGCTCTTGGGAGGAGGAGAAGATGCCAATTTAACCACCCCACTGTCTCGTGCTTCTGGAAGCTCAGCAAACACTATTTGGGTGATGATAATGATGACAGACTAGGCATAATAATATTCTTCTTTCTCTCTAGGGAACAGTGTGGTTGCTTTATTTTGCATTTTTTGTTCCTCAAGAGATAGGTACTTCGGGAGTCTTCTAAAGGTCAGAAAATGGAAGCAGCATTTTCCATCAACAACTTTTCTTACCGGAATTCTGAACTGTCCCCAGATTTGCAAAAGGAGACAGAAGTGTGAAACTCAGAGATAGTGTTGAGTGGAGCTGTCGTTTTATATTTGTTTTCCAGGACACTGCTGAGCATAGCAAATATAAGTGGTCAATGCCACATTTCATTTTCAGGAGAGCGGGTGGCACTTGAGGCAGGGGAATTGAAAGGATTCAGGATATGAAGGAGAGAAAAGACAATAACAAAGGAATGGAACCTGAGGTGGTAGTTGATACTGTGCCTAATTGTTGGGGAGGAAGACATTTTCCTCTACCCTTCTAGGTTCCTCTGGCTGGTCTAAGAATTAAATTGAGGTGAGGCAGGTTAACAGGAGAAAATCAAACAAAAAACTTAATAACATGTACACATGGAAGAGACCCAGGAAAACTGAGTAACTCACCAAAATGGCCAAAGCCCTCATCATAAACACCATCTACAGCTAAAGACAAAAGAGGGGTAGTGGTTTGGGACCTCAAAGAGGAGGAAGGCAATTCACATGGAGACGGAAAAGCAAATGTTTGGTAAATAAAGATTTGCTGGGCTGTGCAGAGACAATAGGACGCAGAGTGGAATCTGATTTCTAGGCCCTGATGAGCTTCCTGCACCATACCTAGCCAATACTCTTTGCAGATATCTCTGATGATAGCCCTATTCCTGGAACAGAACCTTTATCTAAGTTCTTTAGGCAGCTAAGGGGAGGTTTAAAAAAAAAAAGATTTCCTGATTCGTGTCTTAAAAATAATCAACCTAAATTAATTCTCATGGCAAAGAGACATATTTCGGGGTGGCAAAATTTGCTCCTCTGTGGTATGCATTCACAACAAAAATACAGAATTTCTCTGACTTGCAGAAAAGTTGGAGTAGCTGAGTTCCCATAGGCCACTTACTGACAATGAAATGATAAGCTGCATAGTTACAGTGGCTAGGTTTTTGGGTCAAACTACATTGACAGGTGTTCCAGCCCCAACAATTCCTAGATGATACCTATTATTTAGGGTTGTTGTGAAGATTAAATGAAATAATGCAGGCACAGCTCTTCAAACAATGCCTTTCCCATTGTGGGCACTCAATAAAAGTGAGTTATTACCATACTGTTAACACAAAAGCAAATAAACAAGGAGGCTCACTCATCAACCAGTTATACAACAGATAAGTGGCAATCCACTGCAAAAGCCTACTGACAATGTGTCCTGAAAGGACTTTAGGATGAAAAAACACAGGATGAGGCACTCTGTGCTTTGGATAAATGGGCCCCTAAGGAATTAGATGCATATCTCAGGAAGAATTTCAATGACCCCTGATTCTTGCATCTAGCCATACACAGAAAAGCACTAAAATCATTAACTTGAGATATCTGTTCTTTGTGATTAACAGTAATTTTTTTACCAAGATGTATGCTTGACTGCATGTATCTCCCAGCCAAAAAAGAGTCCATATAGATACTGGTTCCTCCCCTATCTCTTCAGAGCAGTTTATTCAGAGCTGCTGAATGGTTGACTCCCAGGCTATAGTCCTCAGTAAGACCCTGAAAAAATCTTAAACTCACAACTCCCATGTTGTACATTTTTCATCATGTTGACGATACTCTTTATATTTAAAGCTTCATTCTTATGAGCAGAATGACAGGACTGTCCTCAGCTTGGAGACATAGTGATCACAAAATTTGGATAGCCCAAATTTCTAAAAATGTTCACTTCTATGGGTTGAGACAGTATAGTGTTACCAATGTGTAATATAGGATTAAGGCATAATCACCAATTAACACATTATCATTAATCTATTTATCCTATTAACAACTGATAGCCTGAGGGACCTGAGGGGATTGCAGAAGAGAAAATATGAATGTGTGAGGCAGATAGTTGCTAGCTGTTCACCCATCCACTTCCTCTTTTCCTGGGCACACAGATGCTCTTCCTGCCCCAGACTACCTTCCAGTTAGGTGTGAGCACTGGCTTAAGTTCTGCTCAGTGTTATGTGATCAGAAGTGACAAGTGCTCCTTCCAGGCCTGGACCACAAAAAATTTCCCACATAATATCCCCACTCCTCTTCCTCTTACTTGATAAATGAGCATAGAGATACTACAGGAAGCTGCATGCTAAAGAAGGACAAAATTCAGGTCACTGATAACATTTTGAAATTTTTAAAAAATGGGAAGTAAACTCCTCATGTGTTAAAACCATTACATATTTGGGGGTTTACTTATTACAAAAGCTAACATTAAGCTAATTCACAGAAAATATATATGTATGTTTCTATGTGTGTAAAGTTTAGAGAATGGGGCATCATAGGAGATAGAGAAGGATTGAAGCAAATAAGCCATAAAAATGCCTGTGGTGGGCTTCCCTGGTGGTGCAGTGGTTGGGAGTCCGCCTGCCGATGCAGGGGACACGGGTTCGTGCCCTGGTCTGGGAGGGTCCCACATGCCGCAGAGTGGCTGGGCCTGTGGGCCATGGTCGCTGAGCCTGCGCGTCTGGAGCCTGTGCTCCGCAACGGGAGAGGCCACGATGGTGAGAGGCCCGCGTACCGAGCAAAAAAAAAAAAAAGCCTGTGGTGCCATTTTCTAAGTAAAATGCTGTTAAGTTAGAGAGAGCGCAGTTCAGAGAACTCAATATTTCCAACACCATTTGCAAGTTTGGGAACCCCAGAGATGATCCTTTGAGGTTCAAAGTTGTTATGCTCACAGTTACAATTTATCACAGCTAAAAGATACAGATTAAGATTACTAAGAGAAGAGAACCACAGTACACAGTCCAAGAAAGTTCCAAATGTAGAGCTTCTAGTTGTTCTTTCCCCGTGGAATCATGGATAGTATTACTTTCCAAGTATGGACGTGTGACAATATGCACATTACGTTGCCAACCAGGGATGCTCACCGGAGCCTGGAGTCTAGAATTTTTACTGGGGCTCCATCGTGCAAGTAAGATTGACCTCTGACATGGTTGATCTCATTCTCCAGGCCCTCCAGAGGTTGAGCTGATATCATGTGACCCAAAGCCCCCCACTCTAAATCATACCATTAAACTATCTGGAATGACACTGGCCTCCAGGCAAACAAAAGTTTCCAAGGGTTTAAGAGATTACCTCCCAGAAACTTAGGGCAAAATTCAGATATCTCTTAAATTCTTTAAAGAATTAAGATTAAATTCTTTACTAAACTGTTTTGTTATTCTTATGACATTAAAGAGGGCAAACAGGCATAGATCCTTCACACAAACACAGTAATGTGTTACTGAAACCAAGCAGGACCCTGTGGGGCTACTGGGCACAGAAGCCTTTCCTTGTTCCCCATTTCTTGTTTATAGGAAATAGGCTTCAGCTTCCATGACCTTCCCTGAGTTCCAAAGGGCAGGTTCAAACAGTTGCTAATCAGGGAAGGGAGGGGATGCAGAGACAAGGGAGGAGCTGTCAAGAAACAATAGTGCAGCCTTGGGGCAGGGTCCTGGTTCCAAATCAATGGATATACATAACAATATTTTTGAGCTCTTCTACAAAACTAAAACCCCCAACAAACGGAAGACATTAACTACTGGATGAAGCATTCTTCATTCCAGAGAACATCACAGTTTGATAGCCTCGAGAACCTGAGAGGCTTATCAGGAGACCGCCTGAGGCCAGATTAGTGGCCTCACACACCCTGATCTTTATCAGCAACCGCCCATCCTTGAACTGTTGCTATAAAACTCCGCACCAAATGCTCCCTGGGTTGGGACACACAGTTGTTTTCTTATTTTTTAATTTATTTATTTTTGGCTGCATGGGGTCTTTGTTGCTGCACATGGGCTTCCTCTCATTGCAGTGAGCAGGGGCTACTCCTTTTTGTGGTGCGTGGGCTTCGCATTGTGGTGGCTTCTCTTGTTGCAGAGCATGGGATCTAGGCACCTGGGCTTCAGTAGTTGTGGCAGCTGGGCTCAGTAGTTGTGGCTCCTGGGCTCTAGAGTGCAGGCTCAGTAGTTGTGGCGCACGGGCTTAGTTGCTCCGTGGCATGTGGAATCCTCCCGGACCAGGGATTGAACCCGTGTCTCCTGCATTGGCAGGAAGATTCCCAACCACTGTGCCACCAGGGAAGTACCAAGGGACACACAGTTTTTGACAGTAGGAGCCCACTGTGTCCCTCTTTGCCTGGCAAAGCAATAAAGCTATTCTTTTCTACTTCACCCAAAACTCTGTCTCCGAGATTGGATTCAGCACTGGTACAAAGAGGCAGAGCTTTTGGTATCATTATTATTAGCCAATCAGACTCACTCACGCAAACTTTTGTAGATTCTGTGATTGTATGGAAAAGGAATTGAATGAGGGATGAAATTCAGTCCTCAAACTCCTGGCCAACCTATTTTTCATGGGCCTGTATAAACCAAGAGGAAGTGCCTTTTTCTAATTCATATGCACTAAGGAGGCAGATAAATGGCTTTTTTTTTTCTAATCTCATAAAGACATTGTATGTGTGAGAGGCAGCCTTGCATATGTAGTTGAGACAGTGTAAAAACACTGTTTACATCATTTCAGTCCACAAAGAGCTTCAAGATGGTGGAGGAGGAAGATGTGGAGATCACCTTCCTCCCCATAAATACATCAGAAATACATCTACACGTGGAACAACTCCTACAGAATGCCTACTGAATGCTGGCAGAAGACCTCAGGCTTCCCCAAAGGCAAGAAACTCCCCACATACCTGGGTAGGGCAAAAGAAAAAAGAAAAAACAGAGACAAAGAATAGAGGTGGGACCTGCACCTCTGGGAGGGAGTTGTGAAGGAGGAAAAGCTTCCACACACTAGCAAGGGCCTTCACTGGCAGAGATGGGAGGTGGATGGCGGGGGAAGCTTCGGAGCCACGGAGGAGAGCGCAGCAACAGGTTGCAGAGGGCAAAGTGGAGATATTCCTGCACAGAGGATCAGGGCTTGTCTGCTCACCCTCTGGGGCGGGTGGGGGCTGGGAGCTGAGGCTCGGGCTTCGGAGGTCAGATCCCAGGGAGAGGACTGGGGTTGGCTGTGTGAACACAGCCTGAAGGGAGCTAGTGTGCCACAGCTAGCCAGGAGGGAGTCCGGGAAAAAGTCTGGACCTGCCTAAGAGACAAGAGACCATTATTTCGGGGTGCACGAGGAGAGGGGATTCAGAGCACCGCCTAAAAGAGCTCCAGAGATAGGTGCAAGCCGGGGCTATCAGTGCAGACACCAGAGACAGGCATGAAATGCTAACGCTGCTGCTGCAGCCACCAAGAAACCTGTGTGCAAGCACAGGTCACTATCCACACCTTCCCTCTTGGGAGCCTGTGAAGCCTGACACTGCCAGGATCCTGTCATCCAGGACAACTTCCCCAGGGAACACGTGACATGCACCAGGCTGTTGCAACGTCACGCCGGCTTCTGCCCCTGCAGGCTAGGCCGCCATTCTGTACCCATCCTTTCCCCCAGCCTGAGTAAGCCAGAGCGAGCCAGAGCTCCTGAATCAGCCATTCCTTTGACCCCCTCCTGTCTGGAATAAGAACAGACGCCAGAGGGCGACCTAAGTGCAAAGGCAGGGCCAAATCCAAAGCTGAGCCCTGGGAGCTGTGCGAACAAAGAAGAGAAAGGGAAATCTCTCCCAGCAGCCTCAGGAGCAGCGGATTAAATCTCCACAATCAACTTGATGTACCCTGCATCTGTGGAATACCTGAATAGACAACGAATCATCCCAAAATTGAGGCAGTGGACTTTGGGAGCAACTGTACACTTGGAGTTTGCTGTATGCAAATGACCAGTTTCTGAGTTTTATATTTATCTTAGTTTAGTTTTTAGCACTTGTTATCATCGGTGGATTTCTTTATTGGTTTGGTTGCTCTCTTCTTTTATATTTTAATTACTTTTTAATTTTTCTTATTTTATTAATATTTCTTAATTTTTTTATTTTAATGACTTTATTTTATTGTATTTTATTTATTTCTTTTTTCTTTTTTTTTTTCCCCTTTTCTTCTGAGCCACGTAGCTCTGGTGTCTTCTGAGCCGTGTGGCTGTATCTTGGTGCTCTGGCCAGATGTCAAGCCTGACACTCTGAGGTGGAACAGCCAAGTTCAGGACACTGGACCACCAGAGACCTCCCAGACCCATGTAATACCAATTGGCGAGAGCTCTCCCAGAGATCTCTGTGTCAACGCTAAGACTCAGATCAACTCAATGACCAGCAAGTTCCAGTGCTGGACACCCCATGCCAAACAACTAGCAGGACAGGAACACAAACCCACCCATTAGCAGAGAGGCTGACTAAAATCATAATAAGTTCATAGACACCCCAAAACACTCCACTGGACATGGTCCTGCCCATCAGAAAGACAAGATCCAGCGTCATCCACCAGAACACAGGCACTAGTCCCGTCTACCAGGAAGCCTACACAACCCACTGAACCAACCTTACCCACTGGGGGCAGACAGCAAAAACAATGGGAACTACGAACCTGCAGACTGCAAAAAAGGAGACCCCCAAACACAGTAAGTTAAGCAAAATGAGAAGACAGAGAAATAGCACATGAAGGAGCAAGGTAAAAACCCACCAGACCAACAAATGCAGAGGAAACAGGCAGTCTATATGAAAAAGAATTCAGATTAATGATAGTAAAGATGATCCAAAATCTTGGAAATAGAATGGAGAAAATACAAGAAACATTTAATAAGGACCTAGAAGAAATAAAGAGCAAACAAACAATGATGAACAACACAATAAATGAAATTAAAAATTCTCTAGAAGGAATCAATAGCAGAATAACTGAGGCAGAAGAAAGGATAAGTGACCTGGAAGATAAAATAGTGGAAATAACTACTGCAGAGCAGAATAAAGAAAAAAGAATGAAAAGAATTGAGGACAGTCCCAGAGACCTCCAGGACAATATTAAATGCATTCACATTCAAATTATACGGGTCCCAGAAGAAGGAGAGAAAAAGAAAGGGACTGAAAAATATTTGAAGAGACAATAGTTGAAAACTTCCCTAATATGGGAAAGGAAATAGTCAATAAAGTGCAGGAAGCACAGAGAGTCCCATACAGGATAAATCCAAGGAAAAACAGGCCAAGACACATATTAATCAAACTATCAAAAATTAAATACAAAGAAAAAATATTAAAACAAGCAAGGGAAAAGCAACAAATAACATACAAGGGAACTCCCATAAGGTTAACAGCTGATTTCTCAGCAGAAACTCTACAAGCCAGAAGGGAGTGGCATGATATACTTAAAGTGATGAAAGGGAAGAACCTACAACCAAGATTACTCTACCTGGCAAGGATCTCATTCAGATTTGATGGAGAAATCAAAAGCTTTACAGACAAGCAAAAGCTAAGAGAATTCAGCACCACCAAACCAGCTCTACAACAAATGCTAAAGGAACTTCTCTAAGTGGGAAACACAAGAGAAGAAAAGGACCTACAAAAACAAACCCAAAACAACTAAGAAAATGGTCATAGGAACATACATATTGATACTTATCTTAAACGTGAATGGATTAAATGCTCCAGCCAAAAGACACAGGCTTGCTGAATGGATATAAAGACAAGACCCATACATATGCTGTCTACAAGAGACTCACTTCAGACCTAGGGACACATACAGACTGAAAGTGAGGGGATGGAAAAAGATATTCCATGCAAATGGAAATCAAAAGAAAGCTGGAGTAGCAATACTCATATCAGATAACACAGACTTTCAAATAAAGAATGTTACATGAGACAAGGAAGGACACTACATAATGATCAACGGATCAATCCAAGAAGAAGATATAACAATTATAAATATATATGCACACAACGTAGGGACATCTCAATAAATAAGGCAACTGCTAACAGCTATAAAAGAGGAAATCGACAGTAACACAATAATAGTGGGGGACTTTAACACCTCACTTACACAAATGGTCAGATCATCCAAAATGAAAATAAATAAGGAAACAGAAGCTTTAAATGACACAACAGACCAAACAGATTTAATTGATATTTATAGGACATTCCATCCAAAAACAGCAGATTACACTTTCTTCTCAAGTGTGCATGGAACATTCTCCAGGATACTTCACATCTTGGGTCACAGCACAAGCCTCAGTTAATTTCAGAAAATTGAAATCATATCAAGCATCTTTCCTGACTACAATGCTATGAGATCACTGAAGAAATCACTGAAGAAATCAAAGAGGAAATCAAAAAATACCTAGAGACAAATGACAATGAAAACATGACAATCCAAAACCTGTGGGATGCAGCAAAAGCAGTTTGAAGAGGGAAGTTTATAGCTATACAAGCCTACCTCAAGAAACAAGAAATATCTCAAATAAACAATCTAAACTTACACCTAAAGGAACTAGAGAAAGAAGAACAAAAAACCCACAAAGTTAGCAGAAGGAAAGAAATCATAAAGACCAGAGCAGAAATAAATGAAATAGAAACAAAGAAAACAATAGCAAAGATCAATAAAACTAAAAGCTGGTTCTTTGAGAAGATAAACAAAATTGATAACCCATTAGCCAAACTCATCAAGAAAAACAGGGAGAGGACTCAAATCAATAAAATTAGAAATGAAAAAGGAGATGTTACAACAGACACTGCAGAAATACAAAGCAACCTAAGAGACTACTACAAGCAACTCTATGCCAATAAAATGGACAAACTGGAAGAAATGGACAAATTCTTAGAAAGGTATAACCATCCAAGACTGAACCTGGGAAGAAATAGAAAATATGAACAGACCAATCACAAGTAATGAAATTGAAATTGTGATTAAAAATCTTCCAACAAACAAATGTTGAGGACCAGATGGCTTCACAGGTGAATTCTACCAAACATTTAGAGAAGAGCTAACACCCATCCTTCTCAAACTCTTTCAAGAAGTTGCAGAGGAAGGAAAACTCCCAAACTCATTCTGTGAGGCTACCATCACCATGATACCAAAACCAGACAAACATACTACAAAAAAAGAAAATTACAGCCCAATATCACTGGTGAATATACATGCAAAAATCCTCAACAAAATACTAGCAAGCAGAATCCAACAACACATTAAAAGGATCATAAACCATGATCAAGTGCAATTTATCCCATGGATGTAAGGATTCTTGAATATACACATATCAATCAATGTGATACACTATATTAAAAATTGAAGAATAAAAACCATATGATCATCTCAATAGATGCAGAAGAAGCTCTTGACAGCATTCAACACCCATTTATGATAAAAATTCTCCAGAAAGTGGGCAGAGAGGGAACGTACCTCAACATAATAAAGGCAATATAGGAGAAACCCACAGCAAACATCATTCGCAATGGTGAAAAACTGAAAGCATTTCCTCTAAGATCAGGAACAAGACAAGGATGTCCACTCTCACCACTATTATTCAACATAGATTTGGAAGTCCTAGCCATGGCAAGCAGAAAAGAAAAAGAAATAAAAGGAATACAAATTGGAAAACAAGAAGTAAAACTGTCAGTGTTTGCAGATGAAATGATACTACATAGAGAATCCTAAAGCTGCCACCAGAAAACTACTAGGGCTAATCAGTAAATTTGGTAAAATTGCAGGATACAAAATTAATGCACAGAAATCTCTTGCATTTCTATACACTAACAATGCAAAATCAGAAAGAGAATTTAAGGAAACAATCCTATTCCTCACTGCAACAAAAAGAATATAATACCTAGGAATAAACCTACCTCAGGAGGTAAAAGAGCTGTACTAAGAAAACTCTAAGACACTGATGAAAGAAATCAAAGATGACACAAACAGATGGAGAGATATACCATGTTCTTGGATTGGAAGAATCAGTACTGTGAAAATGACTATACTACCCAAAGAAATCTAGAGATTCAATGCAATCCCTATCAAATTACCAATGGCATTTTTTACAGAACTAGAACAAAAAATCTTAAAATTTGTATGGACACACAAAAGACCCCAAATAGCCAAAGCAATCTTGAGGGGGAGAAAAAGGAGCTGGAGGAATCAGGCTCCCTGACTTCAGACTATACCACAAAGCTACAGTAATCAAGACAATATGGTACTGGCACAGAAACAGAAACATAGATCAATGGAACAAGATAGAAAGCCCAGCAATAAACCCACGCACCTATGGTCAACTAATCTATGACAAAGGAGGCAAGGATATACAATGGAGAAAAGACAGCCTCTTCAATAAGTGGTGCTGGGAAAACTGGACAGCTACATGTAAAAGAATGAAATTAGAATACTCCCTAACACCATACACAAAAACAAATGCGAAACAGATTAGTGACCTAAATGTAAGACCGGACACTATAAAACTCTTAGAGGAAAACATAGGAAGAACACTCTTTGACATAAATCCCAGCAAGATCTTTTTTGATCCACCTCCTAGAATAATGGAAATAAAAAGTAAAATAAACAAATGCGACCTAATGAAACTCAAAAGCTTTTGCACAGCAAAGGAAACCATAAACATGACAAAAAGACAACCCTCGGAATGGGAGAAAATATTTGCAAATGAAGCAACTGACAAAGGATTAATCTCCAAAATAGATAAACAGCTCATGCAGCTCAATATTAAAAAAACAAACAACCCAATCCAAAAATGGGCAGAACACCTAAATAGACATTTCTCCAAAGAAGACATACAGATGGCCAAGAAGCACATGAAAAGCTGCTTACCATCACTCATTATTAGAGAAATGCAAATCAAATCTACAATGAGGTATCACCTCACACCAGTCAGAATGGGCATCATCAGAAAATCTACAAACAACAAATGCTGGAGAGGGTGTGGAGAAAAGTGAACCCTGTTGCACTGTTGGTGGGAATGTAAATTGATACAGCCCCTATGGAGAAGAGTATGGAGGCTCCTTCAAAAACTAAAAATAGAATTACCATATGATCCAGCAATCCCACTACTGGGCATATACCCAGAGTAAACCATAATTCAAAAAGACATATGCACCCGAATGTTCATTGCAGCACTATTTACAATAGCCAGGACATGGAAACAACCTATATGCCCATCGACAGACGAATGGATAAAGAAGATGTGGTACATGTATGCAATGGAATATTACTCAGCCATAAAAGGAACAAAATTGGGTCATTTGTTAAGACGTGGATGGATCTAGAGACTGTCATACAGAGTGAAGTAAGTCAGAAAGAGAAAAATAAATATCGTATATTAACGCATATATGTGGAACCTACAAAAATGGTACAGATGAACCGGTTTGAAGGGCAGAAACAGAGACACAGATGTAGAGAACAAACGTATGGACAGCAAGAGGGTCAAGCGGTGGGGGGTGGGTGTGGCGGTGTGCTGAATTGGGCGATTGGGATTGACATGTATACACTGATGTGTATAAAGTTGATGAGTAATAAAAACCTGCTGTATAAAAAAATAAAATCAAAATCAAAAATTCAAAAAAAAAAGGTCATGTACCACTATGTTCATTGCAGCACTATTTACAATACCCTGGATATGGAAACAACCCAAGTGTCCATTGACAGATGAATGGATAAAGAAGATGTGGCACATACATACAATGGAATATTACTCAGCCATAAAAAGAAATGAAATCGAGTTATTTGTAGTGAGGTGGATGGACCTAGAGTCTGTCAGACCTAGATCTGTGAAGTAAGTCAGAAAGAGAAAAACAAATACCGTGTGGTAACACATATATATGGAATCTAAAAAAAAAATGGTTCTGAAAAACCTAGGGGCAGGACAGGAATAATGACCCAGACGTAGAGAATGGACTTAAGGACACAGGGAGGGGGAAGGGTAAGCTGGGGCGAAGTGAGAGAGTGGCATGGACATATACACACTACCAAATGTAAAATAGATAGCTGGTGGGAAGCAGCTGCATAGCACAGGGAAGATCAGCTTGGTGTTTTGTGACCACCTCGAGGGGTGGGAGGGAGATGCAAGAGAGAGGAGAAATGAAGATATAAGTATACAGTTGATTCACTTTGTTATACAGCAGAAACTAACAGAACAATGTAAAGCAATTATACTGCAATAAACATGTTAAAAAAATTGCTACTGAAATCTTTTTGGTGTTATCTATCATAGTCTGCACAGACTGTTTTCTAGAATTTTATTCTGCATAAGTATGATTTGGGTAAAGTATATAGTACTGGTTTATCAGAGAGCCTCAGTCCTCTGGCCACATTTATAGCTTCTAGGATGGCTGCATTTCTCACACTGGACCAATCAGAGTTATTCCTGAAACCTACTCTCCAGCTACCAGTAAAGATGGTATCTTTTTCAGATCAAGAGCTGTAAGGATAATGGAAGTTGCTGGCTACCTGTAGGCACATTAGTGACATATGAAAAGAATGTATCTGCAAAGAAAAGCAAGCAGAAAAAGCAGAGCTAAGAGACAAAGAAAGAGAGAACTTTGTTGACACTGCACTCATGAACCCCAGTGTGTCAGATGAGTTTGCCTTTGGACTGTTCAATGAGCACAACAATCTTTTTTTTTTTTTTTTTTTTGCTTTAAACTGCTTTGAGGTAGATATATAACTTAAAATTGAATGACTCCTGAGTAATGAAGTAAAGAAAACATTAGAAGTGAACAAAAGAAAGGAATAGAAGTAAAACTTGCCACTCTTCTAATAACCATGCAACTCGCTGGAAGTAAGTAGGAATATTTGTCTCTCAACTGCCCACTTGACATAATTTTTCTGTCCTTGACGATGCTACCATGGCTTGCTTGTGTTTCTTTAGTTGGTTCCCCTGCCTCAGGATATAGTAGCTATAATCAGGGACCCTATGTTTATGACAGTGATTGAGTTAGCTGAGCCAAGAATGTGCCTGTCAACAGATCCTCTCCACAGGAAGTGTTGGGAGAGGTTGGGATTAACATATACACATTACCATATATAAAACAGATAAACAACAAGGACCTCCTGTATAGCACAGGGAACTATACTCAGTATTCTGTAATAACCTACAAGGGAAAAGAATAGGAAAAAGAATGTATATATGTATATGCATAACTGAATCACTTTGCTGTATACCTGAAACTAACACAACATTGTAAATCAACTATACTCCAATATAAAATAAAAATTAGGGCTTCCCTGGTGGTGCAGTGGTTGAGAGTCTGCCTGCTGATGCAGGGGACACGGGTTCGTGTCCCGGTCTGGGAGGATCCCACATGCCGCGGAGCGGCTGGGCCCGTGAGCCATGGCCGCCAGGCCTGCGCGTCCAGAGCCTGTGCTCCGCAACGGGAGAGGCCACAACAGTGAGAGGCCCGCATACCGCAAAACAAACAAACAAACAAACAAATAAATAAAAAAATAAAAATTAAATTTAAAAAGTCTAATGATGATTAATGAGCTCATTTCTCTCATAATTCACAAGTGACTTAACAGGTTGGCCTGTATGGTTATAGGGAGACAAACAAAGAGGTGATTTGTTTGTGCCTAACACCTTCAACTCAGCTGGTCCCACAGGACTGGGACTTATATACCCTTCAAATTAGGAAGTCAGCAAGTCATTTGTTTCTGATCTGTTACATGGAAGATTTTAACAGGGGAAGAAACTGTTCTTTCTCTCAACTAAAATTAAGGTTCTTCTGAGAGATCATAGAAGAAGAACGCTATAGTTACTTTTACCACTATTTCATAATTTTAAAAAAACTAATATTTATAAAATATTTACAATGCACAGGTGCCAGGTAATGATAGATGTGCACATGAATATGTAATCATACTGCTGTCTGGACCTAAGTGATCTAGAAGCCAGAGAATTTTTATCTAAATTACCTAAATATGACCAAAGATCTGAATAAACAGATCCATCAATATATTAAATTCATACTCAACAATACTTTTTAAAAATCATGTTTAACCCCTCTATCATAGCTTCTCCAAGTGAATGTGATAGTATAAATATGGAGACTTTGTCTTTTATGTGTACTGGTTATTTTCTTTGAAAAACTTTGCGTACTCAGCCAGAATGTCTCAAGATATTAGAGAGGAAAGGACAATTTTCAAATTGTTAAACACATAATTTTCATACAAATAGCAAGTGAGCATATGCCAAAATTTAATTTGTGTCATTAATGAGAGAACCAGCAGAATGTTAAGAGATCATGTAGAAAGGATTTGAGAAATTGGCATACATGCTTAGTGGGGAAAGGACTGCTCAAATAAGATTGCTGTATTGGAAAATATCTTACAAAACAATAAACCATGATCTTTGGGATTATCATCTGTATTAGATAGGAGAAAAAATCATCATTTGATACCAGTTTCTACACGTTAATGGCTAACTTAAGAGGGCTCTAAAACATCCAAGCTCTGATCATTAGCCAAAGTTATATTTTCTGAAAGCATCAAATATCATTCATATGAGCTTACTAGAAAATAATCTAGCATCATATTGGAGTCACATAATCAACATGTTGATTTTTTTCAAATTTTGGATAATTTTCCTACAAGGAGGTAACTCAGCTCAGGAGTAAGCCAAATTAATTGATCTTACCTAACTGAAAATGGAGTTTCTGAGATAACTGAGGGGCCTCATTAATTTTTTATTATTCCATGATAATAAATAACAAAAATATAAATTTTAATTATTCTTAGCAAAAATATATTTCAAATATTTGTAGATCTGCCATGGGATACCAAACAAACATGTTAGAAGCTCAGGAAAAGATACAAATTAAGTTGCTTATAATGTATAAGTAGAGGCAGGGAAAAGTTTAGTTCAGAAAATTAAATAAGTGATAAATGTGGTCAGTGTTTCTAAAGGGACACATGACCAGCAGATACATCAGCAATAATAAGAGGTAGTAATTTTACCATGAAGAACTTTTAAGATATTCACGGTTGTTTCCCCCCTGAGTGGAGAATTTTTTTTTTTTAAGATTACATCTTTCTCTACCTTTCCACACGGTGTGTGAAATATTATATATCTCCAAAGTTTAAAAAAGAAGGAAGGAAGGAAGGAAGGAAGGAAGGACGGGAGGGAGAAAAAAAAAAAAACCTTGAATCAAACCATAAATCTTAGTACATAATCTGGATCATCATTATCATTTCCATCATCATCTTGCTGTACTCTCATTTACCTCTTGAAAGTACTTTTTTCCCCTCAAATGTTAATTAACATTTTATTAAAAATACAAATTACAGATGAAATTTCTTATTTCATTAAATGAGAGGGTTTTCCCTTCATTGGATATTCAGCTGCTCCTAAACCCTCTCCCGCCCCTTGTCTTGGGAACAGTCATTGGCACTGTTCTTCTACCACAATCAACAAATCCCTGCGAATTAACTCACTTGATATGCCACCATCAACCAATAGTGTCAGAATTTCAGAGACAGGCAGGATATTAAGCTATTCCTAGATGGGTAAAGATTAAGCAGGGCCCATTTGATCTTTCCTGGTTGGAATCAGTAACAGGAGCCTTCTGGATCCATGAGGAATTTCCAACTAAATACAGAGGTTAGAAAAGCCAAGCACAGAAAGACATAACAAGAAACACAAAATCAGCCCAGCTCTGGGAAACTGTGAATGATGAGTTGCATAAATTTGGAAAGTATGGCATTGGGTGAGTTTGAGTCTGGCTTGGTAGTTGTTTGGGGGGTTCAGTATAATATCTTCAGGACATGGATTCTCATCCTCGTGACCCTGCGCTAGCAACTTCATCCTACTAACCTCAACAGAGAAAATAAATCCATGAACACCCGGTATTACACAACCTGATTGTGTATAATGCTAAGAGTGCAGATTGTTAGTGGTTTGAGGTATTCCTGTTGAAAAGTCTTTAGGTGAGAAACTTTGTAATCACACCTAATGAAGGTATATTTTGCACTCAAGTTTTCTTTTGTAATCATCGTACATGTTTATCAGTAAGAATATGAGAAAATTAAAATTTGATTATGATCAACCATTGTGACATTGATTATGATTATGACACTCAGATAAAGTAAATCAGGGACAAATGAATGATGTATTAAGTAACTAAACCAGGAGATGTTCCTTGAGAAAGGGGCAGCCTTCCAAGTCATCTACTTGAAGAAAAGGACGGGGTTTGGAAACAGGAGCATCCCTAAGCACAAATCTTCCTAACCATAAAGCCTCAGCTGGATGACAAGTTATCAAGCACAGCTCTGTGGAGGCTGAATAACTGATTCCACTGTCTATTGTTAAATATATCCTGGAGCCTAAAGGAGTTGATTCCTAATAAACTCTGAGATTAAACTCTGATTCCCGGTGGCAAAATGACAATTTACAATTTCAATTATAGTTAACCAGGGAGAAAGACTGTAGCAGCAGAAAACAAACCAACACGCTGTGCTACACCAAGACAATCAATAAACTGATCTTCCATCTTAGCAGGAAAGAAGGTGATTATTTTACAAGTCTTAACTGCTTAAAGTTTAAAGGAGAATGAAACCTATCTTAAGTAAGATATTTAGGGGCGGGAATCACGTCTTCTTCTTAGTGGCCTACTTTACTCAACCCACCACTTAGAGATAAGGTGAAAGACAGCACACAGCACTACTCAATCTTCTGACCCATCAGGGTACACAGTGAGTCACTGAAGGTCACCAAGCCCAGGTGAAATATTACCTCCTTTGTGAATTCTTTCCTAATCCTAGCAGGCAGGGTTAGGCATTTTCTCGCTGCTTTTTAGTTACTTAGTTTGGTTAGTTTTTAAAAAAAATTCTTAATTTATGTATTCATGCATCAAAAATCATTATACATCTACAATGTACTAGACATTGTAATAAATGTGAGAGATAAATAGCAATGGATATGTATAATATGACACTGATCCACTGTATTTCAAATTTTTGTTTTTGTATCTGTCTCTTTAGGCACCTTAAGGACAGAAACTGCTGTCTAACTTAATTTCTTATCCCCCAAAGTTAGCAGGGTTTTGGAGGCATTACAGGATCACAGTAATCTCTTCTTACATTTTTCATACTACTTCACAGCCAGTTCAAATCACATATCTTGAATGGCTCATTCTTATTACTTCCTAACTCAGTTCAGCTCTATATACTCTGTTATTTTTATCCCTATGTTGCTTATCTGTACCTTTTTGGCTACTGGTTGTGTGTCTGTGTATGTATTAGTCAGGCATTCTTCATTATATGTTGATAAATGTTTACTGAACATTGACTATGTTACAGGTGTGGCATTGGATTGCCCACACTGAGAGGAGAGGTTATCCCATTCATACTTAATATTGTCCCATCTCCAACTAGAATCTGGGACCCTCCAAAGTTCATAGAGAATAGGAACTTTATTTTGGTTAGTTTTGTATATTTAAAGGCTAGAATACGGTAGAAACTTGCCCCCAAATTAAATTAATTGGGTCATAAATAAATGTATTTTGTTTTTCCTCCCCTCCCCCACTCATGGCAGTTACACTTGGAACATAGCTAAGCATATGGTAGGACTGCAAAAGAGCTAAAGTTTATCAAGTGCTTCTTATATGTCAGATGAAAGGCTAAAGTCTATGGAAACATACTATCATTTAATTTTCCTAAAACTTCATAAGGTTAGTCTACCATTCGGATTCTATTCATAGATGAGTAAACTGGGGGTTAAAGAGATTTAAGTTAGAGGAAAGTGGTAGACTTATGACTCACATGTGTCTTATATTATTCTATTCTAACAGAGAATGGCAGATTCCTAGATTGATTAATTGTGAAATTTAGAAGTGATGCCTTACTTCTAGGGTTATTGTCTGAACTGGCTTTGTATCTCATATGAAAAGTGCCCTCAGATAGGGAGGAATCTAAAATACAGATATGTGCATTTCTTGGTGTTCTGCCTGCACTACTTGCTCATTCTCTCAAACCCACACTCACTTTGACTATCCTGGGTTTCAGATTCCTGACATAAAAATCTTTTTCACTTCTCCTGGCTATTGTCTTTGATTTGGCATCTTTTGATTTTTTTGACACTTGCTTTATCCTTGAACACTTTTTTACCCACTGTTTGCAGCTACAGCCTGCTTGGGGAGTTGAGTTTTGAGCCTGACACCAGGACTCCTTCCTTTGCCCTAGAGAGTTATAAAAAAAATCCCCTCTAAAAGCAAAAAATAGGAAACACCACAGTTTCTCTAAACACAATGATTACATAGATTTATTTCATAAATGATTTGCATGATTCTTAAAAGAAACTCTTTTCAAGACAAAAGCAATGTTCCCTAAACAATAACTAGGTTATACTATGCCTGTTTCTTTTTATCCTATTTTCTCACTTGCTTCTGGTGAATTTCAGGTAATATTCTATTTGTCAATTCTTATATAAAATCACCTGTCTCTTTCAGTTATCAATGTTTCCTATTAGAAATGAAGACTTCATGTTTGCTAAAATCTTAATAATTCTCAAGGTTATATTAAGTAGAGCTTTATTTTTATTACAGTGAATACTATCTTATGAATATTTCAGTAACACTAGCAGAAAAATAGAATAAACAGCTTCTGCAAGCAAACATCTTCATTTTAATTATTATTTAGGATATACCTTATGCCACTCTCTTTTCCACTTTATGTCAAAGCTTCCTTCTCCACCGAAAACTGCACAGTCCAAGTCACGTTTAATAATCAATATTTTAATTTCATATGACAGTAAAATAATTAAGTTGCAATTTTCACCTTAAAAAATCACACTCTTCTAAAACATCACATCAGATCAATTGTGAAAAAGGAGAACAAAGTTGGAGAACTCACAAAGCCTGATTTCAAATTTATCACAAAGCTACAGTATCAAAACTGTGTGGTATCAAGAAAAGGAAAAGAAAGCCACAGACTGGCAGAATATATTTGCAAAAGACACATCTGATAAAGGACTGTTACCCAAAATATACAATGAACTTTTAAAACTCAAAAATAAGAAAACAAACCAATTAAAAAGTGGTCAAATATCAAAGAAGGTATCATATGGCAAATAAGCATATGAAAACATGCTGCACATCATGTCCACATAAAAACTTGCACACAGATAATTATAGTAGCTTTTTCATAACTGCCAAAACCTGGAAGCAACCAAGATGCCCTTCAGTAGGTGAACGGATAAATAAATTGTGATACATCCAGACAATGGAATATTATTCATCACTATAAAGAAATGAGCTATCAAGCCATGAAAAGGCATGCTGGGAACTTACATTCATATTGCTAAATGAAGGAAGCCAGTGTGAAAAGGCTACATACTGTATGATTCCAACTATATGACATACTGGAAAAGACAAACCATAGAGACGTCAAAAAAAAAAAAAAAGATCAGTAGTTGCTAAGGGTTTTGGGGAGTGAGGGATGAGAAGGCTTAGCACGGAGGAATCCATCTATAATGATGGATGCATGTCATTATACATCTGTCCAAATTCATAGACTGCACAACACCAAGAGTGAACTGTAATGTAAACCGTGGACTTTGGATGACAATGATGTTTCAGTGTAGGTTCACCAATTGTAACAAATGTGGGGGATGTTGGTAATGGGGGAAGGTTACGCTTGAGTGGGGGCAGAGGGTGTGTGGGAGATCTCTGCATCTTCCACTCAATTTTTTTTTTTTGGCCGCACCCCACAGCATGCGGAACTTCCCCGACCAGGGATTGAACCCACACCCCCTGCAGTGGAAGTCTGGAATCTTAACCACTGGACCACCAGGGAAGTCCATCTTCCACTCAATTTTGCTTTGAATCTAAAACTTCTCCAAAAAATAAAGTCTTTTAAAAAAAAGAAAAGCACACTCCCCTAAAGAAATTATATTATATTCCTTGTGGTTTTAACTTAATCTCTGTTTTCAGAATCATCAAGGTGCCAGTTCACAACATTAATTTTAGAAGTCATACATCTTAATTTATCCTTTTTCTCTTTTAGAAATGTGAACAGTTCATAATGCCCAGCGGAAATACAATTAGTGAAGTGCCAACTGGGAAAGGACTGGAGAGTAGGCGCAAAGTAGAAAAAGTAGAGCAACAAAGTTGTTGCCCTCTGAGGGATTTCAATACAAAGAAACAATAAAAAAGGGAGTATTGGAAGATAATGAAGAAAAACTTTGGACTGCTGCAACAAATATAAACAGATTATTTTAAAGAGCTGCTAAGGAACAGCAACCAACTCCTTAAAGCACAGAGGTAAAACTAGAATGCTGTAGAAAAAGAAAAAAAAATGTCTAAAAAAGAAATATAACAATTTTAGGACAATAAAAAACAATCCAAACATTATTCACAAATCCTGCAAAACCAACAGACTGCTCCTGTGACACCAAGAAACAAATGAATAAAATACACTCTGATAAACATCAGAGAGTCACTTTTCAGTACCCTTGGCTTTGAAAGAGAATTTGTGTTTCCTTGTGTCTCAACATATTTGTAGCTCTCGTTAATGGTTAGAAGGAATACAACTCTGACTTTTATCCCTAACTTGCTTGGTATGCTTGATTTAGGTTGATAAATTTGTCAATAGATTTATAGTCTTTTAACAAATTGGGACTAAACATAATTATCAAGACATTATCAAATATTTGAGTCAAATAAGAAGGGAAAAAAAGACATCAATCTTATTTCCTTGTTATCATAGTTTAGTTTCCAATAAACATGCCTCCTACATCCCAAACTGCAAGACTAATTTTATTAAAAAAAATTATAATGAGCAACATTTGATGAAATCAGAAGTAAATTGTTAGATTGTGTGCATCACTGAAATTTGAAAAGAAAATACTTAACCACTAATTATTTTGTGTGCTATCACTTAATATTCTGGCACACATGCGATTACTCCCTCTTACATATTATTTGTGTAATTTGACAGAGCTGCCAACTAGAAAACAGTGGTGCCCAGGTTATGGTTTGATGGTTGAATTTAAATAGAAATTATCTTCAAATAAATGAATCTTAACTTTTAGCATATCATTATAGTAAATTATCCTTTTTCTACTTAATAATTGTTAATGAAATAGTGAACAAAAATCTCAAGTACCTATTCAAAAAGAAGATACAGGTTAGAACAAGATTTAAAGAAATGAAAACACACTAGAAAACTTAGAAACTATAGGATCGTAACATTTTAAAGATTAAAACAAAAAGAAGCATCTAAAGAGAAATTTTATGTTTTCAGCTGCTACTATTTATCCTGTCTAAGCTTGAATTTGTCTCCTAGACCTAAAAAGAAAGCAATCTATTGTCAACCTTTTCTTTATCTCAACCTCACACAGTTGTTTCTTTTCCAGTATTATTAACATTTTAATAAACTAGGTGTCCAAAATCAGATTTTATCAATTTGACAACTTCAACCAAATTGAAAATACATATTCCATTCCACATATTAAAAACCAATTCTACAAAAATACCTGAACAAATATGAAAGTATAAATGTAAAATGATGTTTAATGGGGAGATTGATTCAAGATGTAGGAGTAAAAGGACTTGTGCTCACTCCCTCTTGTAAGAGCACCGGAATCACAACTAACTGCTGAACAATCATCAACAGGAAGACACTGGAATTCACCAAAAAAGATACCCCACATACAAAGGAGAAGCCGCAGTGAGATGGTAGGAGGGGCACAATCACAATAAAATCAAATCCCATAACCGCTGGGTTATGTGACTCACAGATTGGAGAACAACTATACCATAGAAGTCCACACACTGGAATAAGGTTCTGAGTCCCATGTCAGGCTTCCCAACCTGGAAGTCTGGCAATGGGAAGAGGAATTCCCAGAGAATCAGACTTTTAAAGCTAGTGGGATTTGATTGTAGGACTTCAACAGGACTGTAGGAAACAGAGACTCCACCATTGGAGGGCATACGCAAAGTGGTGTGTGCATCAGGACCCAGGGTGAAGGAGCAGTGACCATATAGGAGACAGAACCAGACCTACCTGCTAGTGTTGGAGGGTCTACTGAAGAGGCAGGGGGTGGGTGTGGTTCACTGTGGGGACAAGGACACTGGCAGCAGAAGTTCTGGGAAGTACTCCTTGGCATGAGCCCTCACGGGAGTCCACCATTAGCTCCAAGAAAGAGCCTGTATCCTCCAGTGCTGGGTTGCCTCAGGCTAAAAAATCAACAGAGATAGACTCAGCCTCACACATCAGCAGACAATCAGATTAGAGTTTTAATGAGCTCTGCCCACCAGAGCAACAACCAGTTACACCCTCCACCAGTCCTTACCATCAGGAAGCTTGCACAAGCCTCTCAGATAGCCTCATCCACCAGAGGGCAGAAAGCAGAAGCAAGAAGAACTACAATCCTGCAGACTGTGGAACAAAAACCACATTCACAGAAAGACAGACAAAAGGAAAAGGCAGAGGACTATATGCACCAGATGAAGGAACAAGGTAAAACCCCAGAAAAACAACTAAATGAAGTGGAGATAGGCAACCTTCCAGAAAAAGAATTCAGAATAATGATAGTGAAGATGATCCAGGACCTCGGAAAAAGAATAGAGGCAAAGATTGAGAAGATGCAAGAAATGATTAACAAAGACGTAAAAGGATTAAAGAACAAACACCTGGAAGAATTAAAGAACAAACAAACTGAGATGAACAATACAATAACTGAAATGAAAAATAAACTAGAAGGAAATAATAACAGAATAACTGAGGCAGAAGAACGGATAAGTAACCTGGAAGATAAAATGGTGGAAATCACTGCCACGGAACAGAATAAAGAAAAAAGAATGAAAAGAAATGAGGACAGCCTAAGAGACCTCAGGGACAACATTAAATGCACCAACATTCGCATTAGAGGGGTCCCAGAAGGAGAAGAGAGAGAGAAAGGACCTGAGAAAATATTTGAAGAGATTATAGTCGAAAACTTTCCTAACATGGGAAAGCAAATAACCACCCAAGTCCAGGAAGGGCAGAGAGTCCCATGCAAGACAAACCGAAGGAGAAACACGCCGAGACACATACTAATCAAATGGAAAAAACTTAAAGACAAGGAAAAATTATTAAAAGCAACAGGGGAAAAATGACAAATAACATACAAGGGAACTCCCATAAGGTTAACAGTTGACTTCTCAGCAGAAACTCTACAAGCCAGAAGGAAATGGCATGATATATTTAAAGTGATGAAAGGGAAGAACCTACAACCAAGATTACTCTACCCAGCAAGGATCTCATTCAGATTCGATGGAGAAATCAAAAGCTTTACAGACAAGCAAAAGCTAAGAGTATTCAGCACCACCAAACCAGCTCTACAACAAATGCTAAAGGAACTTCTCTACATGGGAAACACAAGAAAAGAAGGGACCTATGTAAACAAAACCAAAACAATTAAGAAAATGGTAATAGGAACATAAATATCAAAATCACCTTAAATGTGAATGGACTAAATGCTCCAACCAAAAGACACAGGCTCGCTGAATGGATACAAAAACAAAACCCATATATATGCTGTCACAAGACACCAACTTCAGACCTAGGGACACACACAGACTGAAAGTGAGGGGATGGAAAAAGATATGCCATGAAAATGGAAATCAAAAGAAAGCTGGAGTACCAATCCTCAAAACAAATAAAACAGAGTTTAAAATAAAGAATGTTACAAGAGACAAGGAAAGACACTACATAATGATCAAGGGATCAATCCACAACGAAGATACAACAATTATAAATATATAGGCACGCAACACAGGAGCACCTCCATACATAAGGCAAATGTTAACAGCCATAAAAGGGGAAATCGACCATAACACAATCATAGTAGGGGAATTTAACACCCCACTTTCACCAATGGACAGATCATCCAAAATGAAAATAAATAAGGAAACACAAGCTTTAAATGAGACATTAAACAAGATGGACTTAATTGATATTATAGGACAATCCATCCCAAAACAAGAGAATACACTTTCTTCTCAAGTGCTCATGGAACATTCTCCAGGATAGATCATATTTTGAGTCACAAATCAAGCTTTGGTAAATTCAATAAAATTGAAATCATATCAAGTATCATTTCCGACCACAATGCTATGAGACTAGATAGCAATTACAGGAAAACATCTGTAAAAAATACAAACACATGGAGGCTAAACAATAAACTAATAAATAACAGAGATCACTGAAGAAATCAAAAAGGAAATCTAAAAATACATAGAAGCAAATGACAATGAAAACACTACATAACACAGAAATTAACACACCATTGTAAAGTAATTATACTCCAATAAAGATGTTAAAAGAAAAAAAAAGAAAATATTAACAGACCAATCATTAGTAATGAAATTGAAACTGTGATTAAAAATCTTCCAACAAACAAAAATCCAGGACTAGATGGCTTCACAGGTGAATTCTATCAAACATTTAGAGAAGAGCTAACACCCATCCTTCTCAAACTCTTCTAAAAAATTGCAGAGGAAGGAAGACTTCCAAACTCATTCTGTGAGGCCACCATCATCCTGATACTGAAACCACACAAAGATACTACAAGAAAAGAAAATTACAGACCAATATCATTCATGAATATAGATGTGAAAATCCTCAACAGAATACTAGCAAACAGAATCCAACAACACATTAAAAAGATCATACACCATGATCAAGTGGGATTTATCCCAGGGATGCAAGGATTCTTCAATATACTCAAATCAATCAATGTGATACACCATATTAACAAATTGAAGACTAAAAACCAAATGATCATCTCAATAGATGCAGAAAAAGGTTCTGACAAAATTCAACACCCATTTATGATAAAAAAACTCTCCAGAAAGTGCACACAGAGGGAACGTACCTCAACATAATAACGGCCATATATGACAAACTCACAGCAAACATCATCCTCAATGGTGAAAACCTGAAAGCATTTCCTCTAAGATCAGGAACACGACAAGAATGTGCACTCTTGCCAGTATTATTCAACATAGTTTTGGAAGTCATAGCCATGGCAAGCAGAGAAGAAACAAAAGGAATATAAATTGGAAAAGAAGAAGTAAAATTGTTACGTTTGCAGATGACATGATACTATACATAGAGAATCCTAAAGATGCCACCAGAAAACTGCTAGAGCTAATCAATGAATTGATAAAGTTGCAGCATACAAAATTAATGCACAGAAATCTCTTGCATTTCTATACACTAACAATGAAAAATCAGAAAGAGAATT
Organism: Mesoplodon bidens; assembly: GCF_964165515.1. Taxonomy (NCBI): domain Eukaryota; kingdom Metazoa; phylum Chordata; class Mammalia; order Artiodactyla; family Ziphiidae; genus Mesoplodon; species Mesoplodon bidens. The sequence goes on along the minus strand of NC_138160.1, from coordinate 169,056,455 downwards.
TAAGGAAACAATCCTATTCCTCACTGCAACAAAAAGAATAAAATACCTAGGAATAAACCTACCTCAGGAAGTAAAAGAGCTGTACTAAGAAAACTCTAAGACACTGATGAAAGAAATCAAAGATGACACAAACAGATGGAGAGATATATACCATGTTCTTGGATTGGAAGAATCAATACTGTGAAAATGACTATACTACCCAAAGAAATCTAGAGATTCAATGTAATCCCTATCAAATTACCAATGGCATTTTTTACAGAACTAGAACAAAAAATCTTAAAATTTGTATGGACACACAAAAGACCCCAAATAGCCAAAGCAATCTTGAGGGGGAGAAAAAGCAGCTGGAGGAATCAGGCTCCCTGACTTCAGACTATACCACAAAGCTACAGTAATCAAGACAATATGGTACTGGCACATAAACAGAAATACAGATCAGTGGAACAGGATAGAAAGCCCAGAGGTAAACCCACACACCTGTGGTCAACTAATCTATGACAAAGAGGCAAGGATATACAATGGAGAAAAGACAGTCTCTTCAATAAGTGGTGCTGGGAAAACCTGACAGCTACATGTAAAAGAATGAAATTAGAACACTCCCTAACACCATACACAAAAATAAACTCAAAATGCATTAAAGGGCTTCCCTGGTGGCGCAGTGGTTGAGAGTCCGCCTGCTGATGCAGGGGACACGGGTTCTTGACCTGGTCCAGGAGGATCCCACATGCCGTGGAGTGGCTAGGCCCGTGAGTCATGGCCGCTGGGCCTGCGCGTCCGGAGCCTGTGCTCCGCAGTGGGAGAGGCCATAGCAGTGAGAGGCCCGTGTACCACACACAAAAAAATGCATTAAAGACCTACATGTAAGACTGGACACTACAAAACTCTTAGAGGAAAACATAGGAAGAACACTCTTTCACATAAATCATAAATTTCACATAAATTCACATAAATCACAGCACTATATTTTATGACCCACCTCCTAGAATAACGGACATAAAAACTAAAATAATGGGGGACCTAATGAAACTTCAAAGCTTTTGCACAGCAAAGGAAACCATAAACAAGACAAAAAGACAACCCTCAGAATGGGAGAAAATATTTGCAAATGAATCAAGGGAAAAAGGATTAATCTCCAAAATATATAAACAGGTCATGCACCTCAATATTAAAAAAACAAACAACCCAATCCAAAAATGGGCAGAAGACCTAAATAGACATTTCTCCAAACAAGACATACAGATGGCTACAAGGTACATGATAAGCTGCTCAATATCAGTAATTATTAGAGAAATCAAAACTACAGTGAGGTATCACCTCACACCGGTTAGAATGGGCATCATCAGAAAATCCACAAACAACAAATGCTGCAGAGGCTGTGGAGAAAAGCGAACCCTCCTGCACTGTTGGTGGGAATGTAAATTGATACAGTCATTATGGAGAACAGTATGGAGGTTCTTTAAAAAACTAAAAATAGAATTACCCTATGAGCCAACAGTCCCACTATTGGGCATATACTTAGAGAAAACCATAATTCAAAAAGTTACATGCACCCCAGTGTTCACTGCAGCACTATTTATAATAGCCAGATCATGGAAGCAACATGAATGCCCACTGACACACGAATGGATAAAGAAGATGTGGTACATATATACAATGGAATATTACTCAGCCATAAAAAGGAACGAAACTGGGTCATTTGTAGAGACGTGGACGGACCTAGAGGCTGTCATACAGAGTAAAGTAAGTCAGAATGAGAAAAACAACCAATGTATATTAACGCATCTATGTGGAATCTAGAAAAGTGGTACAGATGAATAGATTTGCAAGGCACAAATAGAGACACTGATGTAGAGAACAAATGATGGACACTAAAGGGGGAAAGTGGGGCAGTGGGGATGATGCTAGTGGGATGAATTGTGAGATTGGGATTGACATATATACACTAATATGTATAAAATAGGTAACTAATAAGAACCTGTTGTATAAAATAATAAAATAAAATTCAAAAAAAATAAATAAAATGATGTTTATATGAAGCATTGTTTGTAACAGGAGAGACAGAGGGAGAGAGAGAGAGTGCCAAATAACCATCAGTAAGAGACATGATATATTAAGTTAAATTATGATCTATTATAGAATATTCTGCTATCCTCAACTTATGGTTAAATTGTGATATGATCACAATATGAAAGGTAGAAAAATACATGCTTATATGGAACAAACTCCAAGATTTATTTACCAAAAAGTAAGGTTCAGAACATGTTTTATAGTATAAGCCTATATTTGCAAAATAAGTGTAATTTTTCAACTGGTAGAGTATTAAATACCTAGAAATTTAGTAGTGTTTTAGGTCTGAAATATTTCATATTTGGGTGAAACACATATATTATTTTTACTTTTTAAGTTAAATATGTCAGCAATACAAACAGTAATATTAAAAACAATAGAGATATCAGAAATTAATTTTCCTTTTAAAATTTGCTGCTCACATCGATCACATTCTGAAAAAAATATACTACAAAACATGTTTAATTGGAGACTGTACAACTCAATAAAATAGCTTTGCAACAGTTATCCTAAACCCACCATTATAATTTGCATAGTATAAGAAATAATCTACTGCCAATTTGTGAATGTTCATTCAGCCATAGCCTGTAAACCCAGCAATAGACCGAGGAGTGGCTTTGGCTTGGTTATTCGTAGTTCTCATCAGGAAAACAAAATTTCATTCCTCATCCAGGTGATGAAAATCCCTTTGAAACTATTCAGATTGTAATAACTATAATTTTGTGGGAATTATCCTGCAAATCAAAACTCAAACAAGAAAAAAGGCATTTAACAATCCAGATACAACAAAAAATAAAATTAAAAACTACATGAAAATGAACAGCAGAATTCTCCAAATCTCAGAGTAAACAGCTTGCTCAAGCGAGATAATTTAGAACACACAGAAAATTAAAACCTACTTACGATAATGGCTTTAGAATGATAATTATAGAATGTTATATACAAGAAAATGGAAGACCTCATCTCTGTATGGTACCAGATAGACTATAATTTCCCAACCTCGACCCTATTTACATTTGGGGCCAGATAATTCTTTGAGAGGCTGTCTATTGCATTATAGGATATTTAGCAGCATTCTTGGTCCTTTACCCACTAGCTGCCAATAAGACTCCTCTCTTCCACTCTCCCATCTTCTTTTGTGATATTTCAAAAATGTTTCCAGACACTGCCAAATATCCTTCAAGGGTAAAACTGTTCCTGATTGAAAATTACCGACATAGATTATATTGACTAATTTGGGGGGGTTAAATTTTTTGCTATGATCATTAATAAAATATACATTTCAAATTGCAACTCAGTACTCAAATATACATATATATACACAAATGGGGATACGTGTATGAAATATTAAACAATTATTTTGACATGGTCACTGATCAATCAAAATAGACAGTGGTGGTAATGCTAGAAGATCCTAAGGCATCAGGAAATCTCTTTAGCTGTTGGACTCTGAAGAGCTCTAGTGGGAGGACCCAAAATGTTACTGTGTCCCTGGGATAGAGGGCACCAGGAGCCACAGAGCTCCTGACTTTTTACTAACTATAGACAAATACTTTATTATTGTTAACAAATGGTTCAAGCAAATGCTAGTGTGAAGTGACTGAATATTAGTATTTATAATAGAAATAAATATTTTATAAAACAATAACTGACAATGTATGTTGCTATTTTCTATTCTCTCTCTCCCTAGATTTTTCAAGGTTGGCACCATCTACTAAATCGAATTTACTGATCACAATGCTAAGGTATAATTCACACTTTGATAAACCTGGACTTAATATGTATCATCTCAATCACACAGGTACTACTGATTTGTATTCATATAAATAACTATGGTGATTTGGGATAGCTTCCTTGTGCAATGTCACACAGTTTTGGGGATCTGACACAGTAATGGTACCAAGATGGAACCTATTCATAGGTGAGTTGTCAGTTGCCTGGTATTTATGATATAAAGGCTACTGAAGGATGTCTCTAACTCAAATTATATCAACTACTAACCTGCTTAAAACAATGACCAGGGCTTCTAGGCCTTCAGCACTGAGAGCCTGGTTTAAGTTCAAAGACATTTTATTGGTAGGTCGATAATTAAATATATTATTAGCCTTTAACCTCGTTGTATTAATTCAAAGTATTCTGTAGTGGTTTAGAGTACATTAAAGTCCTGCAGGACTGTATGCACACCCTGGCTTTGCTGCTTTCTATCTACAAATCACTGGGCAATTTACTTTACTTCTCCAAGCTTCACTCACTTTTCTTAAAAGTGGAAATAATGACAATATGTAATACATGTAGTTATTGTGAGAATTAAATGTACATAAAGGTTAACTCAGTTCCCAGCATATGGTAAGTGCTTCATGAATGTTGCTATTAAAAATGATAATACCGATAAGTTAATAATATGAATATCAAGCCATGTCATGCTGTGAATCTCACACAGAGAGAATATATAACATGATGATTTGGAAAAGAATGTCAAGGTTGCTTCCAGCTCAAGACCAAAGTCTTTTGGATCATCTTTCTTGCAAACTCTTTGTAAGTCACTTAATTTTCATAAGTGAAAATTTTTCACTTAAATAGATTAATAACTAAGGATTTTTTTTTACTTAAGTGCATAGGATACACATTACATTTTAAGAGAAGCTGTCTTTAAAACATTTTCAGTAAGATTTTCCAATTAAAGCATTTGGAAGCATTTGGAGAAAAAAACTGGGTTGCTATTTTTAGAGACTTGGTTTAACAATTGCTAGGCTTCTTTGCTTTTTTAAATTCATTTTTCACCCCTTGAAGGAAATTGTAGAAATGTTCTACTGAATTGAGTCTCATATGTGCACACATCTGTCACATAGCAATTCACATATGCTATGATATAAAATGCTAGATTGACACCAGCCTCCTGCAGCTCCCTCAAATGTGGAACTATTAGGTGGTGTTTTCTGTGTTGGAAACTGGCAACCCTCACACAATCTCATCTGGAAGACCCAATAAACTGGGAAAAAACAGAGCTGAGTAGTTTCCATGGTAGGAAAATAGGTATTCCTGCTTGAAAAATTATTGGAACTGGCTCTTCTCTTTCAGAATTGAACACAAAAGAAACTGTGTGAGAAATACTATACTATACTGGAGAAATAATCTGTGTGGTGAGGTAAGGCTATGCCGGTGGTGAAGTAGAAGGATATCTTTGAAATCCAGGTAATGGCACTTTAATTTTATGTTTGCACCTCACCCTGTGATCCTTAACCTCATTTAGCATTAATATAAAATACAACATAAAACCAAAAGATCACTGAGATCAACTAAGATCAATTAATTCCATCCATCTTCATATAGATGTGGTAACTGAGATAAGCATTCTCTGTCTCTGCTTCTCTCCTTAGTTTAGAGTTAATTCTCAAACCTTCTAGGAAAAGATTGTTTTTTAAACTATATTTTCAAATGCCAATACAACAGGATTCTGGTATGGTGAAGACACAGTAAACATCCTATCTCTTCCATCTAATACAATCTAAAACTTTGGATAAAATACATAAAACAATTTAGCCCATAAAAACAAGGATTCTAAAAAGTAAATAATAGCTGGTGGATTGGAAAGGAAAATCAAAATGTGAAGAAAAGCTGACGCAATGGCCAGCTCCTTCTTTTTCTTTTTCTCCCTCTATCATGTTTCTTGGACTCACAGTCTTGATGAATTGGCAACTGCATAAAGAGTGTAGTCATGGAAAACCCTTTCTTTCTGGTCAGAGGAGTGGGAGAGGAAATCTCTGGAACAGAGAGAATGGTGGATATATTCTTTTTTATTTTTCTCTCCTAGCTCTGCCTTCCCTGGATACCAAACTCAGTCCCCAAACTTCAATCCTAGGCTGTGGAACTGGTCACAGCAACTAGGTTAATTTATTTGCCCTGGAGAAGAATACATTTCAGGAGATTTAAAACAATGTGGGGATTTAAAATCTTGCCTTTTGGCCAGAGAAAAAGAAGGGGAGGCTCTGAAAGACAGTGAAGTGGGGAAATTATGGAGAAGAGAAAGTTTGATAAGAAGATAAGGAAGAAGTGTTATACATGAAATTGTAGCTGTGCATCTATGGAAATGATCTCCAAACTAATGATGTGAGAACTGCCCTATGGTGTAGGCCAGTATCCAGGTTCCAGACATGTCCCTGGATATGACATAAGCGGGCTTGATCCAAACAGCAAAACAAAGGCTTTAAAAACTGAACTGACATCAGAACCAAAGCCCACATAAGACAGAAGAGGAAGTGAAGCTTAAAACAAGTAAGATTAATTATTTGTTAAAACAAACAAAGAAGTCAGTATTCTCTGGAGGATTTTAATGTGACCCAGAGACTCAGAAAATAATGTATCAAATAACTGGGTCATAATACAAAATTAATCAACATCCAAGGAGATATGAACATCTCAACAATGTTCAAGGAAAATGGGAATGAGTCGATGTGAAACACACAGACACATCTTGGAATGATCAGACGAAGATTTTAAAGCAATTACTATAACAGACCTTTGTGAATTAGGAGTACAAAGTCTTGAAACCAATGAAAACCTTGAAAATTTCATTAGAGTAATATGTTATTCTAAAAGTGAAAACCACAACAATCAAATTAAAAAAATTATGGGATGGACTCAATAACATATTGAAAATTATAGAGGAAACAGTCAGTGAACTTGAATGTAAACTAAGAGAAATAATCCAATCTGAAAAGGGAGGCAAATAAAACTGAAAAAAAATAATGATCAAAGCCCCAGAGACCCATGGAATAATACCAAAAAGTCTAATGTTCTTGTCATTGTAGTCTCATAAGAATAGGCAAAGGTTTGTGTCACTCCCCGAAATGAAAAAATAATGCCTGAAAAACTCCCCAAATTTGGTGAAAGAGAAAAAATCTGCAGATTTAAGAACCTCCATGAGCTGCAAATACAATAATCTCATAGAAAACTACGAGATAGTTTTCTCATAGAAAACTACAAACACATCCTAATTAAAATGCTTAGGGCTTCCCTGGTGGCGCAGTGGTTGAGAGTCCGCCTGCTGATGCAGGGGACGTGGGTTCGTGCCCCAGTCTGGGAAGATCCCACATGCCACGGAGCGGCTGGGCCCGTGAGGCATGGCCGCTGAGCCTGCACGTCCGGAGCCTGTGCTCCGCAACGGGAGAGGCCACAACAGTGAGAGGCCGCGTACCACAAAAAAAAAAAAAAAAAAAAGCTTAAAATCAAAGATAAAGGAAAAAAAACTTTAAAATGGCCAGAAAAATTACATGTGATGTGTAAGGGGAACAGTAACTCTAATGACTGTTGATTTCTTATTACAAATCATGGAAGCCAGCAGATAGTTGAACATGTTTTTTTAAGTGCTGAAAGCAAACAACAATTTTGAAAGCTAACCCAAAATTCTGTATCCAGCAAACATACTGAGGAATGATGATAAAATAAACACATTCTCAGATAAAGGAAAACTAAAATAATTTATCTCTAGCAACACTGCTCTCACGGAAATGTTAAAGACAGCTTTTTAGGCAAAAGGGAAATGATGCCAGAAGAAAAACTGAAAAATAGGAAATAAGAGAAAAGTAAAAGAAATGGTAAATATATATGTAAATATAATAAGCCATCTTTCTCCTCTTAAATTCTTTAAAGTATGCATGACAGTGAAAACATATATTTAAAATTGGCTGGTGGAGTTTTCAGTTTATCCAGATATAATACATATGACAATTACAACATAAGAAGGGTAAAGTAAAGGGATTAAAGGTTTTAAGGGCTCCACATTTCACTTGAAGAGGTAAAATACTGATTCTATGTGAAATGTGACAAGTTATAAAAACCCTACAGTAATCAGTAAAATAAATGTAAAAAATATATAGTGAAAAATTCAATAGATACATTAAAATGGAATTCTAATTATTCACATAATCTAAATAAGGCAAGAAAAAGAGAAACAAAAAACAGATTAAACAAACAAGAAAAAAATAATAAAAGGGTAGTCTAAATCCAAACATTAATATTACATTAAATGTAAATGGTCTAAGATGACTAATTTAAAGACAAAGATAATCAGATTGGTTTAAAAAATACCCAAATATATGCTGTTTATGTGAAACTCAGTTTAAATATAATGTTATAGATAAAGTAAAAAAAAAAAAAAAAATGGAAGAAGTTATACCATGCAAATACTAATCAAAAGAAAGTTAGAGTGGCTACAGGAAGGAAAGTTACCAGGGATAAAGAGGGACATTATATAGTAATAAAAAAGAACATTTCACCAAGAAAATATAATAATCATAAATTGTATGCACCTAACAAAAGAATTCCAAAATACATGTGTATGTATTGGAGAAATCAACATTCCCTTCAATGTGGTTGACAGGACAAAGAGATAGAAAATCATCAAGGCAATAGAAGATTTGAACTTATACCTCTGTGATATATAATAAGAAATATATACTTGGACTTTGTCTCTTGTTCTTGTTTCCTAAGTGTTGAGAGCAATAAAAGTGTCTTTTGTTAAAAAGATACAAATGAACTTATTTACAAAACAGAAGCAAACTTATAGATATTGAAAACAAACTTATGGTTACCAAAGGGGAATTGTTGGGGGGATGGATAAATCAGGAGCTTGGGATAAACAAATGCACACTACTATATGTAAGATAGATGACCAATGGGGACCTACTGTATAGCACAGGGAACCTTACCCAATATTCTGTGATAACCTATATGAGAAAAGAATCTAAAAAAGGATGAATATATGTATATGTGTAACTGAATCACTTTGCTGTAACGTGAAACTAACACAACACTGTAAATCAACTATACTCCAAAAAAATTAAAAACAACAACAATCACAACAAACTACCACTCTGATGAATGGGGCTGGGTAGTGGGAGACGGTGGCCTGAGCACCTAATTTTTCAATGTCATAAATTTCTCAGGACTCTAAAATTAGAATAAAGTTGATACATACCAAAAAAGTATCTTTTTTTATATTAATAAGATGACTTTTAGACCATACTTAAGGATGAGGGCTGACTGCCAGGAGAACCAACCATGTGATTAGTGGGTTGGAACTTTAAGTCCCATACTCCTGATCTCTGGAGAAGTGAGAAGGGCAGGAGAATGAATCAGTTGCCAACAGCCAATGATTTAATCAATCATGCCTATGCAGTGAAGCCTCCTAAAAAACCAAAAGGAGAGCATTTGCAGAGCTTCCGGTGGGTGAACACATGGAGATTTGGGAAGACTGGTGTGCTCAGGGAGGACATGGAAGCTCAGTGCCCTTACCCCACACTTTGCCCTGTGTATTCCTTCCATCTGGCTGTTCCTGAGTTATATCCTTTCATAATAAACCAGTAATCTAGTAAGTAAAATGTTTCTCTGAGTGCTGGGAGCTGCTCTAGCAAATTAACTGAATCTGAGGAGGGAGTCATTGGAACTACCAATGTATAACCTGGGGAGTCAGAAGCCTGGACTTGCAATTGGCATCTGAAGTTGGTGGGGGGCAGTCTTATAGGACTGAGCTCTTAACATGGGGGATCTGATGCTATCTTCAGTTAGATAGTGTCAGAATTGAGCTGAATTGTAGGACACCCAGCTGGTATCTGGAAAATTGTTTGGTATGGGAAAAAACCCCACCCCTGCAAATGCTGGAATTGGGTCCAGAACCTTTCAGTTGGTGATCAGAAGTGAGATCAGAATTAGAAGCTTTAATCTTCAAGTACCTTGACCTAACTGACATTTATAGAACCCTCAACCCAACAAATGCGAATACACATTCTTTTCATATGCATATGAAATACTCACCAAAATAGAACATGTTCTAGGTCACAGAAAAAAATATTAACAAATTAACCAAAAAAGGAAATCATGCAAACTTTATCTTGTTACCATAATGGAATTTAATTAGAAATCAGCAACAGAAATACATTTGGACAACCCCTCCATACTTGAAAATTAAACAACATACTTCTAAAGAATCACTTGGCTAAGGAGGAAGTCTCAGGATAAATTCAAATATATTTTGAACTGAATGAAAGTGAAATATATCATATCAAAATTTGTGGAATGCACCAAAGTCAGGAGTTATAGAAATTTATAGTATTAAATGCATATACTGGAAAAAAGAATAAAGGTCTCAAATCACTAATTTTATACCTCAAGGATCTAGGAAAGAAAGAGCAATATAAACCCAAAGTATGTATAAAAAGTTAATAAAGATATGAGCAGATATCAAAGAAAGTGAAAACAGAAAAACAATAGAGAAAATGAAGTCAAAAGCTGATTCTCTGTAAACACCAATAAAATTGATAAACTCTAGCCAGTGACCAAGAAAATGAGTAAACACAGAGTTCTAGTATCAGGAATGAAAGAAGGAATATCTCTATAAACTCTACAGACACTAAAATTTAATGAGGGAATACTATGAATAACACTGTTTTAGTCAAGTCAAGCTGCTATAAAATATATCAAACATCAAAAATATGTACTTTGTAGCTTATCAACAACATACATTTATTTGTCACAGTTCTGAAGGCTGGAGGTCCCATATCAGGGGCCGGTATGGTCGGATTCTTGGCAATCCGGTATGGTCGGATTCTTTCGAGTTTACGATGGCTGCTTTATCACATGATGGGGAAGGAGCTAGTTAGCTCTCTGGTCTCTTCTTATAAGGCAATAATTCCATTCCTGAAGGTTCTACCCTTGTGATCTAATTATTTCCCAAAGGCTGCACCTCCAAATACTATCACACTGGAATTAGTGTTTCAGCATACGAGTTGGGGGAGATACAACCATTCACTCCACAGAAAATACTATCAACATAAATAGACAAAATGAGGAAAATGGAGCACTTTTTTGAAAAACATAAACTGAGAAAACTCTCTTGAGAAGACAGATAATATAAATAGTCCTAAATCTAATAAAGAGATTGAATTCATGGTTAGAACCCATTATGAAAGAAAATGTTAAGTCTAGATGGTTTCACTGGTGAATTCTACCAGATGTTTAAAGAAAAAAAATAACACAAATCTTACATAGTATCTTTCAGAAAACAGAAAAGGAAACACCAACTCATTTTATGATGCCAGGATTGTCCTCAGACCAAAACCAGACAAAAACAGTACAAGAAAATAAAATCACATTATAATATTAATCATAGATACTAAAATCCTCAACAAAATATTGGCAGTTTAGTCTAGCAATACATAAAAAACATAAAACATCATGACCAAGTGAGATTAATCTCAGGAATGCAGTATTAAAAATCAATATTAGAAAATCAATCAATATAATCCACCGTATCAACAGGCTTAAAAAGAAAAAGCACAGTACATGAAATAGAGCATTTGACAAAAGTCAATATCTATTCATGATTTTTAAAAAATTCAGCAAAGCAGGAAACTTCCTTTACTTGATAAATGGCAGCTACATAAAACCTAAAACTAACACTACACTTAATAGTGAAAGACTGAATGCTTCCCCTGAAGGTTAAGACCAAGGCAAGGATGTTCATTCTCACCACTCCTATTCAACATTATGCAGAAATTCTATTAATCACAGTGAAACAAGGAAAAGAAATAAAAAGCATTGAAATGGAAAGAAAGAAATGAAACTGCCCCTATTCATAAAAACAAGATTTTCTATGTAGAAAATCCTAAATAATTTGTAGAAGAGCTCCTACTACTTATAAGTGAGTTAAGCAAAGTCACAGAATATAATGTGAACATAATAAAATCAATAATATTTTTACATACTATCAACAAACAATTAGATACAGATATTTTTAAAGAGTTCCGTTCATAAGTTCCCCCAAAATGAATTACTTAGGTATAAATCTAACAACATATGCATAGTATATGCTGAGAACTATAAAATGTTGATGAAAGTTCAAATAAGATCCAAAATGTGAAGAAATATATGGTGTTCATTGATTGCAAGATTCAACATAATTAAGATGTCAATCCCAATCAAAATTCCTGCAGGATTTTTTGTAGGCATATACAAACTAGTTTCAATATTTATATGAAAAGGCCAAAGAGTCAGCCAAAAAAATTACTATAAAGCTATAGCAATCAAGACTGTATGTTACTGGAAAAAGAATAGTAACATAGATCAATGAACAGAATAGAAAACCTAGGGGAAAAAACCCTACATAAATATGATTAATTGATATTTTAACAAAGAGGAATGGCAGTTCAATGGAGAAAGGAGAGTACTTTTAACAAATACTGCTTCAACATTTGGACATTTGTTTACAAAAAAAAAAGAAAAAAGAAAAGAAAGAAAGTATCACAACCCATGCCTGATGCAAAATGGATTGTAGAATAAACTGTAAAATGTAAGGCTTTAAAACTCTTAGAAGAAAATGTAGGAAAAAAATAGATTATGTGTCCTTCAGTTAGGTAAAAAATTCTTAAACATATTTCAACTCACATGTTCAACAAAGGACTTGATATTCAGAATATATAAGTAACTTTTACAAATCAAGAATAAGGAAACAAACAATCCAATCAAAACATGGGCAAAAAGATTTAAACAGCCACTTTAACAAGAAGATATATGGGCTGCAAATGAGCACGTGAAAAGATGCTGAATATTATTAGTCATTAATGAAATGCAAATAAATACCATAACGCCATACTGTTACACACCTGTTAGAATGGCTATAATGAAAAACACTGATAATACCAAATGCTGGTTAGTAAGTGGAGCAACTGGAAGTGTACTGCTGGCAGGAAAATGGTACAGCTACCCAGGAAAATTGTCTGATTATTAATCATAACACTTTAAATATTTCATTCCACTCTCTTCTTGCTTGCATAGTTTCTGAGAAGTCAGATGTAATACTTATCTTTGCTCCTCTACAGAAAAGATGTCCTTTCCTTCTTTCAAGATTTTTTCACTCTCTTTGGCTTTCTAAACTTTGAATATGATATACCTGACTGTATTATTATTATTGGCATTCTTCCTGGTTGGTATTCTCTGAGTTTCCTGAATCTATGCTTTGATGTCAGACATTAACTTTGGGAAATTCTGTCATTACTGCTTCAAATTGCTTCTGTTCCTTTCTCTTTTTCTCCTTCTGATATTCCTATTATGCATATGCTACATCTTTTGTAGCTGTCAAATAGTCCTTGGACATTCTGCTCTTTCTTTCTTCTTTAAGACTTTCTTCTCTTTGCTTTTCAGTTTTGGGAGTTTCTATTGTCATATCCTCAAGCTCAGAGATTCTTCCCTCAGCCATGTTCAGGCTCTGAATAAGTCCATTAAAAGCAGTGTTCATTTCTGTTACAGAATTTTTTGATCTCCAGCATTCTTTTTTTTTTCTTAGAATTCTATCACCCTGCTTATATTGACCATCTGTTTTTGCATACTATCTACTTTATCCATTAGAACCCTTAGCATATTAATCATAGTTGTTTTAATTCTCATTCTGATAAATTCAATATCCCTGACATATATCAGAATCTGGTTCTGATGCTTTCTCTGTCTGTTCTAACTGCATATTTTGCCTTTCAGTATGTCTTGTAATTTTTTGTTGAAAGCCGTACTAGGTAAAATGAACTTCAGTAAATAAACCTTTGTAATGTAGTGGTAAGGTGTCCAGGGAGAGGAAGTGTTCTATAGTTCCATGATTTGGTCTCAGTTTGGTGGGCCTGTGCCCCTGGACTGTGAGCCTCACCAGTGCTTCTCAGTTTTTTCAATTCTCTCCACCTTAGGTGGGACAGGATGGTTAGAGTGGGCTGGAGTTGGGTATTTCTCTTCCCCAAGGTAGGTGTGGCTCTGATAAAACTCAAGCACAGTAGCCTCTGGCTAACTAGCTTCTCCTGAGGCAGGCCTTGTTAAGAAGAACAGAATTCTCGGCATATTTCAAAATGGTTAGATTTCCTCTCTCCCTGCTGGAAGCATGGAGGTACGAGGGGATTTTTTTCCAACATTCACTGCAAGAACCTGGTAAAGTTTCTGGAGGTAAAACTAAAGAAAGCATGGGGGTCCCTCTATGATTGGATCTCCTGGACTCAGACTTTGTCAAGAGACAAGGGAATTCTTTGAGGAGTTGGAATTATTTTGTGTCCTGATTGTGTTTTTGTTACATAAGTCTAGGATGTGTTAAAAACTCAGAAATGTACAATAAGAAAAGTGAATTTTACTTTACGTGAATTTTTAAAAGCCAATACAGTAACAAAATGTTTTACTCTTGTTTAAAATAAAAGGAATCCTCAATAAGGTTTTCTATGCTATTTTCTCTAGTACATTTATAGCTCCAGAATTAGACATCATGCCAATCATATTTTTTGACTACTTTATAACTCCCTGAATAACAGCATACCAGATGCAGCCATAGGATGAGAAACACTGACACTAACCAAGTGGCACTGACACAAAGTCTAATGAGCCAACACTTTGTGAACCGATGTTTTAGCCAAAGGGACCATTAACTACAACATACTATTTAATAAAGTGGTGGGGAGAGGTAATCTTGAGGGGGGGAGGGGGGAAACAGAGTAAGAGACAAATTCCCTTTGCTCTTGAGTACTGTTTAATGAATCTAATTAGTAAGCCTCAATGGTCCTGTAGAGGCTTTGGGGATTTCTGCATTCATTTAAAAAATGAAATGAATGTTCTGGCAGCTCCTGAAACAGAATGTTAAGATAAGAAATGCAACACAAAAAGCAGTCACCTTGAATCAGAACCGAAGAGCTGACTGGAGATGCTGCTGAGACTGTAAAGAAGCTTGTTTTTTCTTTTCAAGATCACCTTTCATTTCAAACCACCAGCTTCACACAAAAAAATGTAGGGATAAGGGAGAAAAAGAACTGTCATCTGGGGCTGGAGCCACTGGGAGGTTAAAACTCTGGGGGACTGGAGGAAAAATCGAATAGTCTAAGGTTGTGAATGAATTTAGGAATGGCAAGTTGGCAATTAAGTTGGATGTTAATTAATCAGCAAAAATAAACTGGGATGACCACCTAGCATAAAGTCAGTGGTGAAGACTTGTATTTCCAGCCAGTCCTGGAGGGAAGTTTAGAGTTTGTACTTCTTCAGGGCATCTTTCTAGAGTGTGCCAAGACAGATGCCAGGCTGCCTACCAAATCATGAAGGTCACATTTCTGTTCTTTGCCAGAGCCTCTGGGCCCATGTCAACATCACTAAGAAGTGCTTTCTTTCAAACAAGATCTGGTTCTTATTCCATACCCCATCTCCTGATATCATCTCTAACAAAACACACTTGCCCTGGGCTTTAGTCAGTCACAGTAATGTGGTGGACTGGCAGCTTTCTGATCAGTGGCACAATAAGAAAGGAAACAGACTTGACTTTCAGCTTGCTCAAGAGGTACAGGCATAAGGTGAAGCTATCTTAGGCCATGCTAATCATCCCTATATCCCAAAGTCATGGGAAATTTTCAGTCAGGTGAGTCCTCAAATAAGAGAAGCAGCACAGGTCATTGCAGAATTAAACTGGCATCTTTGGAGCATTTTGTGGGCCCACTGGAAGTGACAACTGGAAAACCAAACTAAAGGCTTGGCTTTGCTGCCTGCCTCACTATATCTCACAGTTTGCTAAGGCCAATCTACATGACTAGGGTGAGAAAACTTAATAAACAAAAGTAGGAGTGGATGCTGGTAAAATGCAAGCCATGCTCAGGCAGGATAAATAGAATCTCCACTGGATTTTCTCCCAGATAATTCTGTCAAAATGCAAATGTTAGATACTTAGCAACAGATGCTGAATAAAAGGGAGAATAGGGGGCTGATTGGCCATCTAGTATTTGCTGAAAGATTACCAGAAAGTAATAACAATAATAATAATAGGGCTTCCCTGGTGGCGCAGTGGTTGAGAGTCCGCCTGCCGATGCAGGGGACACGGGTTCGTGCCCCGGTCTGGGAGGATCCCACGTGCCGCGGAGCGGTTGGGCCCGTGAGCCATGGCCGTTGGGCCTGCGCGTCCGGAGCCTGTGCTCCGCGGCGGGAGAGGCCACAACAGTGAGAGGCCCGCATACAGCAAAAAAAAAAAAAAAAAAAAAAAAAAAAAAAAAAATAATAATAATAGATTAAAATCAGAAAGGAAAGATGGTAGTTAGAAAGGAAAATATCTGATTTAATACACTCATTTATCATTTAATATTTTCATTTTTCACCAACTCTGAGAGCACCTGAGCTGTGTACGCATCATTTGACTGTTTAAAATGCACAAGTAGTTTACCACCTGAGGAACCCTACAATGATGTATCCTGGCGTGTGAATCACTTGAAGAATAAAATCTGTCTGTATGAAATTCATCCAAGGCAGATCAAACCGAGAATTCCACTAAATTAGGCACATCATAAATATTTTGTGAGGTTATAATGAGGTCCCTTTATTATTATTTATTTGACTGTTCATGTGAGTTAAAACTTTGAAAGCCTCTTCTTTTGAGAATTATCTGAATCTGTTCATAATTGGTCATAGTACTCGTGAATTTCCAGCTTTCACAGAACGTAAACTGCATAAGTATCTGTGGTCATATTTATCCCAGAGTACCAATCCAGGGACGAGTGAAAAAATTCAATCACCTAAATAGCTTTTTCAAAATTATATAACACAGAAACAACCTGCTTTTACTGGTATTTTTCATTTCCTTCTAGAAATATAGCTAATTATGCATACAACTTTGGTCAATTTATTTAAAAATAAATAAATGAAATAGCTAATTAAATGGTATAATATGTTACAAAACCATAGGAGTTTGGCTTAAAATTTTACTTTTCAATTGCTTTTATATAGACAGTTTTAATTGACAACTGCATTGATACAGCCATATCAAACACTTAGATCCAGTCTATGCTTTCAGGGATAACTAGCCAAACAAGCAAACATCAAGGATACTGAATCTTTTTTACTTGAGGTTGAGCTATAAACTTTAACTAAGCCATGCCCTCAGAAACTTCTAAGTGTTAGGCAATAAATCAAAAACACCATTCATTCCCTCCAGGAAGAGAAAGCCTGAAATCAGGCTAGTTGGCAGAACTGACATGGTCTGTAAGTGGTCAGAGCACCTGTTATAAACTCAGCTGCCTAAAGGCCAGGTATGAACCCTAAATAACTGATGGAATCTGGGTGTGGAGGCTATGCTGACACAGGAGCAGATGTCCTCAGGCACAACAGAGCCACAGGCTTCTCTGCCTGTCTTTCTAAATGCCATAGCTTGTGAGAAAAATTGGCTAGAGCTAAGAGAAGTTTTAAAACCAAGTAAAAATGACTTAACCAATTGTTACTTTGTGTAAATGTAAGTTATAGGTACCCACATCTTCCAATTTTAAAAGAAAGCAATTTAGTACAGTGTTTTTTACTCTCTACTGAGTTACACACACACATACACGTGCATATCATATGTACATATGTACATATGCATACATATACTCATATGGATGTATATGATTACATATCTATCAATATGTGTATATTTATATACAATAATTTATGAAATCTAAATATCTATTTATGGGCCCAATTGTGTCTCCTCAAAATTAAAATGCTGAAGTCCTCACCCTCGTACCTGAGAACGTGACTGTATTTGGAGATAAGGTCTTTAAAGGTGCAAATTAAGTTAAAATGGGCCATAATCCGATATGACTAGTATCTTTATAAGAAGGGGACATTAGGACACAGATGGCTTTAGAGAGAAAACCAGGGGAAGACACGGGGAGAAGATAGCCATACACAGGCCAAAGAGAGTGGGAGCAGCAGAGAAACCAACTGCTCCGACATCTTGATCTCAGATTTTCTCTAGAATTATGAGAATATAAATTCTATCATTTAGGCCATCTACTCTGTGGCACTTTGTTATGGTAGCCCTAACAAACTAATACAATTACCATCCAGTTAAAAATGTGTGAATAGTTATAACAAAGTTGAACGTATTTTGACTACATAAGTCATCTCTGAGTTAGAAATCATAGATGTTGATTTATGAGCTATGGTGATCTTTTCATCATACCCCCTCATTTAACGGCTCCAATGCCAATGACCTTGCTTTGGGAAGCTTTAATTAGGAGGCTTTAATTAGGAGTATCTATTTCCAAATAGCTTTAATTAGGAGTATCTATTTCCAAACAGCTTAAGAAAATTCATTTTTTGCTGTGTGACCACAGTCTATGCCACAGGACTTCACCTTACTTTCAACAACATTGTTGAACTAACAAATTAAGTAAAGCAAACAGGTGGACTCCAAAAATAGTCACATCTAACTCTATAGTCCAGTGGGAGAGCTTGGAATTAGATTATAAACTTGTTTTTTACAGGTTCCTACCATACAGCTGCTGCATCTGGGCAAGTTTTTCCTTTGCTTCAGTTTGTTTGCTGCTGTTATTTACAGGTTTGTTTGCTTACAAAGAAAAAAAAAAAAGGAACTGCACTGAACAAATAACATCACAGAGCTATATATGAAACTGCATACTTCATGATGTCAAATGATGACAGATATCACTAGGTCCCAAGTCAAGATCAGATTATCTCAAAACGTATTCATCTTTTAATTATCTCTCAACTTATGTTAACTTTTCATTTCTTGGGCCTCTGGCCTCCCCTGGACATTTTCTTAGCAAAATACTTCCCTGAGGAAATCTCAGATGTTTTAAAAAATTCCAGATGATAAAGTTTTATCAACTGAATAAAATGCTTTTTAAGAGCTTTTAAACATCATATACATACGAGAACAAGATCCTGGGTTGCTAAATGTCCGTAACATTTCTTCAGACTTAAATATGTAGCTATTGCAAAAGCTAAAGACAGAGTGATCAGGGAAGTCTTTCATTGCTTTTCTCCATCTCAATGTTCTGTTTTAAAAATCTTTGCTGCAGGTTTTTTGCCCTCAGCCTTCTAGAGCTTTAAGAAGTCTTAGAGCACATTTTCTCACTTCAAGGAAAAACCATAGTTCTAACCTTGGAAAGACTTTGACAGCAGGATTAGAGCCAAGTAAAATAATTAAAGAGGCAAATTAGTCTTCAGTGTTACGTAATTTTCTTCAAGTCCTACTCAGAGCTTTCACACAAATTTCTTTATATCCAAGATCCCATCTTCAATTTGGGTCATTGCCCCAGATGAGATTATTCCAGGAAAGTGCTTTATGCTCTATAACTCAATAAGCCTGGAGTCTGAGCACAGAGAGCTCTTAGTAGCAGCGGGACCATGAGCAAGGTATTTGGCCTCTCAAATACTCAGTTTCATCATCAGTAAAACTGAACCAACCTCAGTGGCCTATTGTCAGAGATAAAGAGATCATCTATATAAATCACTTAGCATAGGACCTGTCACATGAAATCCACTCTGTTATCAAGGAGACTAGGCTCAGGCTCTAAGATAAAATAAGCTTACTCCATTCTCTTTCTCCCACTAAATATAGCTATAAAACCTGGACAGAATGCATGAACAGCTATTTGAGTGCTGTGCAAGTAGACAGTAGCAGAGAGACTGGAAAGGAAGATCAAATTTTGAATACAACTGATTTATCCATAAGTTTACTTTTCTTTTCCCTTTTGGCAACCCCCAGCCTGAACTTAATGCGCCAGAAGTGGGCACTAAGGCACAGAGAGAGAAAACTCTAGTTAAAATCTTCTAGCTCTGGTTCCATAGTGGAAAAGGAAGTTTAACCCTCAGAAGATTGTGGAAATACATCCTTTTGGTTTTTCCTGCTCTCTTTTCTCCAACAACCCAGGCCTCAACAGCTGTAGACAGCAGTAACCACACAAACTAAAACTCTGGTTTAGGGAAATTTTCCCCTTGGATCAGAGGAGTTATGGCTTTAAGAGTATGGGGTCTATCCTTTGTTGCTTTTATTCCCTCTCATCTGTTGGTTGGTCCCGACATGAGATCAGTTGACAAAGTATATGGAGGAGCAAGGTAAATACAGCCTCAGCTTTTTGGTCATAGGACCAAAAACAGGAGCCCCAGGGAAACAGAAAATATTAGGATGGTTGAAGAGAGGCAGGAACTTGGGAAAGTAGCCCAAGAAAGGTTTCTGTCTTCTCCTATGCTCACCCCAAGCTGCACACACAAATCTGACATTATTTAGCATACTAAAGATACTAAGAACTGAATTAACAGACCACTGCCCAGGTCCAAGACTGGTGACTGGGTGATATATGCCCAGGACAGATCACAACAGTACTGCAATGGCTTTGAAAACCACAGGTTGGAAATTGCAGTTCAATCTAAACTGGTCTATTACCTGCTAAAACAAATATACCACATTTAGAAATTAGTGAAGTCTCAGTCTCATATGATATTATTCCACATGTCTAGTATTTAATCCAAACTTACTTGGCATACAGATAATTAGAAAAATCTCAAATCAAAAGGAAAAAGACAATCAACAGATAACAATGATAATGTCACAAATGTTGAAATTACTTGACAAATATTTTAAAGCAATTAAAATGTCAATACTATTAAAAGCCATCTATAGAGTCAATGCAATTACTATCAAGATTCCAATGGCATTTTTTACAATTTTTAAAGAAGTAGAAAAACACTCCTAAAATTTATATGAAACCACAAAAGACCCTGAATAGCCAAAGAAAACCCGAGAAAGAACAAAGCAGGAGGCACCACACTTCCTGATTTCAAGCTACAAAACAAAGCTCTTGTCACCAAAACACTATGGTCCTGGCATTAAAAAAAAAAAGACAAATAGACCAATGGAACTGAATCAAGTGCCCAGAAATAAACCCAAGGATATACAGTCAGCTAATATTTGACAAAGGGGCCAAGAATAATCAGTAAAACAGTCTTTTTCAATAAATGGTGCTGGGATAATTAGATATTCACATGTAAGAGAATAAAACTAGATCCATATCTTACATCACTTACAAAAATTTCCTCAAAATGGATTAAAGACTCTAATTTGGGACCTGAAACCATGAAACTCCTAGAAGAAAACACAGTAATAAAGCCTCTTGGTAGTGATTTTTTGGATATGATACCTAAAGCACAAGCAACAAAATAAAAAATAAACAAGTGGGACTACATCAAACTAAAAGAGTTCTACCCAGCAAAAGAAAACCTAGGGGATAGGAAAAAATATTTGCAAACCATATACCTGATAATGAGTTAATATCCAAAATATATAAAGAACTCATACAACTCAAGAGAAAACCCCCCAAATAACCGAATTAAAAAATAGGCACACAATCTGAATAGACATTTCTCTAAAGAAGATATACAAAAGGCCAAAAGGTACATGAAAAGATGCTCAACGTCACTGGTCATTAGAGAAATACAAATTAAAACCACAGTGGGATATCACCTCATGCTTATTAGAATGGCCATCATCAAAAAGAGAAGAGATAACAATTGCTGACATGGATGTGGAGAAAAGGGGATCCTTATGCACTGTTGGTAGGATTGTAAATTAGCCACTATTGAAAACAGTATGGAGGATACTCAAAAAGTTAAAAACAGAACTACCAAATGATCCAGCAATTCCACTTCAATCCAAAGGAAATGAAAATACTAACTCAAAATTACATTGGCACTCCCACATTCATAGCAGCACTATTTACAATAGCCAAGACACATTGATGGGTGAATGGATAAAGAAGTTGTCACACACACACACACACATACACATACACATTCACAAACGTTGGAATATTATTCAGCCATTAAAAAAATGAGGAAATCCTACCATTTGCAACAACATGATGGACTTTGAAGGCATTATGCTAACTGAAATAAGTCAGACAGAAAAGACAAATACTGTATGATTTCACTTGTATATGGGACCTGAAAAAAAAGAAGAAAAAAACAAAAACCAACACCAAAAGCTAACAAAACCCCAAACTCATAGAAAAAGAGATCAGACTGTAGTTACTAGAGATGGGGTGGTGGTGGTGGTGAGGGAATTGAAGGAATTTGGTCCAAAGGAACAAACTTCCAGCCATAAGATAAATAAGTACTAGGGATACTGAAGGATACTGAACAACATGATGACTACACCAAACACAGCTGTCTGCTGCATGGGACAGTTGTTGAGAGACTAAATCCTAAGAGTTCTCATCACAAGGAGGAAAATTGTTCCCTTTCTTTGCTTTCTTTTTTTACTGTATCTATATGAGAAGATGAATGTTAGCTGAACCTGTTATGGTAATCATTTCACAATCTATGTGGATGAAACCATCATGCTTTATGTCTTAATCTTATACAGTTATGCATGTCAATTACTTCTTAATAAAACTGGAAAAAATAGTCTAGCAAGCAACTGTGAACATGATTGAAACAAAATTTAAAAAGTAGAAAATCTGAGCAAAACAAATTTGAAGATATAAAGAAAAAAACAAAAAGTAAATCTTAGAAATAAAAATCTCAGTACATAAAATTCACTGGATGACTCAGTTGCAGGATGGATATTATAGTGGATTTTAATACAGAGCAATAGAAATTACTCAATATAATTCAATTATTATCTGGGGAACAGAAAAAAAATTAAAATTAAAAGAAAAATAAGGACTTATTGGACAATAACAAGAGATCTAAAGTATGCGCCATCAAAGTTCCAGAGGGATAGGAGAAAGAGTGTGGCACTGGAAATAATATTTTAAAAAATAACTGCTGAAAACTCTCCTTCAGTGGACAAAGACACAAACTTACAGATCCAAAGAAGCACAGACATTCAAAACAGGATAAACTCAAAGAAACCTATTCCTGTGACTTTATAATCAAACTGAATATAACCAAAGATAAAGAACAATTCTTGAAGACAGCTAGAGAAAGGACATGTTATATATAGTGAAACAGCAATTTTAAAGTTGTAAAAATATTTACAAATGATGGCAAAATAAGACATTATCAGATGAAGGAAAACTAAGATAATTTATTTCCAATGAAACTGCTGTAAAGCATAATTAAAGGAAAGTCTTAAGATATAAAGGTAATAATACCAGGAAAAACAAAACAAACTTGGAACGAGAGGAATGAAGAAAAGCAACAAAAATGGTAAATATTTGAGTAAATATATTAGCTTATTACTTTCCTTTTGAGATTTGTACAGTATATGTGATGGTTGAAACAAAAAATATAAGATTATTGTATAAGAATTTGCCTAGTCTTTGTCCCAGGTTCCTGGCACTAGACTCCTAAACCCTTAGAATTTCCTGTGTAATAGGAGTGTCTGTCATTCATGAGCCCCTTTGGATTACCCTTTGTATTACATTTTTATTGATTCTGAAAATGAGATGACAAGCCCCTAGATAGTTTGAAAATTATACTGGCAGCATCTGAAAGACCAACCATGTAGTTAGAGAATTGAGCCTTTGAGCCAGTCTGACCTCTGGGAAGGGCAAAGATATTGGAGACTGCGTTCAGTCACATGGCCAGTGGTTCAATCTATTATACCTATGTGATAAAACATCAATAAAAACTCTGAACATCAAAGTTTGATGGAGCTTTCTGGTTGGTGAACACACTGCATAACTTGCCTTGATTTCCTGGGGAGAGGGTATAGAAGCTCTGTGCCTGGGTCTCTTTCAAACCTAACCCTATGTGTCTCTTCATTTGTCTGGTCCTAATTTGTGCCCTTTATAATAACACTGTAATTTTAAGTATAGCACTTTACTGAATTTTGTGAGTCATTTTAGTGAATTATTTAAGCTGAGGAGGTCACGGGAGCCCTTGAATTCACAGCTCGTTAGAAGTGTCAGTGGCCTGGGGAATCCTGAAGTGTAGTGGTCTCTGAAGTAGAAGCAATCTTACTGGGGATCATGTTTTTAAACCAGTGGAGTCTGATGTTAACTCCTGGTGGTTAGTATGAGAATTGACTTGCAGCACACCAGTCAGTGTCAGAATAATGGTTGGGGTTTTTAATGTACATAGACATTCACACATAAGAAAACCATGAAAGAAAGAGGTGTAAAAAGACCTATATGGTGATTTTTACATTCAACTTCAAGTTGTAAAACACTGACACCATAGACAGGCTATAAAGTATGTATATTGTAATCCCTACCTTAAAAAGATATAGAAAGAGTTTAGTCAAAAAAACAACAGACACATCAAAATAAAGTACTAAAAGATGTTTAACCCAAAGGGAAGATGAAAAAAGAAACAGGGATTTTTTTAAAAAAACAAGCAAACAAACAGGAGGAAACAAATAATAAAATTGTAGACCTTAGTCTCCCTAGGCTGCCATAACAAAATACCACAAACTGAGTGGCTTAAACAACAGACATTTATTTTCTCACAGTTTGTGGACTAGAAGTTCATGATCAAAGTGCTGGCAAATTCAGCTTCTATTGAGAGCTCTCTTCCTGGCTTGTAGACATCTGCCTTCTTGCTGTGTCCTCACATGGCCTTTTCTTTGTGCTCACATGGAGAGGGAGAAAGAGATCTGGGGTCCCTTCCTCTTCTTATAAAGACACTAGCCCTAGTGGATTAAGGTCTTACCCTTATGACCTCACTTAACCTTTATTACCTTCTTCTATCATAGGCCCTGTCTCCAAATACAGCCACATTGGGAACTAAGGTTTCAAAATCTGAATTTTGAGGAGAACACAATTTAGTTCATAATAACATGTAGTGTAGTGGATCAATAATTTCATTAAACTACAAAATGTTAATTCATACCAATTAAAAGACAGAGATGGATTTTAAAATATTCAAGTATTATGTTCACAAGAAACTCATTTCAAATATAATTATGTAAATGAGTTAAAGGTAAAAGAATGAAAAAAGATATACCGTATAAATACTAATCAAAAGAAAGTTGGAGTGACTCTATTGATATCAAACTGTAATTGTCAGAGCAAAGAAAAATACCAGGGATAAAGAGGGATATTACCCAATGATAAGAGGAAAGAGGGTTAATTCACCAAGAAGACCCCCCCCCAAAAAAAAATCCTTAAACGTGACTGCAGCTAACAACAGAATTTTAAAATATATGGAGCAAAATTTGACTAAAAGAAGAAATATACAGACACAAAATTATAGGAGAAAACTTCAACACTTTCCTCTCAGTATTATAGGGAACTGGTAGACATAAGATCAGCAAGGATATAGAAGAACGTAACAACACTATGGATTAATTAGACTTAATTGACATTTATAGGACACTCCAGCAAAAGCAGAATAAACTTCTGTTTAAGTGCAGATGGAAACAATCAAAAAGATGAGGGGTCAGCAAACTATAGTTATTGGTCATACAAACCAATATGCATTGTACGCTATGAGAGGTAACCACCCAAAAGTGTGACTAGCAGATGGTGGGGGGCTTTGGAGAAATCTTTGAAGCTGGTTATCACACTCTTCTAACAGTGTTCTCCATTGAAACTTTACTATAGTTGTCTAATGTAAGGAAGAAAAAAACCCAAAAAAAACCCAAGAAGAAATTCCTCAAAGTCTTTGAATCACCAAAGAAAGTATACATAGGCAAATGAACACATGAATGATGTTAAAAATCATTGGCCATAGGGTAATACAAATTAAAACCATGATTAGATTCCACTATATACTGACTATAATAGCTAAAATGAAATAATATTGACTATAGCAAATCCTGGCAAGGATGCAAAGCACTGGGAATTCTCTCACATTGCTGGTGGGAATGGATAATGGTGCAAATAATTTGGAAAATGGTTTGGAAGTTTCTTATTAAGTTAAAAATACACTTACTGTATGACCTAGCAATTCATTCCTGGGTATGTATCATAGAGAAATAAAAACTAATGTTAACTGAACATCCTGTACCAAAGGCTTATAGCTACTCTTTCATAAGCATCAAAAACTGGAATAACACAAATGTTATTAATCAAGTACAAGGATAAAGAAATTGTGGTACGTGCATACAATGGAATAAAAAGGAATGACTGTTATACACAGAAACTTGGATGGATCTTAAAGATGAATATCATGCAGAATATGGAAGAAATCTGCCTCAAAAGCTTATACAGAGTATGAGTCCATTTAAATGACATTCTTGAAAACACAAAATTATAGTAACTGAAAATAAATCAGTGATTTCCAGGGGGAAAGAATGGGGTTTTAAGTATAAAAGGATAGCAGAAGGACATTTGGGGGGTAATGGAACTGTTCTGTATCCTGATTTTTGTGGTGATTGCCTGATTTTTTCTGTTCATGTGTTAAAATGTATAGAACTGCTCACTAAAATAAAGGTCAATTTTACTGTGTTAATCTATACAATAAAAGCAAATAAAAAATGCAGTTGCTATTATTATCAGTTTTCTGGCATCAACAAACTAGTACATATTGGGTGTGCTCAGAAAAAACACATCTAACTTTGTTCACCAAATGTATATCTACGAAAAAAGAGAAACTGTTATTACTCATATTGTTATAATTATCTGATAAGCCACTTTCAAAGAATTATGAAATGACCTCTAACTTAATCTGATAAACCATTTATATTTCAATTACCTATTGCTGTGTAATAAACGTGTGGCTTAAAACAACACTTTATTATATTTCGTTCCTTAGCGTGATGGCTTCTCTGCTGATTTTGTCTGGGCTCACACATGTGACTACACACTGCTCAAGAGCTGGCTGGACTAGAAGACCCAAGATGGCATCAATGACTTGTCTGGCATTGATCTGGCTGATGACCAGGGAAACCCAAGTCCCTTCCACATGCCTTTCACCCTGCCGTATTCTAGACCAACTTCTTTATATGGTGTCTCACAGCAACATCCAAAAGGATGAAACTGAATGCTAGACCAACTGAGGTCTAGACTATTGGATCCATAATGCCACTATGCCATAGTCTGTTGGTTAAAGCAAATCACAAGACCAGTCCCAACTCGACATGGGGAAATTGACTCCACCTCTTCATTGCAGAAGGCACAAAATATTTGGGCTGTATTTTTCTGTCTACCAAATTATTTCATTCTTATATTATTACAGAAGCTAATGACCAACTGAGGATAAATTTCTGGGTATCATGCAAAGATAGAAATTTCGGTCCTTTTTCCAAACCAGTAAGAGCAAAGTTCTTTCCTTTATGCTGTTGATCCCATTTTTCATGTGAATAGCCCTATGTTCATGATGTCACTTACATGCATGGCCATCTTTATTTGTAAAGTCTTCTTTTGGTACTCTTAAGAATCAATTGAATACGGCAGCTGTTTATTTATTGAATAGCTCAGGCCAGCACCTAGTTTCCTTCAAGGCAGACTTGATGATGTGTTGACACCTAGAATTTCAGTTTTTCTCAGAGGAAAAAAAAATCACACTACATTGGAATGACAATCATTAAATTCACTGTGACTTGGTTAGGAACTGGAAATATTAGCCCTCACAATTCTTTGTCAGCTAAAAGAGAAAATTCTTTTTATTAAAAAGTTGGAGAATTATTATACTTTGCAAAAGGTGCTAAGTACTTTTCCCAAAGGAAGTAATTTCCAGATTTCTATCTTTAGAACTGCTTTTCCCAACATAATCTCTGCAAATATGTTTTTAATCCTCACTTCCACGTCTCTCTATTGCCTTGGTTTTAACTTAATTATTTTATTATTATTATTTCTTGTGGTCTGCTTATTCAATATATGAAAGGTTTGTGCCTCTATATCTATCTATCTACCTATCTATCTATCTCTTTATACATATACATACATATTGATGCTGCAGTTGTTTTGTTACATAAAACATGTAGATGAGTCTTCTATATTTCCATAGCTGAATTTAGGTTTACTGAATAACATAGAGATTTATTTTAAGGCCTCTTTTCTTTTCCAACCCAGCAACAACTTTCAAAGGACTGTTCACTTGCATTAAGAAATTCAGAAAAAAACAGCATCTGTTAGGAATGTGAAATGACCCTCTGCTACCAAATGTGTGTTGTGCCTTACATTGCAATGATTTCTTTCCTTGTTTTTACCCTAAAAGTAATGCTCTAATTAGTGTCATCCTTGCACTTTGCTGTTAGGCACAACAAGCAGCTTATAATCAGCCGCGATGAAATGGTGACAATTATAAACTTTGGGACAAACTGCATGTACAGCAACATTCAATTTTCATAACAGCGGGATATAGCAATTGGAGGTAGTGTTGACCAGCAAACATTTTTATTAAGAGGCATGTGTAAAATGACTTTTTATTTTAATTGTAGCTTAGACAATTGTCAGAAAACAGAGGTACCATAGCCTCTGCTTCTAATTAAAATTTAAAATCTGCCTTCCATACTAAGTATATTTAATGCTACCATTGGTTTGATAATCTAGTCCTGGGGTCCATACATTGTGCTTTTTTAATTAGTTAGCCCCATATTCAGTTGGTCACTTGATCCACCAAAACAAGACAAAACATTAGGACCGAATAGACTGGAGGTATTTCTCTTGAAAATAAATGAGGACACTCAGAAATATATTCCTCAGAGCATGGGGATAAAGGCAATTGTTGCGAGGAGTCATATAAAAAGCCATGAGGGCTCGAGTTGATATAGGGTTGTTCAGAGTAAGATACTCTCTAAAATATTTTTAACAGTGAGTCTTCTTTAAGTGATGGATCTCATTAATTTGTATTGCAAACTATACCATCCGAAGACTAACAAAATGACATAAAGTTCTTAAGTTGAAGCCAAATTTCTTGTTGTATCCCATCATTTGCTTTAGTAGTTAATAAAATTTAATTGCTCTTAACACACAGCCATGATTTGAAGAACGGTTTTAGCCTCTAAATATCCTCTAAATAAAAGACTTATTCTTTACTAGAATGTCTCCAGTTTTCTTAGCAGTTTGGTTGATCAACATCCTTTTTAAAGAGCCCTTATAAAAAATTAGACACTGTGTCCATTAGTATGAAGCACAATGGGATATTCCTCTTCTTTGCTCTGTTTATTCTATTCATCCCAAGGTTTTATGAGGAGTTTTCAGAGTCATTTCACACTGTCGACGTTTACTGAGGTTATCATCATCTAAAAGCCTGTGCTTTATTACTATGGATTTCTGTCAAGCCAAATTTCCCCCATCTAATATTATATGTGTGTTTTTGTTTAACATTTGTTTGTGGGTAGGGGGGTTGGGGGAAGAGATGTTCAATATTTTTCTTCAATATATTTGAAACCTTCTGAATGCTGATATTGTCAACTATGTTATTAATCATGCCTCATGACTGTGTAATAAAAACTTATTTTTCTTCTTCATGGATTACAGGAGTAAGTGTGTAAGGAGTATCTAAATAAAAGGAAAACAGATTTCTAAATATATCTTGTTAATTATTAAGTTGTCATGAATATTCAATAAAACTTGAGTCACAGAAAACTAGACTGCAAATTTGACAGAAAAGTTGATTTTTGGCAGTTTATTTTTAGAGGAAATTCAGACACAAGGTAAGTAGTGAATACAGCATGAATAAGAAAGCACACATACACACAACTCACAAAGCATAACTTTCCTGGCATCTTCACTTGCATTTTAAACTATTCTATAATTTTTTCTTTATACCTATTACACCTAATATTCCATTCAATTGAAAATGATGTTCAGAATAATAAATCTAAGATTGTAGATTTAGCCCATTATAAAATATTAAGTAGATTTCACGGCATTTTCAAAACAGGAAAGCTGGTGCAGATATTTTTTTTTCTGCTTTATTCTTATCTAAACAAACAATTCAATTCTTCAAACTTCCTCATTCAGTTTCCTTCTATTCATTTTGACTTCTTTCATACCAAAGTTTTTTTACTTCCTTCTCTTTTTCTAATTTAAAATAAAACATACGGGTCTTCCCTGGTGGCGCAGTGCTTGAGAGTCCGCCTGCCAATGCAGGGGACATGAGTTCAAGCCCTGGTCTGGGAAGATCCCACATGCCGTGGAGCAACTAAGCCCGTGCGCCACAACTACTGAGCCTGTGTGTCCCACATGCTGTGGAGCAACTAAGCCCGTGAGCCACAACTACTGAGCCTGCGCATCTGGAGCCTGTGCTCCGCAACAGGAGAGGCCATGACAGTGAGAGGCCCACACACCGCGATGAAGAGTGGCCCCCGCTCGTGGCAACTGGAGAAAGTCCTCGCACAGAAACGAAGACCCAACACAGCCAGAAATAAATAAATAAATTTATAAAAAAATAAAACATACTTACGGAAATGTTATATATACACACTCATCTCTACTTTTCCCTTGGGAACTCATCTTGCTAAAAGAACTCTAGAACTGACAAAATGGATTGGTTTATTTACCACATAATAGGCTTCAGAACATGTTATAGAAAATCAATTCATTCCTACAATAGATACTAATTCAATGTTTACTATGGGTAAAGTATTGTGCTAAGGATCAAAGTGGTGCCATGTGTGAATACAACTCAATCTCAACCATAAAATAGGTTCTCAATATGTTTTTTAAATCTTGACTATATCCCAATTAAATTATTTTCATTTGATATTTGAATCAGCTAACTTCTATTTACTTTTGAGTTTATTTATATTCAAGTGGCTATTACATAAAAATGGCAGAACCTAACATATATGGAGAAGCTAATTTTAAATACCAATAAGCCAATCTAAATGGAATCTGAGCTGTCGAGGAAGCAAAAGTTAAATTCTAGG
Organism: Mesoplodon bidens; assembly: GCF_964165515.1. Taxonomy (NCBI): domain Eukaryota; kingdom Metazoa; phylum Chordata; class Mammalia; order Artiodactyla; family Ziphiidae; genus Mesoplodon; species Mesoplodon bidens. Next base: position 169,025,854 of record NC_138160.1, on the reverse strand, counting down.
AAGCAAAAGTTAAATTGGCTAACTCCACAAGTTGAGACTCATAAGTTGAAGTCAGAGCTGTATTTACCACTTCAGAACAAAAATTTTCTCAATAATTAATATTCAAAACAGAAACCCAAGTAAAATACATAAATCAAAGTATGATCTTATTGATCATTTATGCCATAACAAATGCATTTATTTTATATTTATTTAAGTATTTATATTTATTTCCTTTATTTGAATATTCTCAAAGGGCAAATGCCTCTGGTGTATTTCACCATCATCAACAAGGGGAAGCATTTGGGGTACAAGAAAGTGTTCTGGTTTAGAAATCTAGAAACTTGGGTGCTGGTCCAAAATTTTTAACTATTGTGGTATGGGGGCAAGAGATGATTATTTGAGTTCTTCAGTCTCAGATTTCTCATCTATAAAAGGAGAAAATTGCACTGATCTTCTCCATTTAAAATAAGAGTCTCAACGCTCCACACGCTCCAGATCACCTCTTCCCTTGGTTCCACACTGTCGACCGGAATGAAGGAATGCCCAGATGTATTTTCCTGGTAAAGACTTTTACTTCTCCTTTCCCTTCTAGAGTGTCACTAATAATATTTGCCTTGAGATTTCCCAAGACTTATCATTCCTCTTATCTTATTTATATCATTCACTACTAGAAGCCTGTTATATCCAGGTCATCTCTCAATCCCTGGCTCTATCCCCACAGAGATCTGTGGATAAGCAATGAGGCAAATCCTTCACCGCCACTCTGGCCAATATTTTCTGTTCCTTGTCACACTATTTTTCTTTATAGGATTTATCACCAACTCTCATATCATATATTTTATTTTTATTTATGTTTCTATCTCTTTCCACAAATATATAACCTTCACAAGGGCAGAAATTAAAAAAAAATAAATTCTGTTTTTAAGAACAGTTAAGATTTACAGAAAAATTTTAAAAGACAGTAAGTACAGAAGACATCCATATACCCCTCACCCGATTTTCCTATTATTAACATTAATATGGTACATCTGTTACAATTAATGAATCGATATTAATACATATTATTAACTAAAATCCACACTTTATTCTGATTGTCTTAGTTTTTACCTAATGACCTTTTTCTGTTCCAGGATCTCACCCAGAATATCACATTACATCTAGCCCTCATGTCTCCTTCGGCTCCTCTTGGCTATGATAGTTTCTCAAACTTTCCTTGTCTCTGATAATCTTAACATTTTTGAGGAATACTGGTAAAGTATTTGGTTGCATAGCCCTCAGCTGAGATTTCTCTGATATTTTTCTCTTGATTGGACTAGGGTTATGGATTTGGAGAGGAGGATCACAGGTAAAAAGCTATTTTCATCATATCATATGATGGGTAGATACTACTAACATGACGTATCACTGTTGATGTTGACCTTGATCAGCTGGTCGAAGTAGCATTTGTTAGGCCTATTGTCCATTGCAAAGTTACTTTTTTTCTTCCTTTCCATACTATACACTTTGGAAAGAAGTCATTATGCAGGGCCCACATTTACAGAGTAAGGAGTTATGTTCCACCTCCTTCAGAGTGGAGTATCTACAAAACTTATTTGGGATTCTTCTACTCAGGAGATTTATCTACACCTATCCCCTCCATTTATTTATTTACTCAATTACTTATTTATACCTACATAGATCCATTGATATTTATTTTATGCTTTGGGTTATAATCCAATACTTTATTTATTTATTTAGCTCAGCTTTTGTCATTGGTAGCTCTTTTAGTTGGCTTCTGCTTCCCTTGAAGATACTACCAATTTTTTTAAAAAAGCATTTCTTTGCTTTCTGGCAATACAAGATGTTTCAGGCTCATTTTGTATTTTTTCCATCTGAGTCTTAGAGTCAACAACTTATTTAAGAAACAGTGGTTCCTTTTATTGCATAGTGGTATTAGAAACACAATCTGGGTGTAAAGCTTGCTTCTTCTTACTGGAGCATTCTCTAATATGTTACCACATAGATTATTCTAGCCTCTTCCCAATGTTAATCTGTAACTGTAAACTTCCATTACAACAGTGAGAAACCTGCCCCTCAATCTCTGCCATCCATTTATTTAATTGTTCAGTTCTGGTATACATGTATACCACATCACAATTGTTAACTCATACTCCCAGGGGAAACTATTTCATCAACTAGAGAACAGTACTTATGTAAAGTTTCTTTTGCCTTTATTCTTACAGACTTCAGTCATTTCTAAATTTACTTGGGTCACTAGTTGTTCTCCTCTCCAATTTCTACAGTGAGATTGTTTCATAAATATGTAATACAGTTGGATTATTTGGTCACATTCTACATTCTATTCGAGAAGTCTCAATGTCTTAAATGATTTTGTTTTAACTTATATGCATTAAGATTTACTCCTTGTACTGAAAATTTCTATGGGTTTTGGCAAATGCATAATGTCATGTGTCCACTATCACAGTATCATATGGAACAGTCTCACCACTCTAAAAAATTCCCTGTGCTTCACCAATTCAATCCTCTGTCTCCAAAGCCCTGGCAACCACTGGGATTGTTTTATCACTGTTACAATTTTGTCTTTCCCCAAATGTCATGTAATTGAAATCATACAGTATTGTAGAGGACTGAATTTTTTATCTGATTTGTTTAGTACTGTATATCTACTATACAGAATAATTCTCCTTGCTTATGTGGGCACCTATTATGGACTGAATGTCTAGTCCCCCCCAAATCTATATATTGAAGCCCTATCCCACAATGTGACAGTATGTGGAGGTAGGTCCCTTGGGCGATAATTAGTTTTAGATGAGGTTATAAGGAGAGATCCTCATAATAGGACTAGCGCTCTTGTAGGAAGAGACCAGACATCTTATTGTCTCTCTCTACATGCTCACTGAGAAGTCACGTGAGCACAGAGCAAGATGGCAGCCATTTGTAAGACAGAAAGAGAACCCTCACCAAGAATCAAATCTGCCAGCACCTTGATCTTGGATTCCCCAGCCTCCAGAACTGTGAGCAATAAATGCCTGCTGTTAAAGTTACTCAGTCTATGGTGTTTTTCTGTAGCAGCTCAAGCTGACTATGACAGGACTCAATATATGCTTTTGAATGAAGAACTGGAAGGATTTACTCATGAGTTTCTTTTTAGTTCAAAAATGCCATGGCTCTACAATAAGTTGTTTTATGATTTTATTTCCTTTGGCTTTCTCTCATACTCTCTTTAAAAGAATTATGGAAGAAAAAGAAAATAATTGCTGCTTTCAATGGTGACTGTAATATAATTGTTTTGCTAAAGGTTTTTCGAAGTGAATTTGAAGGTATGTCATTTATAGTGATTATTGTATTGATTTAAAATAGTATATAAGGAACTATTTAGATATTTAGAAATACATAAAAATGATAGCAAGGAGATCTTATTCTACATGCTCATATTTTTCTATGAAAGTGTTTTTTTTTCATATTTTCTATGAAAACGTTTCATATGCTCTATGGTTTCATATTTTCATATTATGCAGCAGTTTTCAAGGCATAAAAAATGACCTTTACATTCTTCCATACTATTGTTAAGGACTAAACATAAGAGAGTAGAAGTGAACTGCTTTACCTAAACAGAATGTATAAATGGAGGCCCCCCACCCCTTAAGAAGAAATCTTATACAAAAAACAATGTTTTCAGTCTTTCCTGATTTTTAAGAGGCTCTCAGTTAAGAATTGGGTGAAACAAATGTAATGGCTATTTTTCTGCAGTCCTTTTTGCTCATATAGTCCATGCACAGATTAATTTTCAGGATATCAGAGGGAGTTTGTTAGGTTATGATCTATATCTAAAGGAATGACACTATATAAAGTGCCACAGAAGTTTCTGTTAGTTCCTTGCATTCATTCAAGACATCAGTATAAAGCTTGTTTAAATTAAGGAATCATGTACAATAGTAAATCTGTTCTGACCAGGATGACAAGTCTATGAGCTTTCCAAAATATATCAAAAAAAAAACTTTTAGGATTTTGAATATCAATTTCAAGCTCTATGAGAATTACAATATGATTCCTAAGGTCATAACTGCTTTACAATTAATGCAACCAGAATTTTAGTCCACATAAAACAATGCAATCTTTCCAAGACTAAACAATCAATAGAGTTATAGAAGAATTTGGTATTTATGTTAGTTTGGATTTTGATTAATGCCAAGCCATAGTTGGGATGTTTTTTCAAACCTATAGACAGAAAGTAACTTTTCCTGAAGTTTCTCAGAGACAGAGACAGACAGAGACAGAAGTTTCTCAGTATTTATATAAAGTGTGGCATAAAATATCCCATTGTACTTAAGTAACTAAAAAATCATAATGTCTTCAGATAATAATACTGCTTTGATGAAAAACATCTCTTGGCTATGTAATACTTCCCCAACCCCCACCGAGATATACACATTGGTTATCATTTCCTCTCAGTCTTTGCTTCATTTTCACATCTCAAAGCTATTATTTTTTTTTTTTCAGCCTGGCTAGGATCACTAGATATACTAGAAAATACCTACTTAAATTTGCATTTCAAATATAACTAGGAATATTTTTTAGTATAAATATGTCCCAAGTATTACATGGCACATGGTTATACTAAATCAATTATTCATCATGTATCTGAAATTCAGATTTAACTGGATGTCTTGTATTTTTATTTGCTAAAACGCTAAGCCTAAAATTAGACACATTACTTATCATTCTTTAATGGAATTAGTCCTACTAAGCAGTTGTTTTAGTATTCGCTCCTTCAGAAAGTCCTATATACAGTGAAGCTCCGATTAAATACTCAAAGATTTTGAGCAATGAGTTATCTTAATTATTTAGTGTAAATAACCACTTTGTGCTTAACTTTATAGGCAAAAACTTTATATTGATCTCATGCTAACCAAACCCCAGTCTGATCTCTTACAAATTATGCCCAGCTCTGCCTCACAGAACTGTGTTCTCTTCCCCCTAAGCACCCATTAAAAAAAAGTATAGTTAAACATTTTTTTCTTTTAACCTATACAACCCATTAGAATATTTCTTATGTTATATTGCCATTTTCGTTTATTGTTATCTTTTTGTTAAATTATAAACTCCTTGGGGAAAAATAGGTATTTTATCTTTGTATCTATTAGATTAGCATATACCACTTTCTCATTAATTGAATTAGTGGAAACATTAAGCTACAATGAAATGGCAGCTAAGCATTGATACTGCAGTCATTTGGGAATGGTAGATGGTAACTATATACATTCCAAATCAGTTAACAATCTCATACCTACTTGTTAGGTCAAGGCAGAAAATAAACCAGACAGCAGATGTTTAGATGAAGTCTTCTCTAATTTATGCCTTTGGGAAAATATATATGCTATGTTGTATTTTTGGTTTTTTGTTTTTTCAGTCCATGGAAAGTAGTTGAAATCATTTAAAATGGATGATATTCTCATCATAACAATTCCACTAGAAAACTAGGAAAAAAAATTGGGATTGTTATCTTTCCTTTTTACAGATGATAATCCTCAAATATTTTGGTCTTTTATTATTTGAATCTCAGGAATAATGTGACATAATGAAAATGGCTGTTTTTAAAATTTCCTAATGCTTTTAAGTATCTAGAGTAAATTAGTTGTATTGAATTTTTTTTTCCTTAGCAATCTTTGTTTTTTTCCTGGACTTATTCCAGAAAATTCAGTTTGGCTTATAGAAAACCTGAGCCATAAAAATCAAAAGTTATTTTGAAACTATTCAACCTATATACATTTTTTATTATAGTAAATGTCATATTTTCATATATTCAACATAATGTGACCTAAAACTGTTAATGGTCTATGTTAAGTAACTAAACTCAGAGTGTAGCACATATCAGCTTTTTTGCCCAGCTTCCATTTCTCCACCTTCTAATAAGAAAACTCTGATTTTATTTGGGGAACCACACTTTCCTCATTAGATAGAATCTAGGTGGAACTGTCAAAGACTGTGTACTTCTCTCAGGAGATAAATGAATATTTCTTGTAAACTAGGACAAATAATATCCTCTCCATGGAATGTGAGCCTGGAGGAGAGACAGAAAACAGACGATAGCTGAGACTTTCCATTAGTCCCGACTTCCCAGATCCTGTCCTATTGGAGACTTGATTTTATAATTTTTTTTAAATGGAGCTAGTTCATATCCTTCCAGTAAATTCCATTCATTTAATTAAGCAGAACCAGTCTGGGTTGCTTGAAACTGAAGAAAGAATGAAATGTCAAACCCTCTGCAGATATAAAGTGTAGAATTCAAAGCACACTGCCCTTGCCTTATGTGAGTACATTAATCAATCTTCAAAAATGTAAAGGAAGGTCCAAAGTCAAGTAAGGGACAGAGATCTAAATTATTCAGCATAGAAACTATGGGAACAGGCAAGTGGCTAAAACAGAGAAGTTGGAAAATCTGAGTGGCGTCTTGAGGATAAGAGGAGCCGAAGGAAGGCTGGAAGAAGCAGAGAAGAGTGACCAATGAGAAATTTCTGGTGATAACTGAACCCTATATATAGGAATACCTAGTTTCAGTTTTAAAATGCTTTGCAAAACCAACATATATTTGTGGAAATAATATGACTGCACTCAAATTTTGCTATACTCAGGAAACAATCAATATCAAAGAAGTGTGGTAGAGATCTATATTGGAATTAAGAGTGTGCAAAGAAAGTAGAGAACCACCCCAGGGAACTCTTAAGTAATTGAAAGAAGCTATCATCAGAATGGACGGAATTCATGACCAGGTGTATCCATGTATACTAAAGCCCTCTGACATTTCCAGCATGTTTATAAATAAAGGTATCATGAAGTCTTCTCTATATTCTTGGCTTTGACATTGATTTAGAGTATGATCTAATAAAATACATATGGGGTAACTTCTGATAAAAATGAACTTTGTTTAAAACACTGGTTGTTTTTGTTGAATTATTTTGTTTGTTTTGACTAAAAATTGCACTTGTTTTTGGAACTTATTTAACAAGAAAATGTGTAGACTTTTCTACAGGTCAGGAAGTCTTTTAATCACCTAAAAAATATGTTTTTTAAGTTGTCACATAATAGTCCCAGTTTCCAGTTGCTGAAACTGAAACACAGAGAGTTTAAGCAGCTCCTCCAAAGTCACATGGTAGTGAGTGGTGGAATTCTGGAATTTAACCCAAGAGTTTATTCCTGGAGTCCATGCCCCTCAGGCATAAAATGTGCTGTGCTGACAAAGTGAATGAAAGACAAAAAAGAGTAGATTCTGGAATCAAATGTACCTGGGTTCAACTTATTGATCTTCTAGTTATGTGACCTGTTAATTTTTCCCATGTTGTACTGAATTTCAAAGAGGATTGAGTTTCAATTAATTTTTCACCAGATTAAATATGACTTAGAATTTGGACTGCTTCAGAATTTTGTTTTATTTTATCTTGTAATCTATTTGTTCACCAGTATTTTTTGAGTGCCTGTTACATGCCAGGCACTATTATCATAAGTACAATTATGGATAAGACACAGCTTGCTCATCTTATGAAAGTCATATATTATGTACCTACTAGTTCCCTTAACATCCTATAATAGAAGTCCAAGCCATAATGTGTGTCCCCAGTTCATTCCATTAGAAGCCAACCAGTGCTCTAAATATATGCCTGAAATTTATCAAATTGTCTTCTGAGGAAAAAAGAAAGATCACTTCATATCAGTATCTGTCTCTTGAAGGCAGGTAACACATTTTCAAATAATGTGACCCCCTTAACCAGTCTGTTTTTAACCAGGACAAAGACAAGCTTCATTACAGATGGAAATGAGTGGCTTTTTGCCACAAGTAGATCATCTCACTGTCAAGAAGCATCTGAGGCACATCAAAGAATGGTAATTAATGTTAGTGAGAAACCCAACAAAATCAATTCCTTTTCTGTGTTTAGTCTCCCAGGAGGAGTTTGGCTTCAGTTCACTGCTGACGGATAGGCTCCTTGAATTTGGGAAAATGGCACTGTGATTATTTGGGCTGTTTAAACTAGACATGCTTCTCTTGGGATTGACTATACAGTCACCATAACTCCTTTAGAGATACATTTAGACGTGGATTAATCATCACAGGTCCATAGAGACTGCAGTAAGAAAAAGACTGAGCCCTACAAATCATTGCAATTTGTAATCTTTGCAATCACTGCAATTTCTAGCTGGGATCAAATATAGTAAGTACTAGAAAGAAATGACACCTTGATCACAGGAGAAGTTAGGTGTGCCTTATATTATGGCAGTGGGTCTATAAAGGACATTTGTTTTGACCTGCTTGCCTGATCAACATCTACCCTTCCTTCCTTTGATAACAGCACATTGACCTTAATTTTTGGATTCACCCATTTCTTATTATCAGTCTTTGGGCTCCAATTATGAGTATATTATCCAGCCTTGGCCAATCAGCATGTTCTCTCTTCTGGCCACAGTAGAATGGAAACATGACCAAAGTCAGCCAGTTCAATGAAATGGAATCCTTGGATTTTCTGGAACTTAGGAGAGTGAAACTTTCTCTTATGCTGGGACTAACTACTCAGAGGACCACATATAAGTCTGATAGTGTTGGTGTTTTCCACGTGGGAAGAGACTGACTGAATGGGTCCAAAATGAAGGAAAATCACAACACAGAGAGAAAATGAGTTCTGGTGACATCACTTGAGATCCTGACTCTGGACCTTCCTGGAAAAAATCACTCTACTTTGCCCTTGTATTCTTAAGTTTTGCAAGTCACCAATTTTTTTCACCTAGATCAGTTTTGGTTTATTTTCTGTCTCTAGGAGTAATCTAGAATTGTTCAAACTTTCCTCTTTGAAAAATATGGGCCCAAGTTAGGGTTCTATGAGACAAGAATGGGGAAGGGTGTCCAGTGTGGACTAAGATATATAAAAAAGCCTACAACATGAGGGTGTCTTGACTTAGAAAAGTTTATTCTACAGATAAAGTCCGAGAAGACAGGCAAAAAAACAAACAAACAAACAAAAAACCAGATCTGAGGCCAAAGTTTGGGAGTAAGTCCAGAAAAGTGTTGTTGGCAAGGCTGAAGTGTGGAGGTGAGGCAGATTCCCTAAAGATAAAGCTTTTTATAGTATGTCTTTCATCCTATGGCTGCTGAGGGAGTTCCAGTGAAATTCACCAATGGGGTAAATGTTCTGAGTAGAGCAGCCCATAATCTCTTGTAGTAATACCTTTGATACGCAATATATCTAATTTCTGAATGAGTGATTTTGATGGGAATTATATCCCAAAGAGATTTAGCGTAAAGTGTACTGAAAACTCTGAAAGTCAGTACTTCATATGCAATAGGAAAAGGAGGCTCATTTAGCCAGGAAAACCTGTTCCCCTGTTACTGTGATTATACTACGAAAAATGCTTGGCATCACCCACATTCGAGGTATTAGTGTTTTAATTTTGCATTCTTATGTTTGAATTTGTGTGACATGTTATTCACTATGATTCTTTCTTTGAGCAAAATTTGGCTTTTCCTGTAGGAACCTATTATGGTATGGCCTAAGGCTCCATACATTAGACTTCAACCTTTCAGGATTGCTCCTTGAGTCATAATTAAAAGTTAGCTGTAAAATGCCACATAAATTGGTCAAACTACTGTCCATTTGAATTAGGTTCCAGGATGAATATATTTTTGGTTTACAGTATGTAGGTCATTAAAAAAAGTGGGAAAGAATGAAAGCTTTTGACTGTAATTCATTTATATTTTATGGAACAAATGCCTCAGCTCTTATATTTTACTGAGTTTTTAATTAAAAGATACATACAGTTTTAGGTAACTATTAATAAGTCAAAGCATTTCTCTGATGGCATTGCTATGCTTCAGCAACTTTTATAAAGTATGTCATATTAATCCTAAAGCTTTTTCTGGGATATAATCACTAAAATGACTTAATATATGAGGAACATCCCTTTGAATGGCATAATTTTATACTTAAATTTGACTTTAGGTGGCAACTAACTTTACTTTCTATACCTAATTGCAACTACTAAGCTCTTTTTTCTGATTTATAGGGCTCTGTGGAACCTGGCATTATTTTTGTGGGTATGCTTTCAGTTGACACCCTCAAACCTGAATAAAGAAGAAAAGGTATAAAGTTCACCCTCCCCCCAAAAAAAACAAACAAAACAAGAAGAGGATGAAGAAAAGGAAGAGGAACATGGATAAGGAGGAGAAGGAAGGAGAGAATTAAGGATGAGGTAGCATTAGGTACAGCTGGATCCAGGCGTTGATCCAGGACCATCATCTTTCTTACACTCCTGATCCCCCAACTCTCCACTCTGTTTCTCTCTGCGTGGTGGCCTCTTTTACACGGTCATCAACCAATGGGAAATCAAAGGTCACAGCATCTCCGCTTAGTTACCCCAACGGAAGAAACTTAATGTTTTTTGTCCCAGATTCTGTACATAAATCCAGGAGAGTACTCACCTTAGCTCTGTTTGTGTATGCTAGCAATAAACAGGAAGTCTAATCTGATTATGTGATATATGTGTTATTCTTTGTTATGTGAGTGTTCATATTGACTCCATGCCAGACTGTACCACTTTGGGTGTCAGGACCCTTCATTATAGATGTTTACCTCCCCTATTCCACCAAGGATTCAGTTGTGTCCATAACAATAGATTCATACAAACTAGCTGCTTTCTGACTGAGTGTGAACATAATGCTTATGACAAGGGAATACCATACTACTTAAATACACAAAATATCTTGGCATGGCCACAAAATTCATAAGCACCAAGCCTTTTCACGTTTCAAGGCCTTCTCACATTCTGTTCTCTCTTGTCTCCCTTCTCTATTACCCCTCTTCATCTGGCCCACTTCTAAACAGCTTAAATATCATTTTCTCAGAATCTTTACCTGATCACCCCTCCCATCCCGACTAGAGTAGAACATCGAGTTTACCTGTTTATAGCTCCTGTTTTTTGTTTCCCTTATAGCAATGGTTGTAATTGTAAAGAATTGGGCAATATTTGTTTTCCCTTGGAAACAGATGCACTGCCTAAATTATTTACTTCTGCACTGATAGCACTTTATCATCAAAAGCACTGAATATGTATTTTTTATAGGAATAGACAGATGATTAAAAAGAATGTTGACTCTAGAATTGCATTTGTTAAGACGTCTTTGTAGTATGCAATCAAATTTGGCAGCAAAACACCTAATTGTGAATAGCCAGGGCACCATCAAGACCTCAATACTACTGTTCATGGTCACATGATACTTCTAGTTACTATAACAAATACACTGCTGCCACAGTTTAGTAACTTACACGTGTAAGTGTATCGCTTGCTCACATAACTCCTGTGCAGCTATTCCTGGTCAGTGAGTAGCCTTTCTCAGTTGGGTCATTCAGGGACTCCTTCAAGCTTATGGCTCCACCATCTCTAGGAGCTTGAAATCCTTTGCATCCAGCAATAAGATGGAGGATGAACAAGAGTATGGAGAAGACATGCCCAATTTTGTTAATCAACTTAGTCCAGAATTAAAACACATCACTACAGCTCATATTCCATTGGTAAGAACTAGTCATATGGTCCCATCTAGAAGCAGGGAAATGTAGCTTCTAGCTAACCAGCCACTTGCCAGCACAGCCATATAGTATGGATGGAATAAGTAAGAATGTTCGGTGGGCAGCTACTGATCACTGTTTGGATAGTAGACAGTGTATTGTTTATAGACAGTAGACAGTCTCCAGTAAGCTGATTTCTAAGATTCAAAAAGCTATGGAACATCTTATCAACAAAACTGGCAGCAAAATGAACAATTCAGGCACTCAGCTATTTTTTCTATAGTGAAGACAAAACAAAACATCAAAAACACAGAAATGGAAACCTGCTGACCTATTTTCTTTTTTATGGTTCTGTTTCTGTTTTCTGTTTCTTACTGCTCGTGTTGTTTTTTGAAATCATGTGGAAATACAACCTCAGGCTGGGTTAGTGTAAGAGCTACAACAGACTTTTGTGATTTCCCTCTCAGATCTTAATTTCTCTTATTATTTCTAATATTTTTAAATGTTAACCCCAAAAGAAATGATATTAGTTAGCATATATAATCACAATGTCTATGTGCTATCCCATATTTACTATGTTCTCTCTCATCAAGAAGATGCTAATTAACGGTTTGGTATGTTTAACACAGCAGTATGCTACTTAACACCTTCATAACACATGAAGGCTAAAGGTTACAACACTATTTTACAGACTGAAACACAAAAACAGGTGGTAATCACCACAATATTGTGTTCTGAGGTTAAAATACTGGCAAATTAAATAATCTATCAGCAGATGTTGCATTATATTAATTCCTTCAGTTTTAGATGTAAACTAAGTCTAAACTCATGAAAAAGTGTGCAAACTAAGAGAATACGGAGACATGCACAGAACACTGATCTGACGTATGCAATACTTTTTCCCTGAGAAGATTTTCACCATAGTCAATTTTATTTTGGTCAAGAATTCATAGCAAGTCACCACTAATGATTTCTCAAAGCCACATTTATTAAAGGCTCATATAATCTGATTTTTAAATAACTTTTCACAATTTTTTTCTCAACTGATAAAATCACCCCTTCCCATTTGCCACTATTATTCATTCAACAAAATCATTATTTTGTCATTTATCTACTTATTCATTCAATTAATTATTTTAATTTTCACCAAGCCTCAGATATGTAAATAGACTACTCTGCTAGGTGCTACTGGGGGTATATGTACTTTTTGCCCTAAAAGAACTTGCAACTGATTCTTTTCATATCAGAACTATTTATACTACAACTGAATAATCATATATAACAAGACACCAGTGATGTTTCAGAGACATATATAGTAAATGTTGAGTAAATTAAACAGATAATTATGCTATGTGTTCTGAGAATGAAATTTTTTACAGTGGGGAGTAGTAACCAGAGACACCTTCTTGGAGGTAGTATGGTTTAAAGACCTTGGAGAATGCATATGAGTTGAACAGTAAAAGAATGAGCTAGGGAATTCCAAAGAGGAAAACAATGTGAAAGGCAACACAGAGAAGGAGGCCTGAGTATAACTTGGAGAGGGAAAAATCAGTAGAGTATTATGGGTGGAGAGTGGAAGGTTCAAGGAGCAAAAAGGGAGATTTGGGAGCTGATAGAATAACCACCCAATTTATCTTGACAAGGAGAACAAATGATTTCTAAGGGGTCAATGATGAGGAGATCCACTGTGCACTATTGTGGTGAGGGATAAGTTTCCAGTAGAGAGAACAATACATGCAAAAGCCCAAAGAAAACAAAAACTATTCATTACATAAGGAACTATTTACTCAATATGAATAAAAGGTAAAGTGTCTATGGAAAAGGAGAAGAGATGACAATGTTTGGGATTGAGACACATGAGTCTGGGGAGGTGGGTTATTTGGGCCATAATCAGGAGGTTATTTTTTTATCATGTTAAAAAAGTTGGATTTTACTCTGCAAGCACTGGGAGACACTGAGAAGGGAGAACAAGGTCAGAGCTGGATGGAGGATGATGCTAAGCTTCAGCGGGCATGATTTATAAGAGAAAGGCACAACTGGAGGCAGGAAGTACTATTACTAAAATGTTGGGGTGATTCAGATGATAAAGAATGATGAAGTGGCATGGGAATGAAAAGAAGTCAACAGATGAGTGACACAGCAAAGAGAAAACTCATAATTTCTATGCGAATAGATGATGGTAGGTCCATTTCAGGACCTTCATAGTTCATATATTTCTACTTTTGGAGTCCATACCCAGTGTTGTATTAGGCATATTAAAATATACCCACAAACCCAATAAATATCATGAATAATTATAATAAATAAAGTGAAGTGTTCTAATTTTTATAATTTTGACTTTATTATAAGATAAATTATTCATTTTTCTTATGATTTTAATCTTACTGGGTTTGATTATACTTCACTATTTTAATATCTATATAAGAATTGCAATGAACTGCAGTTGTCTAGTTGTCATAAAACAATTTGTAAACAATTAAGCAGTTATTAATATAAATTTTTCTGATTGTATCTATGCGTATGTAGATTTTATACATTATTTCAAACATTTTCAGAAGCCTTTCAAAGCTTTATGGTCCTAGGCACTGAACCTTCCATGTAAAATTAGCTTGGATGGTGGTGACCCTCACTGATTTACCAGGAACCATAATAGGAAGGACACGTATCATTCCAAGTGCCTCCAACCACATCCTTTTTATTTTCATGTACTAAAGTTCTAAATGAATTCTTTAAATTCACTAAACACTTCAGAGTGTTGTAGATCATGGGCTAACCTTGCCCACATTCTTGTGTGGATGTAACCCAATGGAAAAAAGAAGCGAAGTGAGAAATCTGCTTTCCACTCAGACCCCTCTCGTAAACACAATCATTTGTGTTCTTAGGGAAGGAGGAAAAGAACACAGTGGCTGCTCTATCCCCAGCAAGCCCAGACCACTCAGCGGAGCTAGTTCCAGTAATAAAAGGGCCCAGCATGTTGCAGAAGGGCAGGTGCTGGACTGACGTCAGCCAGTCTTAGGGCCAGTCTTCAGCAGGCACATATTCATCTGCCTATGAAAAGTGCACCTTATGAATCCTCACTACAACATGTCATGGCAACAACACTGATTTAGACTTTCTTCTTGATCAGTTGCCATTTCTATGAAAACGAGAATCATCTTCTTCCTCCTGCTGTTTGGCAATTGCCAGCTAAGCCTTCTGGAGAAGTGAGCAGTAAGAAGGCAATGCACTTTACCACAATGCTACAGGAGTGAAGTGAACGTATGCTGAAGCTCTCAATTTTATAACAAATTAAAACAAAAAGGGAATTTACTTGAAAAAGAAAATGTTCTTCAAAAATATTTTTTCAGTTACCAATATGCTATATAATGTGCTCAAAATCTAATTTACCACTGTGTCTAAGGCACTTTAAATATCTCTGACCTGAGTAATTTGATATAAATCTGTCATGCAGGCAATTGAGACTGATATTCAGATCTTACATATTTTTGCTCTGATCATTACTTTTCAGAGGAAAGTAAAGCAAGCTAGGAGAAGGGTTAGGAGGAGGCAAAGAAGAAAAAGCAGGAAAAAAAGAAAAAGGAGAGAAAAAAGAAAAAAAAATAAAAGGAGAAAGAAAAAAATCAATAAAAATAATTTCCCCTCTTTTTCTCTTCCACAAATGGTTAGTTCAAACATTGAGAAAAATTTTCCAATCTAATTATACCTACCCCAAATCAAATTTTCTTCACGAGCATAAAAGTAATATTGGCCACTTAAGGAGATCAGTTCTTGTCTTCCTATTTTTAAAGAGCATCCAAAATTTCATTCCACATTACTTAATCCAATCCTGTACATATAAATTATGTCCACAGCACAATCCCTCCTTAGCTCTAGCCAAAGCTAGTTCTTATAGGAACCCACATATACCAGGCACATCATCATCTCATTCTCTAAAAGACTAATCCATATTATCTATTCTGAGAAAACTTTAGCGTCTAGAATATGATCAGCCAATTTAGTCAGTATATAAACTAGCACAACAATAAACACTGCCCTTGTTCTCACCTCACGTGTGTTCATTCACCTCCCGAGACTGGGAATTCTCTGTGAACATGAAGCAAGCATTATGCTCTGAGTAATCGAAAACCCTGGACCCCAATCTAGATGAATAGAAGATATTATATAAATGCGTACTAATTGATTTCTTTAGCCCTTTATCTAATTTTTGGTACATTGGTATTATCTAGGCTGCCTAAGCATGGCTGTTACCATGCAAGAAAGAAAAGCAATCAGATGGTAAGAAGTTACTTCTTTGTCCTGCTCTGAACCTAGCTTTCTCTCCAAGGACTTTTTTGCTTTTGTTCACTAAGAAAAATTAATCTGCTGAATAACTGCTAGTGCCCATTTAATTAATTTAGCCTGACTTAAACTATCTGTTGGAATATCTACCCAGTATTTTGTGGAGTCCATTTTTTCCCTCAACACATTCTGTAAAGAGCCCTTGTGTAATTATTAGAACCGTGAATTAAGTAGATACCTTCTCTACGAATTGTTATTCTACCCAGGACCAAAGCCATTTCTTGTTGGTTCAGTTACATTGCATGTATATACCAATTATTACAACAAGCTTCACCAGTACTTGTTAAATCTCCTCTACCTTCTGTATTTGAGACCACCACTCAAGTTGTCTTCCTTCATGAAGTTTTTCTGCAACAACTATGATCTCTTTTCTGAATGTCTACAACCAGAAAGTTTGGTACCTTACTGTTTTTCTCATTATTTCATTAGCATTTCATCCTCAAATATGACAAAAGCTCCTTGAAAACAAGGACTATATCTTTACTGTGTTACCTCCACAGATCTTCACTGAGCAGCTGTTTACTGAGAATATATCACATGCCAAACCCAGGTTAATATTTGAGGATATAGAGAGGATGCATTCAAATCCAAACTCTAGAGAAGTTCTCAATCAAGTGGAGGTGACAGATCTGTGAACTGATGAATTCAGGAAGATGTAATCAGTCCTACAGACGAAGAGTTGTGAAAATATAAAACATGGCAAGTAATTTTGCCCAGTGTGGTCATATCAATAGATACTTAATCTGGGTCCTAAAAAATAAATACAGTTTCTTAGGATAAAACTTAGAGAAGGGATCAGAAAGAGAAAATTCCAGGCAGAAGTAACAGCTGGATTCATGGAAAGATTTTCCTCAAAATTTAGCACAAAGCTAAGCAAACAGCAGGGGCTTCAATAATAGTTTCATTTTAATTAATGAAGTTCCTTTATATTGACTAGTAAAATCTAGATTAATATTTTCAGTAGACAAAATCAGAAAAAAAGAGCTTTTACTTTGTATTTAATGTGCTCCCTTAAATAAAAAAGACAATTCAGTTATAAAGAGAAACTTGTCAGATATTCACTTTGATGCATTTTGGTGATGTAAACCTACACATTATCCTAAGCTTTTAATATTCCCTACTGTTCTGTTCTAATTAACGCGAGCCTTGTGTTTGAAGGACAAAGTTTAGTCTACAAAGGCACTGCCTGAAGTAACAGCATTCACATCTTGGTTGGTTTCTCTTATGAAAATAAGGAAGGCTCACATCCAGGTGTGAAGGAGAGTACTTCCCCAGTCATCTATTTAGGTATAAATACACCTCTTTGGTTCTAAATTCTAAATACCTTAGCAGTGTCTCCTATGTTTTTTGCCAAGTGTAGCTACAACATGAAGTTTCACTAACACTGTGGAACCATATTTATATCCAATTAGACTCTAAATATCCTTAATGAATGCAAGACAGACACCAACCCGCAATCACACACAGTCTTCTGTCGAATGGGAAAGAGGCAGGAAACTAGGAAATGGCCAACCATGACTCTGTGATCAAAAGACTCAACTGGCTCCCTGTCACTTTGTAAAATACCATGAGATTGGTTTTCATGCTCTATAGACCCTACATGCTCCGCTCCTACAGAATTCCCCTTCATCATGGCCTACCACTCCCTCTCTCTCCCACTGAACTTTCGATATATAAGCCTCCCTATTCATCTTCAAAAGTGTCAAGTTTATTCCTATTCCTGAATGCATTTATGTGTTGTTTCTTCAGCAAGAAGATCTCCACTCATTCTCGAAATTCATTCAAGAGTCTATTCAAGTGTTACCTCTAGAGAGGTTGTTCCTGACCATGCTATTTAAAATAGGCATCATCTACCTTTATCATACTCTAATAGTCTTTGTTGCTTATATCACTTCTTGAAATCATCTCCCTCATGCGCACACACGCACTACTCTAAATGCCTCTCTTCCAGAGAGGAAAGGCAGTTTGACTCTTTTGTTCACAACTATGGCTCCAGTTTCTTGAACAGTGTCTCACATGTAATAGATGCTCAATAAATATTTCCTGTTTTTTGTTGGTGTTGGCTCATGTACACAGAGTGACATGAAAGAGGGAGAAATATTTTTTTTGAGTATCCTTTCCCTTTTGAAATTTGCATCTGATCATCCAACATAGATTTTCAGCTCCATTTTGGATACATTCACTATGATGCTAGAAGAGAAAAAAAACCATCACATCTGAAAAGCACTTGACATAGAAATATGTCAAGCCAATAGTAGAGCTCTTCCAGATGAACACATCCAATTATTCCACAGATACTTCTTGAGTTCATAATAACTGATACTGAGACTGCTCCTAATAACTGAAAAACACAGATCCTGATCCTATTGGCAAGGAGTTTAAAATCTAGCCAGAAAGAAACACAGCAGTCCAATAAATGCACATATAATAATTTGATTATAATTAGGAAACATATTATGAAGAACAACAAGGTGCTATGATGCCATATAATAGAGAGTCCAGTTTGGTGTGGTGAAGCAGTAAAGACTTTCTTGGGTATGGAGTATTTATGCTAAGACTTGAAGGATTAATATGAAATGACAAGGAAAAGTAAATTTTTGAAAAGGAAGACTGCAATGGAAGGGGAAAACATTCTAGGAAGAGGGAAAGCTTAAGGACAGAGAAAATTTACTGAAGAATTTTAGGTAGGGTGGCCAGTATTGGCAAATAAAAATACAGGATGCACAATTAAACTTGAATTTCAGATAAACTATAATTTTTTTCAATATAAGTATGTTTAATATGTTGTACAGGACATACAGTAAAAACAAAAACAAAGTTGTTTATCTGGAATTAAATTTAACTGGGCGTTGTAAATTTTATCTGAAAACCTATATTACAGGAATTGAGAGATGGCCAGAACCCTTTGATCAGGTAGGAGACAGACTAAGGGTGACCACAGAAATTCTTCTTTTGCTTTTTACTTATTCACTCATGTATTCTATAAATATCTTACATGTATTTAATGTGTCTTGCAGTCCTCAATGTACCTGCGGATATAGTCAAGCAAGAGACATAGATGAATCCCCTATTAGACTATCGATCAAAGACTTTGGTGAATATGTCTCTGTATTGTCAACCCCTAGCCCAACACTTGGCGCAGAGGTGACTTCCAGAAAGAGAAGTTCAGTAACTGAAAATATATTAATACAAAATGATGTTACTAAACAACCACTGGTTTTGGTTCCACGATAGAAAGTTAGCATTTCACTTACACACAGAAACACTTAAAATTTAGCTCAGTTGGTTCTTAGTGCTCATCTCACTGTGCTCATCTCATCTGTGTTCTCATCTGTGTTCTATCTCAGCTGCAATGAAAGATGAGAATAGAAAGAACTTAAGCATATGGTGCACCCTGGAATCTCCACTTTGGCTTCAAACACAACAATACCTCAAAGATGACTGACTGTGTCCGTGGGTGTTTACTGTGATATCATAATTTAGTCAATTTTTTTTATTTACTAGTAAATTTTAGTAAATATTAGTCTAAGGTAGTGAACACATAAACATGGTCATTAAAATAAAAATATCACTGAAATACTCTCCAAAAACCATCATCTAAGCATTTTGATTTTGTTTAGTGGCTCTCATTCAGTGGGCATTTGGCAATTTCTGGAGACATTTTTGACTGTCATGGCTGTGCATTTGGGGGAGGCAGTTATTGGCATCTAGTGGATAGAGGCCAGGGATGCTGGTAAACATCTTAAATTGCATAAGATAGCCCTTCCACAATAAAGAATTGTCCAAAATGTCACTAGTGTCACTAATAAGAAACCCTGATATAAATTAGTAGTTAGCTTGGTTTGAAACATATATTTTAATTCATAGCAATCCAATTTTGTCAAATACAAATAAAATGGCATGAGAGAAAATAGTACATGATTGTTTTAAGATAATGGGAGTTTATCATTCTGGACTACTTATTACATGGTAGACCACTTTGCACACTTAAACTTCACAAAAATACACTGAAGTCAATTGTATTAATTGCCACTTTACATTTTAGGAAACTAAGACTTGAAATGATTAGCTAACTTGCTGATAATTGAACCTAGGTATTCTGAGGCCAAAACCTACATGCATATCCCTTCTAACGTAGTCCTTCTCCATTGAATGCATTCAATGGAATGATCACAGTAGATAATTGATTCTGTAGCTCAAAATGTTTTCAACTGAAATGGTAACAAACTCTTCCTGTCTGATTATTGCCAACATTTCAAACTGATATATGCTTTTTTTCTATAGATAATTATGAGAGCATACCTACTCTTCATAATTCTAACTATATATTCCCTTTATTGAACACCATCTGCTCTGTTTTGAGTTGAATCAGTCAACTTGTTTATTTTTAGGGGTTTATAGCTGTTGAAGAATCCCTCCCTGCCCCCCACCACACGCATGCCTTAATTAAAGATATCTTTCTCTGCCTCCATTCTCAAGAAAGGGAATATCTTAATTTGTTTTTAACTGTCTTCAGTCTCAGTGTCAGTTAAGTAACCATATCATCTTCATACTTAAATACCTGTGTTTCTTTTGGCTTTAAATCTTTTGTTCTCTTATGTTTAAATTTAACTCCAAATGTAAATGGGATTATTCAAGCCTAATAGACCCTAACAATCATCCCATGAGTTCTACAGGTGATTTGCTTCCTAATTACTACTTAAAATAATACATACCTGGCTATTTTTATGCTCATATATTCATCATTGCTATATGCTGTTAAATAAAAACAGATGCACAGAAAGGGGTAAAATTGTATCTGCAAATGATTGCAGTAAACTGGATGTTTATTCACAGAAACATCTAATTGGTAATCACTTGTTGGCAAGACTGGACAAGTTTCAAAGTAACTCCAAAGGATGTTAAAAAGAAAGTCTCCACAGAGCACAGCAAAGCACATTTGTGTTTGCTGAGGAAACTACTATGCCCCCATCACAAAATGAGTTTTCTAATTTTGAGGTTGAGATTTCATTCATTCACTGTGATGTTAACTGCAAGATAGGAAGTACTTAGTTTCAATGAAAGAAGAGAGAATGTTGTTTCTGATCAAGCAAATTTTAAAGAAAACACAGTCACTTCCAGTTTGTCATTTGGGTATTCTCCATTTCTTTCAGAATCTTACCTTAACACTTTCATATATTACTGACGCAAATGGAAATTGGTTTGATCTTTTTGGAGAGAAATTTACAAACAAGAATGCTGTTCTTTAGAATTCTTGTTTGAGGCATTAGAAACTCACTAGCCAACTGAAGCAGAAAGGACTTCATTAGCAGGATACCTCAGAGTTCTTAGAACTGAAGGGAGCAGGTTCGGACAGAGGTAGAAAAACACTGGGAGGAAGTACATGAAGCATGAGCTAATGGATATCTCTTAGGGAGGCTGAAATGAAATGAACCAGGTCGAAGTATTTTTAGTTTTTTTGCTTATACTCTTCATTTTCAAAGAGGTAGCATTTGACCTGCCCTGAGTCACATGTCCATTATTTTTCTAAGCCAGAGCAAGAAACCTTAACCAATATTTTCACAAGAATGTATTCCAAAGGAAAAGGATGTTGCCAATAAAAAAACAGATAAACAAACAGACCCATCACTTATATCAAAAGGCTTTAAAATAAGTATTCCTTTTGATCAAGAAATCGAACTCTGGGTCATAACCTGGGGAAATAGTCAAAGATGTTTTCAAGATTTACATCTAGTAGTTAATTTTATGAGAAAGCTGAAAAAATTCCATACAAAATATGAAATTAAAAAAAAACAGACTAAGGGTCTGAAAGTTAAAAGTATAATTCAATTTTTGTTTAAATGACAATGTACTGATGAGAAAGTACCATATGAAAATTACTTTAAGTAATTTTATTATATTCATTTTTTCTTTTCAAATCTTTATATATATTTTCAAGCTTTACCGAAATATAATTGACACGTTATATTGTCATTGTATAAGTTTTAGGTATACACATATAACTATGAAATGATTACCACAATAAGGTTACTTAGCACTTGCAATGCCTCACATAATTAATATTTTTTTTGGTGTGTGGTCAGAACATTTAAGATTTACTTTCTTAGTAAATTTCAAATACACAAATACAGTACTGTTAACTATAGTCACCACGCTACACATTAGATCTGCAGAACTTTTCATCTTATTACTGGATGTTTATACCCTTTGTTTGTCCCAACATCTCTCCAGTTTTCTCACCGCTCCCCCCAGCACATGGCAACCACCATTCTACTCTGTTTCTATGAATTCAGCTTTTTGGCTTCTACATGTAAGCGAGATCATACAGTATTTGTCTTTCTCTGTATGACCTACTTTACTTACTACAGTGCACTCAAGGTCCACGCATGTTGTTGTAAAAGGCAGACGTTCCTTCATTTTTATGGCTGAATAATATTTCATTGTATGTATATACCACATCTTCTTTACCCATCGATGGATATTTAGGTGGTTTTCATGTCTTGGTTACTGTGAATAATGTTGTGATGAACATGGGGGTGTAGATATCTCTTCAAGAGTGTGGTGATTTCATTTATTTGGATGTATACCCAGAAGTGAAATTTCTGGATTATATGTTAGTTCTATTTTTGTTTTTTTTGAGGAACCTCCATGTTGTCTTCCATAGTGTCTGTACCAAGTTACATTCCCACCAACACTGTACAAGACTTCCTTTTGCTCCACATCCTCACTGACATCTGTCATGGCTTGTCTTTTTGATAATAGCCATCTTTTAAAAACTTTATTTATTTATTTATTTATTTATTTATTTATTTATTTATTTATTTATTTATTTATTTATTTATTTATTTATTTATTTATGGCTGTGTTGGGTCTTTGTTGCTGCGCGCGGGCTTTCTCTAGTTGCAACAAGCGGGGGCTACTCTTCCTTGTGCTGCACGGGCTTCTCATTGCGGTGCCTTCTTTGTTGCGGAGCATGGGCTCTAGGCACGCAGGCTTCAGCAGTTGTGGCCTGTGGGCTCTAGAGCGCAGGCTCAGTAGTTGTGGTGCACGGGCTTAGTTGCTCCGCGGCATGTGGGATCTTCCCAGACCAGGGCTCGAACCCGTGTCCCCTGCCTTGGCAGGAGGTTCTTAACCACTGCACCACCAGGGAAGCCCCAGTCATTTTAACAAATGTGAGGTGATGTTTCATTGTGGTTTTGGTTTGCATTTCTCTGATCATTAGTGATGCTGAACATCTTTTTATCTGTAGGTCTAGGTACATGTGATCTGGCTGGGAAGCTAAGCTCATGGAAAAACTGGCCTGGTGCTAGGTTGGACCAGGAGCTTGGTTCCAAATAAGCTACCTGGAGCCTAGGTTTGGGGGGCTGCTTTGGTGCTGTGCCAGGCTGAAATCTTAGGCTTATGGGACCCCACCAGGAACCTTGGCCATGCGAGGCACCTGGGACCATGAAAGCCAACGTAGTACTGCGGTAGACTGAGATCCTGGGACTGCAACAAGTCTGCGTGGTGTTGCCATGGACCTGGTGTGGGATCCCCAATGAGGTCAGGTGCTTACTTCACTCTTCACCACGGAGGAGGTGTCTCTCTCCATACTGGGCTATCCAGGCTTGTAGGAGGGGTAACGGGGGTGATATGAAACTGTCTTTCCTACCTTCTTGAATGCATCTTTTCCTATTTCTGTGCTTCATCTAGATGCTGTAATCTCTCACCTGGAACCCTTAGCTCTTATACAGGTATTTTCATGCATGGATAATTGTCCAAACTGATGTTTCTGAGAGGGGATGAGCTCTACAAATTCTCATACTGCCATCTCGCTGATGTCATTCCTCTACCTATATTTTCTTCTTAGTTACGTATCTACATTTTAGCAATGGAACTTCCCTTTGTGATTGCAGGAGTCATACAGCACAATGCTAACAATAATGACAATGTGAGTAAAAAAGCATTCTGACTTTACTTTGAACTTCAAATTTATGAAATAAGATTATAGCAGCTGCCTCTATGGATGGGAAAAAAAACCCAATGAAACAAAAATGTTATTAGTGGTTATCTCCAGATAATATTTTGGAGGGTGGTTTTTAAATTTCTTGCAATACAAGTATTTTTCTTGTAATAAGAAAGAAAAGCAGGAAAGAGTAAAAATTCTTACATAAGCTCAGGTGTTTATATAAATGCTTATGAGATTTTTTGCTAACTTTTTTATGAGGGAAAGTCAATTTATAGCCAAATTATTAGTGCAATCTGTCCAGATTCCTTACATTTCTTCATTTATACATCTCATCTTATAGCCTACTGAAAACAACAGAAGTAATAAACTCAGTGGCTGAGAGCAGAGGCTTTAAAGCCAGTTAGATCTGTACCTGAATCTTACTTGTTCCACTTACTACCCAAGTTGCTTCAATGCTCTGACCTCAGTATCCACATCTATAAAACAGTGATAATAATTTCTATCTCTTAAGATCATTATGGGAATGAAAATCTATATGGACGTTATATCTACTTTACATTCACTGTAGGAATATAAAATTTATAGTAACTTATTTGTTAGAAAATTATTTTAAAGAAAAATATTAAATTATTTAAAATTTTTATTTTATACAGATATATGTAAAATCATGAAACTAGAATGCAAGTAGTTGAAATGGGAGAACAGTGCTCTAAAATGACGAATAGAAGTTTGAGGAAGCTCTGGCTCACGTTAACATCCAACATGCATTACAACAGCGGTCCCCCACATTTTTGGCAGCAGGGACTGGTTTTCTGGAAGACAAGTTTTTCATGGACAGTGGGGTGGGGGAACATTGGAGGAGAGATGTTTCAGGCGGTAATGCGAGCGATGGGGGGCGGCAGATGAAGTTTGCTCACTTGCCGGCCACTCACCTCCTGCTGTGAGGCTTGGTTCCTAACAGGCTGTGGACCAGTACAGGTCCATGGTCCAGGGGATGGGGGCCCCTGCATTACAAGGTGCTATGTTTCTGGAAAAATCACGCCCTTGTTCAACTGCTGGCAAGTAGTATAATAGGATGTCTTATTCTGGAAAGCCACAATCTAACACAGAGGTTATCATGTTGTGATCCATGGATGCCCCTAGTGGTCTGTGAGATCATATACACACTTTAAAGGTCTTAATAGGCATGTCTTTCTTGGCATGTCTTTCTTGGCATGAGAATCAACAGCCTTCATCAACATTTCCAAAAGAAATGAGACCCTTAAAATATTAAGAAGCACAGAATTAAAATCTCCAATATTAATCACTCCCAATGTCTCTTATGTTGTCTACTTCTTTATTTGCTGCTCTTACCTGTTATTTCCAAGTATTGCAAATATGAGCTGGCTGCTTGAAAGACCCCTAGAAATTAGTAGGAACAAGCCATGTACGTTCCCTCTTTTTCTCATCCTTGGTAATGAGAAAACCCATATGTGGTCGGGATGAAAAATAAAATTGAATTGGCTAGGTTAAGAACGCATGAATAATAATGTAGTATAAAACACGTCTTATGCACTTGCTGCTGGAGATGTGGATAGGCATCCAGAAAATAGAATGGCATAAAAACATAAATGTTATATGGTGGTACAGACTAGGATCAGAATACTGAAATGAATTCTTCTGTTATCCCTTGTCTTCATAATTCAAGACTGAAGTCTGATCTCAATCATAAGCCTCATCTAATTCTTCTAGCCTTTACTAACATCACTTGTCTGAATTCCCATTCCTGGAATGATAGATAGTTTTCTGGCCAACTCCAATCAGTTGTTTGGCTGCTTGGGAGGATTTGGAGGACCCATTAAGGCTCAGCTGGAAAGAGAAACTTGATGATGAGCAGTGTGTGCTGTGGGCTCTGCCTGGAGATTGGCTGGCCTTAGGCTAGATCAGCACTAAGGAAACAACACAGGGCTTACAGCAGAAAAATACCGGAAGTATTTTAAAAACACTAATCAGGACCTGGTGAAATTCCAAAGTTCCACACTGAATTTACATCCAGCGAGGTATGAATATCAAGCAGGGTTATGACGACCTAGGTTACTTTTACCTTGGGCATAAAAGTATTAGCAACGGCACTGCTTAGTTACTATAATCTTGAACCATAAACTTATAAGTCACTAGAACCATAGAAATGATCAGTCAGATAAATTTTGCTCAAATTCCATTATCCAGATGAGTATACATAAATAAAACTAGCTACCGTTAGATTATAACAAGCAGTTCTAAGCTGGTACAACAGGTAGCATGGAAACATTTTGGATGACAGTAGAGAAATAAAACGGGCTTCTTCTCTCTGCCATTTTAAGTAAATGACAAGTACTATGCTTATTTATTCTTCAAGTAACCTTGCAAGTGCGATAGTACTATTATTATTATCTTTATTTACAACTGAGAAAATATGTTCAAAAGATTGTGCCCAAAAGTAGATGACAGTTGAACCCAGGTCAATCTCTGCTATAGCCCATGCATTTAATCTTGACAGTATCTAACTTCAAAATCCATTGTTAAATTATCCATACTCTCTGCAGATTCTTTTTGCAAATAAGAGGAGGTCAGCTAACAGCTGACCAAGGTAACTGTTAAATGCACATTCAGATATCTGATATAAGAGCAAAGGAAGAGGGGAGTCCATTTTTCAGCAGGAAAAAACACAGAAATATATACCCTCTAGTTTCTTAACTAAAACAATTCTGATAGGGAGGAAATATGGTCCCCTTCTCTTGTTATTATGTACGGCGAACTCAAATATAAAATGGTGTAATGGAATATTACTTAAGAGCACTGGGTTGGGAGCCAGGGTTCATATCTTTGGCCTGTAATACTTACACAGTGTGTGAAATTAAAAAATCTGTTGTTTAGTTCCTGCATCTGATGAAATATAGATGTAATGAATTGTGATAATCATTTCACATAACTAGACTGTCTCAGATTGTTGTGAGAATTAAAATAATACCTGGCATGGAGTAAGCATCACTGAAGTGTTAACTATGATCATAGTTATTATAATAGTAATTACTCATATTCCAGTCCAACCTAAAGTACCAACAATTTAGTTCTGTTTCAATACTTCAGCAGTTATTTTTAGAATCCTCTACCATGTGAACTTGCTTATGATTAAAAACCCTAACATTAAAAAACATCCTTTTTCACATAAAGCACTTAAGATAAAGTCATAAGCAAAAGAGATGCCTCCCTGCCCTCATAAAATTTTCAGCTGCTCAGAGAATATAGGAATTGAGATAAATAAATACTTTGGAGTATTAAGAATGTTTTGAAAGACAAAATATAGCTGTGATGGAGAGTATAATTGGGGTGTTGGGGGTCAGGAAAGGCTCTCTGAGGAGGTGGGATTTAAGTTGAAACCCGGAGGATGAGGAAACTAAGTGAGCAGAAGTGACTCAAGCAGAATAAAAGGCATGTGTGCAAAGCTAGGAGGAAGAGAGAATGCGAGCTAAGCATCTACTATGGCTAGAGAGGACAGAGGAGGAGAATGAAGTAGGGATTGTAAAAACTGACAAAAGGTGAAAACTGCAGACCCTGTTTGGCATTTTAGGAAGGAGGGATTATATTATGAGAGTCATGAAAAGTCACTGAAGAGTTTTAAGCAAGGGAGTGACAATCCATTTGTTGCCAACAGAAAGCTAGAATTTAGCCTATGCTCATTATCACAGATCCAAAAAGAACTGAAAGGAATTTAAATGTTTGCTTAAGTCTCTCTAAAAAAAAAAATGCTGATGGGAGATTAAACTGAACAGAGTACACAAGATCCTAGCATTCGGTTTTACCATCTATCTTTCTTAAATCAAAGGCATTCCAGCATACCTGCTACTTTTTCCTTTTCTCATGCCCTTTTCAAAATTGCTCCTATATCTCCATTTTCAGAACCACTCCAGGTTTTCTCTCTGTCCCTCTCCTTTCATTCTGCAGATCCTTTGCAAGATGAGCCTGGAGATAAAAAGACCAAATCCCCCTTCAGGGAAGTGCTTGCCGACAAGTTGGGGGAGGGTAGTCAGTGGGCAGCCTTCAGCTGTAGGCTCATTTGGGGGATTCCTCAGCTTTAGAGAGCAATCTCTTCCTCCCAGCTCTCACCTTTCCCAGGGCAGCCCACATCTGGTGTTTGAGAGAAGTGGGGATATAAAAGACCTGCCCCAGACATTTCAGCCCAAAGTGGGATAACTCTGTCCATATATACCCTAGAGATTCATCCCAGTGGGGTTCCTTGAGGCTGTCAGACCTGCATGGAATTAGTTTTCTCCCTTTGCCCAGTCCTGCTTTCTCCCCTTTCCTTTCATGGTTTCCACCAAATAAACCTCTCACACTAGACATGGAATCTAGAGAACACAGTCTGCAAGACTTTGCGTGTCTATTTTCCTCTTCAGGAGAAAGCTCTGTCAATTCACATAGAAAAGAACCCAGTTTTCCAAACTGAATTTCCTTTATTTCTCTCTGCACATTGCTCTGATCAAAAAGAAGAAAGTCTTGAGCAACTTGAGCAACAAAAAACACCTCTCTCATAAGTTCATGGAGTTAACGTATACAGGGCAGTTAGAAAGGTATAGTCATACTGTGAATTTTCAAATATTAACTTTTTGGTTCATGTCACTCTTAGAATCTGTGAACGGTTTCTTCCATGATGTTGTTCTCAGTCACTGAGGTTTCTGGAGCTGGCAGAAAGGCATCAAATCTACTACACTCTGCATCAGAAAGACAGCCTGTTGTCTGCCCATAGAGGCAAATCTACTTTTGTCCTCATGAGTCTTGGGCATTTGTGATGCACTATCATAGAACTGAGAGATAAAAATGGAGAGAGTTGAGAGGAGAAAGAGAAGGACACTGTGAGGTCAATCCACATAACCAGGAATGGGAGGTGCGTGGGGCCGGTATATTTATTGTTTGGTGAAATTGCTGGGTGGTGGAAGATGTCAGTGGTGAATAAAAGGAACAGTTAGTCTGAGTATGAGGGAGTTGGGAAGAAAGAATGTAATGCTTGAGAAATATTGCTGGGAGTTATGAACTGAATTTCCTTTTATGTGTACTGAGAGGTAGGAAAGAGACTGTGGTTTCTTTTTATGTTGGTTTTCTGTGTTTGGACTAGAAGAGACCACCGGTATAAGGATTACCTGGATAGCATTAAACCTGATCCTATGGCCTCAGCTCTACAATTAATGGAAGGAATTTGGAGCTAGATCTCCAGTGTCTTCACTTTTAACAAACATCCTAGGTATTTCTAGGGCACATGATCTACACATCACAATACCCGAAGCACTGCCCTAGTCTAGAAGTCAATCTTCAAATAGGGGAAGTTGTCCCCTGAGGATACACAGACCTGTAGGGGATATATAGGCATCTATGATTTTGAGAAAATACATATCCAGATCCTCAACTTCTGAATGCAGACCTTTGGTAAAGGTGATCTTTCTGAAAAGATCTGTCGACTATCACTTTTCCATAACTACCTCTGCTTTAAGTGTTTCTCCCTCTGAGGTGGGAGAGCCAAGTTCAAGACATTGGTTCACCAGAGATCTCCCGGCTCCATGTAATATCAAAAGGCGAAAGCTCTCCAAGAATTCTTCATCTCAATGCTAAGACACAGCTCCACTCAACGACCAGCAAGCTACAGTGCTAGACACTCTATGCCAAACAACTAGCAAGACAGGAACACAACCCCACCCGTTAGCAGAGAGGCTGCCTAAAATCATAAAAAGGTCACAGACACCCCAAAACACACCAGCGGACGTGGTCCTGCCCACCAGAAAGACAAGAACTAGCCTCATCCACCAGAACACAGGCACCAGTCCCCTCAATAGGAAGCCTACACAAGCCACTGAACCAACCGTACCCACTAGGAGCAGACACCAAAAACAATGGGAAGTATGAACCTGAAGCCTGTGAAACAGAGACCCCAAACACAGTAAGTTAAGCAAAATGAGAAGACAGAAAAATACAAAGCAGATGAAGGAGGAGCAAGGTAAAAATCCACCTGAACAAACAAATGAAGAGGAAATAGGCAGTCTACCTGAAAAAGAATTCAGAGTAATGATAGTAAAGGTGATGCAAAATCTTGGAAATACAATGGAGAAAATACAAGAAACTTTTAACTAGGACCTAGAAGAACTAAAGAGCAAACAAACAAGGATGAACAACACAATAAATGATATTAAAAATAGCAGAATAAATGAGGAAAAGAACGGATATGTGAACTGGAAGATAAAATAGTGTAAATAACTACCACAGAGTAGAATAAACAAAAAAGAATGTAAAGAAATGAGGAAAATCTCAGAGACCTCTGAGACAATATGAGATGCACCAACATTCAAATTACAGGGGTCCCAGAAGAAGAAGAGAAAAAAAAAGGGACTGAGAAAATATGTGAAGAGATTAGAGTTGAAAACTTCCCTAATATGGGTAAAGAAATAGTCAATAAAGTCCAGGAAGTGCAGAGAGTCACATACAGGATAAATCCAAGGAGAAACATGCCAAGACACATATTAATCAAACTACCAAAAATTAAATACAAAGAAAAAATATTAAAAGCAGCAAGGAAAAAGCAACAATTAACATACAAGGGAATCCCCATAAGTTTAACAGCTGATCTTTCAGCAGAAACTCTGCAAGCCAGAAGGGAGTGGCAGGACATATTTAAAGTGATGAAAGGGAAAAACCTACAACTAAGATTACTGTACCCAGCAAGGATCTCATTTAAATTCAGTGGAGAAATTAAAACCTTTACAGAGAAGCAAAGCAAGGAGAATTCAGCACCACCAAACCAGCTCTACAACAAATGCTAAAGGAACTTCTCTAGGCAGGAAACACAAGAGAAGGAAAAGACCTACAATAACAAACCCAAAACAATTAAGAAAATGGGAATAGGAGCATACATATTGATAACTACCTTAAATGTAAATGGATTAAATGCCCCAACCAAAAGACACAGACTGGCTGAATGGATACAAAAACAAGACCTGTATACATGCTGTCCACAACAGACCCACTTCAGACCTAGGGATACATACAAACTGAAAGTGAGGTGATGGAAAAAGATATTCCATGCAAATGGAAATCAAAAGAAAGCTGGAGTAGCAATTCTTGTATCAGATGAAATAGACTTTAAAATAAAGACTATTATAAGAGACAAAGCAGGACACTACATAATGATCAAGGGATCAATCCAAGAAGAAGATATAACAATTGTAAATATTTATTCACCCAACATAGGAGCACCCCAATACATAAGGCAAATGCTAACAGCCATAAAAGGGTAAATGGACAGTAACACAATCACAGTAGGGGACTTTAACACCCCACTATCACCAATGGACAGATCATCCAAAATGAAAATAAACTAGGAAACACAAACTTTAAATGACACATTAAACAAGATGGACTTAATTGATATTTATAGGACATTCCATCCAAAAACAGCAGATTACATTTTCTTCTCAACTGCTCCTGGAACATTCTCCAGGAGAGATCATATCTTGGGTCACAAACCAAGCCTTGGTAAATTTTGAGAAAACTGAAATCATATCAAGTATCTTTTCTGACCATAATGCTATGAGATTACATATCAATTACAGGAAAAAATCTGTAAAAAATAGAAACACATGGAGGCTAAACATTACACAACTAAATAACCAAGAGATCACTGAAGAAATCAAAGAGGAAATCAAAAAATACCAAGAAACAAATGACAATGAAAACACAACGACCCAAAACCTATGGGATGCAGCAAAACCAGTTCTAAGAGGGAAGATTATAGCAATACAATGCTACCTCAAGAAAAAAGAAAAATCTCAGATGAACAACCTAACCATACACCTAAGGCAACTAGAGAAAGAAGAACAAAAAACCCCTGAAGTTACCAGAAGGAAAGAAATCGTAAAGATCAGATCTGAAATAATGAAAAGGAAATGAAGGAAACGATAGCAAAAATCAATAAAACTAAAAGCTGGTTCTTTGAAAAGATAAACAAAATTGATAAAACTTTAGCCTGACTCATCAAGAAAAAAAGGAAGACTCAAATCAATAGAACTAGAAATGAAAAAGTAGAAGTAACAACTGACACTGCAGAAATACATAGGATCATGAGAGATTACTGTAAGTAAGTATATGCCAATAAAATGGACAACCTGGAAGAAATGGACAAATTCTGAGAAAACCACAACCTTCTGAGACTGAACCAGGAAGAAATAGAAAATATAAAGAGACCAATCACAAGCACTGAAATTGAAACTGATTAAAAATCTTCCAACAAACAAAAACCCAGGACCAGATGGCTTCACAGGCGAATTCTATCAAACGTTTAGAGAAGAGCTAACACCTATCCTCCTCAAACTCTTCCAAAATATAGCAGAGGGAGAAACACTCCCAATCTCATTCTATGAGGCCACCATCACCTTGATACCAAAACCAGACAAAGATGTCAGCAAAAGAAAACTACAAGCCAGTACCACTGAGGAACACAGATGCAAAAATCCTCAACAAAATTCTAGCCAACAGAATCCAACAGGACATTAAAGGGATCATACACCATGATCAAGTGGGGTTTATCCCAGGAATGCAAGGATTTCTCAATATATGCAAATCAATCAATGTGATAAACCACAGTAACAAACTGAAGGAGAAAAACCATATGATCACCTGAATAGGTGCATAAAAAGCTTTTGACAAAATTCAACACCCATTTATGATAAAAATCCTCCAGAAAGTAGGCACAGAGGGAACTTTCCTCAACATAATAAAGGCCATATATGACAAACCCACAGCCAACATCGTTCTCAATGATGAAAAACTGAAACCGTTTCCACTAAGATCAGGAACAAGACAAGGTTGCCCACTCTCTCCACTACTATTCAATATAGATTTGGAAGTTTTAGTGACAGCAGTCAAAGAAGAAAAAAAAAATAAAAGGAATCCAAATTGGAAAAGAAGAAGTAAAACTGTCACTGTTTGCAGATGACATGATATTATACATAGAGAATCCTAAAAATGCCACCAGAAAACTACTAGAGCTAGTCAATGAATATGGTAAAGTTGCAGGACACAAAATTAATGCACAGAAATCTCTTGTGTTCCTATATACTAATGATGAAAAATCTGAAAGAGAAATTATGGAAACACTCCCATTTACCATTGCAACAAAAAGAATAAAATGCCTAGGAATAAATCTACCTAGGGAGACAAAAGACCTGTATGCAGAAAACTATAAGACACTGATGAAAGAAATTAAAGATGATACAAAGAGTTGGAGAGGTATACCATGTTCTTGGATTGGAAGAATCAACATTGTGAAAATGACTATACTACCCAAAGCAATCAACAGATTCAATGTAATCCCTATCAAACTACCAATGGCATTTTTCACAGAACTAGAAAAAAAAATTTCACAATTTGTATGGAAACACAAAAGACCCCAAATAGCCAAAGCAATCTTGAGAAAGAAAAACAGAGCTGGAGGATTCAGGCCCCCTGACTTCAGACTATACTACAAAGCTACAGTAATCAAGACAGTATGATACTGGCACAAAAATAGAAACACAGATCAGTGGAACAAGATAGAAAGCCCAGGGTCTTCCCTGGTGGCGCAGTGGTTGAGAGTCCGCCTACCGATGCAGGTGACATGGGTTCGTGCCCCGGTGCAGGAAGATCCCACATGCTGCGGAGTCTGGGCCCGTGAGCCAGGGCTGCTGGGCCTGCGCGTCTGGAGCCTGTGCTCCACAACGGGAGAGGCCACAGCAGTGAGAGGCCTGCGTACCACCAAAAAAAAAAAAGATAGAAAGCCCAGAGGTAAACCCACACACCTATGGTCACATTATTTTTGATAATGGAGGCAAGAATATACAACAGAGAAAAGACAGCCTCTTCAAGAAGTGGTGTTGGGAAAACTGGACAGCTACATGTAAAAGAATGAAATTAGAACACTCCCTAATACCATACACAAAAATAAACTCAAAATGAATTAAAGACCTAAATGCAAGGCCAGACACTATAAAACTTTTAGAGGAAAACAGGCAGAACACCTTTGACATATATCACAGAAAGATGCTTTTTGACCCACCTCCTAGAGAAATGGAAATAAAAACAAATATAAACAAATGGGACCTAATGAAACTTCAAAGCTTTTGCACAGCAAAGGAAACCAAAAGACGAAAAGAAAACCCTCAGAATGGGAGAAAATATTTGCAAATGAAGCAACTGACAAAGGATTAATCTCCAAAATATACAAGCAGCTCATATAGCTCAATATCAAAAAAACAAACAACCCAATCCAAAAATGCGCAGAAGACCTAAACAGACATTTCTCCAAAGAAGATATACAGATTGCCAACAAACACATGAAAGGATGCTCAACATCACTAATCACTGGAGAAATGCAAATCAAAACTACAATGAGGCATCACCTCACACCAGTCAGAATGGCCATCATCAAAAAATCTACAAACAATAAATGCTGGAGAGGGTGTGGAGAAAAGGGAACCCTCTTGCACCATTGGTGGGAATGTAAATTGATACAGCCACTATGGAGAACAGTATGGAGGTTCCTTAAAAAAACTACAAATAGAACTACCATATGACCCAGCAATACCACTACTGGGCATATACCCTGAGAAAACCATAATTCAAAAAGTGTCATGTACCGAAATATTCATTGCAGCTCTATTTACAATAGCCAGGACATGGCAGCAATCTAAGTGTCCATTGGCAGATGAATGGATAAAGAAGATGTGGCACATATATACAATGGAATATTACTCAGCCATAAAAAGAAATGAAATTGAGTTATTTGAAATGAGGTGGATGGACCTAGAGACTGTCATACAGAGTGAAGTAAGTCAGAAAGAGAAAAACAAATACCGTATGCTAACACATATATATGTAATCTAAAAAAAAAGAAAAAAAGAAGGTTCTGAAGATCCCAGGGGTAGGACAGGAATAAAGACGCAGACATAGAGAATGGACTTGAGGACACAGGGAGGGGGAAGGGTAAGCTGGGACGAAGCGAGAGAATGGCACGGACATATATACACTACCAGATGTAAAATAGATAGCTAGTAGGAAGCAGCTGCATAGCACAGGGAGATCAGCTCAGCGCTATGTGACCACCTAGAGGGGTGGGATAGGGAGGGTGTGAGGGAAATGCAAGAGGGAGGAGATACGGGGATGTATGTATATGTATAGTTGATTCACTTTGTTATACAGCAGAAACTAACACACCATTGTAAAGCAATTACACTCCAATAAAGATGTTAAAAAATTTTAAAAATAAAATGTTAAAAAAAATCTTAGGTGACAACTTATATGTTAAGATTTAAATAATTTAAAAAGTCATTTTAGTGAATACATGTATGTATGTGTGTATGTGCCTAGTCACATACATATCAATACTAGTAATTTTCCTCCATCATGCAATAGTCCAAGTTAAGCAGTCCAGACTTGCAAAACCATCTGCACACATTGATTTCTTGAAATCAAGTTTGCTCCAGCATCCCCTATGACTCTGCCCTCATCTGCCCAGTGTAGATGGGCCCTTGCCACATTCAGAGGAAGAAGGGACAACTATTATCTACAGGCCTTGGCCCAATCATATCAGCCCATAATCTATTGGCAAACACTGGCCACTTAAGTGCAAGAAGGGCTGGGAAATGTAGTTGCTAGGTAAGTTGCTACAACCCAGGTACAAATTCAAGTCAATAGAAGAAAGAACAGATTTGAAAAGACATCTTGAAGCCGTTCCACATGAAGTGAATTTACTAATAAATTTTTGGGGGATAATCATCACTTTACCCAGTGTATTTTAATATCTTACTAAATTCTGTTTATTAGTGCTTTGCTTTTGTGTTTCTCAATATGTTATCTGACATTGCCATAACTTTGCTCTCTCATGCCATGCTTATCTAGTTTTCATATAAAGACTATCATAATTTCACA
The DNA here is from genome assembly GCF_964165515.1 of Mesoplodon bidens. Lineage (NCBI taxonomy): Eukaryota > Metazoa > Chordata > Mammalia > Artiodactyla > Ziphiidae > Mesoplodon > Mesoplodon bidens. The sequence goes on along the minus strand of NC_138160.1, from coordinate 168,990,076 downwards.
AATGAAGTAGAATACTCCTTTTTATTGTAACTGGAATAGATTGTTAATTTTTTTAAAGATGAACATGATTTAGAAGATGATCACCTATAAAACCTCTGGACATAGACTTGATTCATTTTTCAATATTCTTGAATTGTTTTTAAACAAATAATTCTATTGCTTTAATTAAAATGGGTCTACTTTGGGTTTTCTACTTCTGAAGTAAGTTTTGGTAAATTATAAAATTTTCTAGGAAATTAAGCATTTTGTTAAAATTTTAAATGCATTAGAATAACATTAATTTTTGATCATATTTGCTTGTGATTCTTTACATGTTTGTTTTAACAAAGACCCTGCAGCTGGCCTGCTCTACAGAACGAGTTGCTCTTCACCTTTGTCTGTAGGACTCAGTAAATGCAATGATGCCACAAGTGTAGGTGATAACCGTGTATGCTCTACAGACCCTCTGGCAAGTTCTAATAAGAAAAACACAGTACACACTGGTAGGTATTGAGGCAAAGTCATGAGTTCTGCAAATTTCTATTTTCCTTTTGCAAAAAAAAAAAAGCTTCTGGTTTGCTCTTGGACTTTGATAGTGTGAACCTGTAACTGCGGAACATCACATGACTCTTCAATCTGAGCTGCCTATCATAATCAATAAGCCATAGGGCAGAAATTCACAGCAGCACCGTAACACCAATTTGAAGTGGAATATTTAAAATGCAGTTTAATTAGGTCCTTAGGGCATGAATAGTTGCATGGGCCTGTGGTTCAGACCTACTTGACAATAGGGCTCTGGTTTAATATTTGTCAATAAGAGACACTCCCATGAGACCCACATGACAACAGAAAAGGGGGAGCCTCCTTCTCCAGCCATAAAGGTCAGATACACAGTCTTGTAGATATTCTCCAGTGAAGCACCCTCCTTAGAGCTGTACACAGTTGAGCTTATCAGTAGCAGTTTCATTTGACTCCTGAAACCCCACAGAAAATCTGTAATAAGAAATAGTGAAAAAAATATTCAAAATAGTCTAGATGTTTTCAGGAGTTGATTATTTCCATTCTTATAATTGTTCTCATTAAATGCAGCTATAAGCACAACAACAGCTCACTGATGGAGTTACAAGTCTTTAGCATCATGGGTGTCAATAATTTTCTTAACCTGGGGTGGAGGTGAGCTTATTGCCCATTCTTGAACACAGCTATGACTTCTATTTTGGCAGAGTGGGATCTTAGGAGATCACTTTTACATTTCAATATCCTTTTAGGGAGTTCCTGGCATGATCTGCAGCAATAGAATTCACTGACCACAGGTCATTCTATTTTGTTTTAGCATGCAGTGGCCACAACCAAGGGTAGCCAGTGTTCTAAGCAGGAGTGAATGGCCACATGCATGCCTTGGCTGCAGCACCAGGCCTAAGGAGTATGTGAGTTGCTCTGCTGGTTCCTGGAGCCCAAGTATACTAGCAACAAAGAGAGCTGATCGGTTAACTCTTTTTATCTGTGGCTGTCTGGCCTGACACAGGGAAATCATAGCTCCAGATCTCACAAAGAAATATTTGGAAATCATTGACCAAGACAATATCTACTGGGTACCTGAACTGGGGTGTAATGCAGATCTTAGTATGGGACAATCATGTTGGCCCCATATGCATATAGAGCAGAAAAAGAAAAGTTGGCAACAGAGAGAAAAGAATAAAGCAAACGTAGAGAGGAAAGTAGAGAAGAGACATGATAATGGTAAGAGAGAGAGGCTGCAAAGTTGCAGATGACTTTCCAGTTCTAATCCCAGCCATAATTAAGATATGACAGAACTTCCTTGCCTTGAAGTCCATATGCTAACAGCTGAATTCTTCCAATAAGTGTATTTTTTTCCCTAGCTTAATCTAGTTTGAACAGGTATTTCACACTTGCCCCAAGTTATCCCACGCCTAAGACACATGCCAAACAACTGAGGGAAGAACATTTAAATCTACTGAGGAAGAATGAAAGAGGCCTCTTCAAACTACTGCTAAAAAGTCTGGAATTCTAAACCAACAGCATCCCTCTAATTAGGACACTGAAACATCATATATACTAAGGCTTTCACTATATAGATAAGGAAACTCTGTATGGTCACATTTTATGCAATTCAATAACAATTTCAAAAAGGAATATTCTTGCTCTAGATGAAAAGAAAGAACCCACACCTGAACATGGAACAGTATAAAATGGAAGTCACTTCTCAGTGCAGTCTGGTGTTATTCTGATTCTGTTTACAACTGATGATGATTTATATTTGGGAGAGATATTTTTCCTTAAATATGCTTGTGTTTCTCACATGCTGTCTCAGCAATTTAGGTATATAATTACTTGCATGTATTCATTCTGAAGACAGGAGCCTTAGGTTAAAACCCACCTTGTGAATCTCAAATCTAGTTGCCATGGTAACAGTGTTCATTTGCCACCAACTCTGCACTCTTAGCTAACTTAAGTATCATGGATTTCTTTCTGATGCCAAAGCACTGTGATAGATCATTATGGAATTTTTATGTATATTATAGTACAGCCTTTAATTTCTTTTCTAAAATTGTTTAACAGGCTGCATCTTATATTATGCATTAAATAACCCTAAATTCTCCTATTCATTTGGAAAATGTTATAAATCTTGAACTTTGATTTTGGTGTAGGCTGTCATTTATCATTTTATGCTTTAAAACTCCTCATTTTGGCTTTGTGAAGAATTCAAAGAAAATTTAAACTCCAAGAACACAGCTTTATTTCATAGGATAATATTCTTAATGTTTATAAATTGTGTGTAAGCTCCCAGTGGTGGAAAATATGTTCATATTCTTTGAATCATTCTAAGTAACTAGAACACTGCTTCCATACATACTGACTGAAACTAGATATGTCATATCTCAAGGCAATACTGATAAAAACCCATACAACATCCTCTCAATTCCAAAGTATCTCTCCTCACTACTTGCTTTAGTGGCTTAAAATTCCCACTGTGACCTGCACCCCCTGGAAGGACATCAAGTTTCAAGGAAGACAAAGACATAGCAAGTGTGAGTAAAACTTTAATTCCAATCCACCATCAGCATAATGCTAATACTCTCTACTATTTTCTGAGCATTACAGTGATAGCGTTCTACCTACCTACCATCCAAAGCATTTTACCTAAGTTGTTCCATATGACCCTTCAGAGCAACTGCATTTTATGCAAGAGGACAGTAGGGTATGGGGGGGTGGAGTAACTTAGCTGAAGGCATGTAACTATAAGCTATTCAAACTCAAGTATGCTAAATGGTTTCCATTAGTGAGGATAGTTCTGGCTACAAGCAGCTAAAAATCCAGATTTGCCCTCAAATCCCAGGGCTAGGACAAGAATGGGATTAGAAAAGCACCCAGAGCACAAGTTTTTTAAGGCACAGTCGCAAGTCCTCACTCTAGTTCCAGTTCTGTCCCATCCTTCCCATCCTGCTCTCTAGCCCGGTAGGCTGACTTGCATGGACCACATCAGAGCTCCTTTTCCCTCTAACTTTCCAATGGATTGAGGTTTTACTACTGGATTTTAGCAGGAAATCAGAAAAAAAATAAGGTGAGAGACCTACCTTTAAAGTAGCCGTGGTCTCTTTCCTCTACAAATTTCCTTTACAATTTCCCTACAAATTATAACTGTTTATCATATCATATTACATAAGGGCCACAGAATAAAATGTGTTTTAAGAGGGCTGGTAGAAATACGTGTTTTGAAAAAAAAATAGTATACAGATACTGAAATCTCTTATGATATGCCTCAAAAAATACTATAAATATTACTAATATTGTCTTTAGTTACTTATGCAACATTTATTCAGTAATTATTTTCTGAGACTCTAAATGGCTTTCCATTCTGTTTAATATAAAATTCCCAATCCTAAAGTGACTTATAAGGTCCTCTACAATATGACACCTGACTGCAAATTGAGGCTCTTCCCTATGAATTCTCTTTAATTGTTCTTAGTCCAGGCATTCTTAATACCTCCAGACTTCTTAATACTCTCAAGAATGCTAAGCTTTCTCTTGACTCTGGGCTTTTTACACAATTCTTTCACCTAGAATTCTCTCCCTCAACATGTATTCTTACTGAACAGTTTCTACTACCCTAGAGAGAGGTCATTTCTTTCAGAGGAAGCTATTCCCAACTCTCCAATAATTGTTAAATCCAACTAGGGTTTTGGGGTTTTTCAATGGTAGATATGATTGACTCTATTCCACAGCCACCCTCCCCTTTCTTTCTAATTAAGACAGCCATGTTTTGTTGTGGATACCTATCATGATCTATCTAATCTAATCACAGAAGGGCTAGTCCCCTTTATCAGTTGCCAAACTAATGAGACATAAAGGAAAAATTAGCTGGAAATGACAAAAAAGATATCCTTCCTAGTTTCTGGCTGTGAATGCAATTGCAGTTGTGATGTTTATTCAAAGCTGAGGTGCCATCTTAAAACGATGAAAGGAAAATCACAGTTGCACCGAGGGAGGTAGAATAGAAAGATCAAAGGAGACTGGGTCACTGATGACACTCTGTGCCAAAAAGTAACCTTGACACCACCTACTTCTGAATTTCTTCTTAAGTAAACAGTAAATATCCTTAGGAATTAAGCTAGTGTCAATTTGACATCTCCTTGTTTGCAGCTGGAAAAAAAGTCCTAATTCATAATCTCTCCAATATCAATCTGTACTTTCTTTTACATAAATCATTTTGTACATCTAACCCCATAAGTACAAGTATCACAAGATTCTGGAAGATTTTTAGTGATTAGCACAGGACATAGAACATGGCTCATGCTAAATAAATATTTGTTGAATGATAGTGTAGTGGTGAATAGAATAGATTCTGAAATTAGACTCTTTGGGTTTGAGTTCTGGTTCTACCTCTTAAGGGCTGTGTCACGTGGATTAGTTAGTTTTACCTCAATATGCCTTAAATTTGGCATGGGTAAAACTGAGATATAGTACCTATCTTTTTGTTTTTAGAGAGAGTTAAATGAATGAATAATAGTATTTAGATAGTTTTTGGAACATAATAACATTCAATAAATACCTACTATTATGAGTTGCCAAGTACTGGGCCAGTTGTGGGTCATTTCAAGATTAAGAAGATTAGCACTCTGCCCAAAAGGGCTCATAGTCTAGTAGAGGAAACAGGTATGACACAGTGAGTTATACAGAGGTCCTCATAATGGTTTTATTAATGGGGAGAAGGTACACTGATTTCTGCCCAAGGCCTTTTGAAAAGGCCTCCCAAATAGAGGAGAAATGTTATGTTGTAACCAGAATCTCAGCCTATTTTTCTTCTTTGTGCAACTGTAGATAAAGAAATAAAAAGAGGTAGAATATCTTGAAAGTTCCATCAGAAACCATGTCACTTAAAAGTCCTATAATTTCCAACTGAAAAATATGAAAAGAAAGATAGAGAGGGTGTAGGGTAAGGTCTGGCCAGAGGATTTTACCCTTACTCTTGGCTGCTCCTGTACTTAGCATTTTTCAGCCGGGGAAGAAACTGAGGGCATCTTTCTTGAAGATGGTTAACCTTCTTCAAAAAGACTACAGTGAGAGGTGCCATATAAACACACAAAAAATAACTCAGACAGCTGAGCCCCTCCAGATCTCAGGGATGTGAGAATGGAAGACTGACTTAGCAAAGCAGAAGGGTGGGGGGAGGAGAAGAAATTCAAGGGCCATCTGTCAGCTGAAAGGTTATAAAAAAAATGATGTAATAGCAAGACAAGCAACCTGAATCTTGTCTTTTCCTTTGATTGATTATCTGAATGTGGCTTTAAATTTGGAGGTAAGAGCTGATATATCTCTTTTCTCTGAGTACTTCTAAAACCAAACATTTACTCAGAAAACAATTAGGACCAAAAGTGTCTAACTGAGATGCCTTTGTATTTTGTCTCTGCTGCACTGTATAGATACTACTATGGGAGCTGTACCCTACAAATTGTAACATAATTATTCACATAAATACTTTTTAAGATAGTATGTTCATCTCATGATTGATTATCCAGAAAAATTAAGGTGTGGGAAATGTCCTAGTCAGTGTTATCCACATCTCTACGGGTCATTTCTTTTATTTATTAAAGACAATGCTATCCCTCATGGGCTTTCTCCCACCAGGTCCCTGCCATCAGGGTGTATGATACCCTGTACATGTACATGTCTGTACACACATGTACAACCTTTCCACATACTTGCTTCTCAGTTCCATTACCTCCTCCTCTCCAGTATTTTCTCAACTCCTCCATGATCCATGTCCATGAATATACCCTGAGTCTTGTCATCCCTGAAGCCACCCTACTTCTCAAATCATTAATTCTAATAGCCTATTGTAAGTCTTTTCAGCTTGATTAATCCACCACTGCCTCCATTTTCAGTTTGTATTTTAAATGTTCTCTAATCAATAACATTAATTCCATTGTACCTCTGTACTTTCAACATCATAGAAAAAAACCCTTGGGAAAAAAACCAAAAAACCCGCAATAAACAACAACATGTCTTCTATTTTCTGTACTCTGATGTTATGGACTGTATTATTTCCCCTCCAAATTCATATGGTGAAGCCTTAACCCCAACATGATTGCATTTAGAGATAGAGCTTTTAGGAGGTACTTAGGGTTAAATGAGGTTCTAAGCATGGGGGTCCTTATCCAATAGGACGGGCATAAGAAGAGGAAGAGAGACATTCTCTCTCTCCATGTGCATACACTGAGGAAAGGCGATGTGAACGCACAGTGAGAAGGTGGCTGTCTGAAAGCTAGGACGAAAGATCTCACCAGAGTTCGATCACATTGGCATTCTGATCTCTGACTTCCAGCCTCCAGAACTGTGAGAAAATAAATTTCTGTTGCTTAAGCCACCCAGTTTATGGTATTTTTTTAATGGCAGCTCCATCTGACTAATATACCTGGGTCATTAAGCATTCCTGGAAAAAAAAAATCATACCACAAATTTGATTAGTATGACTCATTACAAACTAAAAATTACTAATGTATACCTCTTATCATTAAGTTCTTCTGTGATCCACAATGAATGAATTAAACGCTGCCCATTCTACTCAAACATCTATAGCCATTTTCCCCACTCTGTTGGATTTGTTGTATAATGGCTCCAATGAATGTCCTCTCTGTAATTTTGAGGATCTTTCCCACTTGGAATCTGGAGGTGGGCATGCAACTTGCTTTGGCCAATGGGACAGTAGCAAACTTGATGCAAACAGAGGCTTGCAAAAGGATATATGTGGGGGTTTTTTTTGTTTTTATATTAGACTGCTTGGGTTGCTATAACAAAATACCATAGACTGAGTGGCTTAAACAAAAGAAATTTTATTTTCCCACAGTACTAGAGGCTGGTAGTCTGAAAGCAGGGTGCCGGTATGATCAGGTTCTGGTGAAGGCTCTCTTCCTGGCTTGCATACAGCCACCTTCTTGCTCTGTCTTCACATAGTGAAGAAAGAGAGAAGAAGTTCTCTGATATCTTTTCTTATAAGGACACTATAATCCTATGATATCATAGCCTAACCTTATGACCTCATTTAACCTTAATTATGTCTATAATCTGCAAAAATAGTCACACTGGGGGTCAGGGATCCAACATACAAATTCCAGGAGGGTTGGGGGGACACATACATTTAGTGCATAACAATACGCTTTCCTAGAATGCTGCTACCACCATTAGAACAGCCTGGACCAACCTTCTGTAGCATCAGAGAACACGGAGGGGAAATGAGTTGTCTCAGCTAAAGTCATCCTAGATCAACTAGCCTGCAGCCAACCTGGCAACTGACTGCAGCCACATGATCAAGCCCAGACAAAATCAATGGGACCCAGCCAGATCAGCTAGGTTCCATAGACTAATGAAGAATAATAAATGGTTGCCGTTTTAAGCCCCAAAGATTTGAGATTGTTTGTTACTCATCAATAGCTATCTGATAATATACCACCACTCTCAGAAAAATCACATATCCTTCTCCACAGAGAAAGTAGAAGCCACCAGACAGGAAATTTTCTTTTTGATCCCATACTTACAAATTACTGAAAATGAATCTGGCATCTCTCCCCAACTTTTCCTCCTACAAAAAAGAAAGTGTCTCTTATATCTAAAGGAAATCATTCCATCTGCACTCTGGATTTCTGTATCTTCCTGCTTTCCTCACTTGCTACTCACTCATCAACTTATTGCAGTTTGGCTTTGTTTTCAGCCCCTAAGCCACAGGGCTCTTACAAAGATCACTGAGGAACTGCTACTCTACTTTTCAGTCTCGTCTTCTTAACTCTCAGAACTTCAACACAGTGGAGAATTTCCACCATCTTGAAAAACGCTTCCCTTGTGCATCACAAGACCATCCTTTCATGCTCATCTTCCTACTTCTATGTATATTCCTTCAATCTCTTTTCCTGGATCTTCCTCTTCCAGCAGGCTTTGTAATTCTGGAATTCCTGAAGGCGCAGTCTGAAGATTTCGACTTGAATCACTCAGTATTCTGCCCTTCTGTGAGCTTTTCTCCTTCTTTCTGTCACTTCATGTTGACTACCTGTGCATTTATATATCCCAGTCCCCTTCTCTATGTTCTAGATCATGGAACTCCAGAGGGCCTTATATTGTTACTTGGGTATCTTAAAGACATCCTAAACTCAATATGTACACATCTCTCCTTAACATTTTCTCCATTTTGCCACAGAAATATGGCATTCTTCCACTGTCACCCAGCTCAGTAAATTACCACCATCTGTACATAGTTGTGCAAACCTGAATCATGGTATCACTTTCACAATTCTATCTCCTTCCTCCCATTTCCATCCCTTCTCCAAGTAAATACAATAAATAGCTCATAGACATTGTTCTAATTCTCCAGAATCCCTTGCTGTATAATTTTTGGCACCTTCCATCTCTCTGCAGTGCTCAATACAATTTTACTTAAATGTGCATGTCTTTCCACTATAATACTAAATCCATTTAAGGGCTGGGTGAGAGTTAATATTATTCATTACTATTCATAACTCTATATTATTCAATACCTTCTGCACTTAGTACACTACCTCGAAATTCATAAATGTTCAGTAAATAAATATTGAAAGAATAAAGGAATATGAATTTGAAAATTTTAATACTCATTTGAACATTATAATCAACTAAAAATTGCTTTATATCCTCTCATGGAAAATTGAATTTATGAATATTTGAACATATAAGTCAAAAGTTATTAATATGGGTTTATTTACATGTCCACACATGGAATACAGAAACCTGTGTGGTTAAGAATCACTGCAAAAGAACTGCTTCTCTAAATAAGATTTTATGAGCAGCTCAAGATGGTGGAGCAGAAGGACATGCGCTTACCCCTTCCTGCGAAAGCACTGGAATCACAACTAACTGCACAGCACCCATCGATGGAAAAATGTTGGAACCTATCAAAGAAGATACCCAAAGACAAAGGAGAGGCCACAGAGAGATGGTAGGAGGGGTGCAATCACAATAGCATCAAATCCAAAACCTGCCAGGTGGTGACCGACAAACCGGAAAACAGTTATACCACAGAAGTTCTCCCACCGGAGTGAATGTTCTGAGCCCCACATTGGGCTTCCCAGCCTGAGCGTGCAGCAACAGGAGGAGGAGTCCTCAGAGAATCCAGCTTTGAAGGCCAGCAGGATTTGATTGCAGGACTTCCACAGGACTGGGGGAAACAGAAACTCTACCCTTGGAGGGCACATAAAGTCTCATACATACATACCAGGACCCAGAGGAAAAAAGCAGTGGCCCCATAAGAGACTGGTCCAGACCTAGCTGCTAGAATTGGAGGGTCTCCTGCAGAGGTGGGGGGTGGCTGTGGTTCACTGCAGGGACCAAAACACTATCAGCAGAAGTTCTGGGAAGTACTCCTTGGCGTGAGCCCTCCCAAAGGACACCATTAGCCCCACTAAACAGCCTGTAGGCTCCGGTTGCCTCAGGCCAAACAACCAACAGGGAGGGAACACAGCCCCACCCATCAGCAGACAAGTGGAATAAAGTTTTACTGAGCATGCCATGCCCAACTAGAGGGGCAAGACCCAGATCTATCTACCACCACTCCCTCCCATCAGGAAGCTTGTACAAGCCTCTTAGACAGACTCATCACCAGAGGACAGACAGCAGAAGCAAGAAGAACTACAATCTTGCAGCCTGGGGAAAGAAAACCACTATCAGAGAAAGTTAGACAAAATGAAAAGGCAGAGGGCTTCCCTGGTGGCGCAGTGGTTGAGTCCGCCTGCCGATGCAGGGGACACGAGTTCGTGCCCCGGTCCGGGAAGATCCCACATGCCGCGGAGCGGCTTGGCCCGTGAGCCATGGCCGCTGAGCCTGCGCGTCTGGAGCCTGTGCTCTGCAACGGGAAAGGCCACAACAGTGAGAGGCCCGCGTACTGCAAAAAACAAAAAACAAAAAACAAAAAAACCCCAAACAAACAAAAAAATGAAAAGGCAGAGTATTATATCCCAGATGAAGGAACAAGATAAAACTCCAGAAAAACAACTAAGTGAAGTGAAAATAGGCAACCTTCTGGAAAAAGAATTCAGAATAATAATAGTGAAGATGATCCAGGATCTCAGAGAAAGAATGGAGGCAGGATTGGGAAGATGCAAGAAATGTTCAACAAAGACCTATAAGAACTAAAGAACAAAGAAACAGAGGTGAACAATGTAATAACTGAAATGAAAAATATGCTAGAAGGAATCAATAGCAGAATATCTGAGGGAAAAGAATGGATAAGTGACCTGGAAGACACAATGGGGGAAATCACTGCTGCAGAACATAATAAAGAAAGAAAGTGGGGAAAAAAATGAAAACAGTCTAAGAGATCTCTGGGACAACATTAAATGCACCAACATACTCATAATAGGGGTCCCAGAAGGAAAAGAGAGACAGAAAGGATTGAGAAAATATTTGAAGGGGTAATAGATGAAAACTTCCCTAACATGGGAAAGGAAACAGTCACCCAAGACCAGGAAAAGCAGAGAGTCCCAGGCAGGATAAACCCAAGGAGGAACATGCCAAGACGGACAGTAATCAAACTGACAAAAATTAAAGGCAAAGAAAAATTATTAAAAGCAACAAGGGAAAAACAACAAATAACACACAAGGGAACTCCCATAAGGTTAACAGCTCATTTCTTAGCAGAAACTCTGGAAACCAGAAGGGAGGGGGTATGATATATTTAAAGTCATGAAAGGGAAGAACCTACAACCAAGAATACTCTAACCAGGAAGGGTCTCATTCAGAACTGATAGAGAAGTCAAAAGCTTTACAGAAAAGCAAAAGCTAAGAGAATTCAGCACCACCAGACCAGCTTTGCAACAAATGCTAAAGGAGCTCCTCTAGGTGGGGAAGAGACCAGCAACTTAAAACAACTTTGTACACATATAGAATGCTATATCAAAAATCATGGAAATAGCAAACACAAAAACTACAATATATACACAAAAACACAAAAAACACAAAAAGAAAAGCAACCCAAACAATACACTAAAGATGGTTAACAAACCACAAGAGAAAATAACAAAAGAAGAAGAGAAGGAAAAAGACGTACAAAAATAAAAGCAAAACAATTAAGAAAATGGTAATAGGAAAATACATATCGTTAACTACCTTAAGTGTGAATGGATTAAATGCTCCAACCAAAAGGCACAGACTGGCTGGATGGTTAGAAAAACAAGACCCATATATATGGGGTCTACAAGAGACTCACTTCAGACCTAGGGACACCTACAGAATGAAAGTAAGGGGATGGAAGCAGGTATTCCATGCAAACGGAAATAAAAAGAAAGCTGGAGTAGCGATACTCATATAAGACAAAATAGACTTTAAAATAAAAACTGTTACAAGAGAAAAAGAAGGACACTACACAATGATCAGGGATCAATCCAAGAAGAAAACATAACAATTGTAAATATATATGCACCCAACATAGGAGCATCTGAATATATAAGGCAAATACTAACAGCCATAGAAGAAGAAATCGATTGATATTTATAGAGCATTCCATCCAAAAGCAACAGAACACACATTCTTCTCAAGTGCACATGGAAAATTCTCCAGGATGGACAACATGCTGGGCCATAAAGTGAGCCTCAGTAAATTTAAGAAAATTGAAATCGCATCAAGCATCTTTTCTGACAACAACGCTATGAGATTAGAAATCAACTACAAGAAAAAAACTGTAAAAACACAAACACATGCTACTAAACAATGAATGGATCACTGAAGAAATCAAAGAGGAAATCAAAAAATACCTAGAGACAAATGAAAAGGAAAGCATAATGATCCAAAACCTATGGGATACAGCAAAAGCAGTACTAAGTGGAAAGTTTAGAGCAATACAATCTTACCTTAGAAAACAAGAAAAATCTCAAATAAACAGCCTAACCTTACACCTAAAGCAACTAGAGAAAGAAAAACAAACAAAACCTAAAGTGAGGATAAAGAAAGAAATCATAAAGAGCAGGAATAAATGAAACAGAGACAAACAAAACAATAGCAAAGATCAATGAAACTATAAGATGGTTCTTTGAAAAGATAAACAACTACACTACAAACCTACAGTAATAAAAACAGTATGGTACTGGCACAAAAACAGAAATATAGATCAATGGAACAGGATAGAAAGCCCAGAGATGAACCCATGCACATATGGTCACCTTATCTTTGACAAAGGAGGCAAAATATACAATGGAGAAAAGACAGCTTCCTCAATAAGTGGTGCTGGGAAAACTGGACACCTACATGTAAAAGAATGAAATTATAATGCTTCCTAACATCATACACAAAAATAAACTCAAAATGGATTAAAGACCTAAATGTAAGGCCAGACACTATAAAACCCTTAGAGGAAAACATAGGCAGAACACTATGACATAAATCACAGCAAGATCTTTTTTGACCCATCTCCTAGAGAAATGAAAATAAAAACAAAAAGAAACAAATGGGACCTAATGAAGCTTAAAAGCTTTTGCACAGCAAAGGAAACCTTAAACAAGACGAAAAGACAACACCCAGAATGGGAGAACATATTTGTAAGTGAAGCAACTGACAAAGGGTTAATTCCAAAACTTACAAGCAGCTCATGCAGCTCAATATCAAAAAAACAAACAACAATCGAAAAATGGGTGGAAGACCTAAACAGACATTTCTCCCAAGAAGACATACATATCGCCAACGAGCAAGTGAAAAGATGTTCAACATCACTAATCATTAGAGAAATGCAAATCAAAACCACAATGAGGTATCACCTCACACCAGTCAGAATGGCCATCATCAAAAAAATCTACAAACAACAAATGCTGGAGAAGGTGTGGAGAAAAGGGAACCCTCTTGCACTGTTGGTGGGAATGTAAATTGATACAGCCCCTATGGAGAACAGTATGGAGGTTCCTTAAAAAACTACAAATAGAACTACCATATGAACCAGCAATCCCACTACTGGGCACAGACCCTGAGAAAACCATAATTCAAAAAGAGACATGTACCAAAATGTTCATTGCAGCTCTATTTACAATAGCCAGGAGATGGAAGCAACCTAAGTGTCCATCATCGGATGAATGGATAAAGATGTGGCACATATATACAATGGAATATTACTCAGCCATAAAAACAAACGAAATTGAGTTATTTGTAGTGAGGTGGATGGATCTAGAGTCTGTCATACAGAGTGAAGTAAGTCAGAAAGAGAAAGACAAATACCATATGCTAACACATATATATGGAATCTAAGAAAAAAAATGTCATGAAGAACCTAGGGGTAAGACGGGAATAAAGACACAGACCTACTAGAGAATGGACTTGAGGATATGGGGAGGGGGAAGGGTAAGCTGTGACAAAGTGAGAGAGTGGCAATGGACATATATACACTACCAAGGGTAAAACAGATAGCTAGTGGGGAGCAGCTGCATAGCACAGGGAGATCAGCTCAGTGTTTTGTGACCACCTAGATAGGGAGGGTGGGAGGGAGAGAGATGCAAGAGGGAAGAGATATGGGAACATATGTATATGTATAACTGATTCACTTTGTTATAAAGCAGAAACTAACACACCATTGTAAAGCAATTATACTCCAATAAAGATGTTAGGAAAAAAAAAAAAGATACAGGTACCACGATGTTCACTGCAGCAGTATTTACAATAGCCAGGACATGGAAGCAAATGAAATGTCTATCAACAGATGAATGGATAAAGAAGATGTGGCACATATATACAATGGAATATTACTCAGCCATAAAAAGAAACGAAACTGAGTTATTTGTAATGAGGTGGATGGACCTAGAGTCTGTCATACAGAGTGAAGCAAGTCAGAAAGAGAAAAACAAATACCACATGCTAATGCACGTACATGGAATCTAAAAATACAGCAATGATGAACCTAGTGGCAGGGCAGGAATAAAGACACAGACACAGAGAATGGACTTGAGGACACTGGGTGGGAAGGGGAAGCTGGGACAAAGTGAGAGAGTGGCATGGACATATATACACTACCAAACGTAAGGTAGATAGCTAGTGGGAAGAAGCCGCATAGCACAGGGAGATCAGCTTGGTGCTCTGTGACCACCTAGAGGGGTGGAATAGGGAGGGTGGGAGGGATGCTCAAGAGGGAGTGGATATGGGGATATATGTATACATATAGCTGAATTACTTTGTTGTACAGCAGAAACTAACACAACATTGTAAAGCAATTATACTTCGATAAAGATATATATATATATAAAATCTTACTGCACAGGGTTGTTGTGAGGATAAAATAGGCTAATGCATGTGAAGTACTTGGCAGAGTACCTTAGTAAGCAGTCATCAATAACTATTAATATTATGAAAGATTGCATATTATTATTCAATTACTTAGTCTACCTAGGAATCAAGTTTATGTATAAGCTGATGCTACATAGAAACAGAAATTTATCTTTCATGTTAAAGAAGTAAACCAAATAATAACTAACTATGAAAAAAAAAGATAAACAAACTTGATAAACCTTTAGCCAGACTTATCAGGAAGTAAAGGGAGAGGACTCAAATCAATAAAATTAGAAATGATAAAAGAGAAGTTACAGCTGACACAGGAGAAATACAAAGGATCATTAGAGACTACTACAAACAACCATATGCCAATAAAATGGACAACCTGGAAGAAATGGACAAATTCTTAGAAATGTACAATCTCCCAAAACTAAACCAGGAAGAAATAGAAAATATGAACAGACCAATCACATGCACTGAACTTGAAACTGTGATTAAAGAACTCCCAACAAACAAAAGTCCAGGACCTGATAATTTCACAGGTGAATTCTATAATTTAGAGAAGAGCTAACACCTATCCTTCTGAAACTATTCCAAAAAATTTCAGAGGAAGGAAAACTTCCAAACTCATTCTAGGAGGCCACCAGCACCCTGATACTAAAACCAGACAAAGATACCACAAAAAAAGAAAATCACAGACCAATATCACTGATAAACATAGACCCAAAAATCCTCAGCAAAATACCAGCAATCCAAATCCAACAATACATTAAGAAGATCATACACCATGATCAAGTGGGATTTATCCCAGGGATGCAAGGATTTTTCAATATCTGCAAATCAATCAGTGTGATACACCACATCAACAAACTGAAGAATAAAAACCATATGATCATCTCAATAGATGCAGAAAAAGCTTTTGACAAAATTCAACACCCATTTATGATAAAAAAAACTCTACAGAAAGTGGGCATAGAGGGAACCTACCTCAACATAATAAAGGCCAAATATGACAAACGTACACCTAACATCATACTCAATGGTCAAAACCTGAAAGCATTTCCTCTAAGATTAGGAACAAGACAACTATGTCCACTCTCACCATTTTTATTCAACATAGTTTTGCAAGCCCTAGGTATGGCATCAGAGAAGAAAAAGAAATAAAAAGAATCCAAATTGGAAAAGAAGAAGTAAAACTATCACTGTTTGCAGATGACATGATACTATACATAGAAAATCCTTAAGATGATACCAGAAAACTACTTGAACTCATCAATGAATTCGGTAAAGCTGCAGGTTACAAAATTAATACACAGAAATCTGTTTAATTTCTATACACAAACAATGAAAGATCAGAAAGACAAATTCAAGAAACAACCCCATTTACCATCATATCAAAAGGAATGAAATACCTAGGAATAAACCTACCAAAGGAGACAAAAGATTGGCATTCCAAAAACTATAAGATGCTGATGAAAGAAATCGAAGACGACACAAACAGATTGAAAGACATACTATGTTCTTGGATTGGAAGAATCCATATTGTCAAAATGACCATACTACCCAAGGCAGTCTACAGATTCAATGCAATCCCTATCAAATTACCAATGGCATTTTTCACAGAACTAGAACAAAATATCTTAAAATTCGTATGGAGACACAAAAGACCCTGAATAGCCAAAGGAATCTTGAGAAAGAAAAACGAAGTTGGAGGAGTCAGGCTCCCTGACTTCAGACTATAGTACAAAGCTGTAGTCATCAAAACAGTATGGTACTGGCACAAAAACAGACATATAGATCAATGGAACAGGATAGAAAGCCCAGAAATGAACCCACACACCTATGGTCAATTAATCTCTATGACAAAGGAGGCAAGACTATACAATGCTGGAAAGACAGTCTCTTCAACAAATGGTGCTGGGCAATCTGGACAGCTACTCTGTAAAAAAAAAAAATGAAATTAGAACATTCTTTAACACCAGACCCCAAAGTAAGCTCAAATGGATTAAAGATGGGACACTATAAAACACTATAAAACATATGCAGGGCACTCTTTGACATAAATCACAGCAATATTGTTTTCAATCCGTCTCCCAGAGTAATGGGAAGAAAAACAAAAATAAACAAATGGGACCTAATTAAATTCAAAAGCTTTTGCACAGCAAAGGAAACCACACACAAAATGAAAAGACAACCCACAGGCCGGGAGAAAATATTTGCAAATGATGTGACGGACATGGGATTAGTCTCCAAAATTTACAAACAGGGTATGCAGCTTAAACGATCCATTCAAAAAACGGGCAGAGACTGAAATAAACATTTCTCCAAAGAAGACACAGATGGCCAAGAGCCACATGAAAAGATGTTCAACATCAGCAGTTATCAGAGAAATGCTACACCTCACACCAGTCAAAATGGCCATCATCAAAAAATCCACAAACGATATATGCTGGAGAGGGTGTGGAGAGAAGGGAATCCTCCTACACTGCTGGTGGGAATGTAAATTGGTACAGCCACTACGGAGAACAGTATGGAGGTTCCTTAAGAAACTGAAAATAGAGCTACGTTATGTTTCTGCAATCCCGCTCCTGGGCACACATACAGAGAAAAACATGGTCTGAAAGGATACATGCACCCTAATGTTCATCGCAGCACTCTTTACAATAGCCAAGACATGGAAGCAACCTAAAGGTCCATCGACAGATGAATGGATAAAGAAGATGTGGTACATATATACAATGGAATATTACTCAGCCATTAAAAAGACTGAAATAATGCCATCTGCAGCAACATGGACGGACCTAGAGATTGTTATACTGAGTGAAGTAAGTCAGAGAGAAAAAGATATGATATCACTTATAAGCAGAATCTAAAAAGGAACGATACAAATGAACTTTCTTACAAAACAGAAACAGACTCACAGACTTAGAGAACGAACTTATGGTTACCAGGGGGAAGGGTAGGGGGAAGGGATAGTTAGGGAATTGGGGATTGACAAGTACACACTGCTATATTTAAAATGGATAACCAACAAGGACGTACTGTATAGCACAGGGAACTCTGCTCAATATTATGTAACAACGTAAATGGGAAAAGAATTTGAAAAATAATAGATACATGTATATGTATAATTGAATCACTTTCCTGTACACCTGAAACTATCACAACATTGTTAATCAACTATACTCCAAAATAAAATAAAGAGTTAAAAAAATTCTATGAGAGGACTAAAAGAGTTGGTTATAGGGTGAAACTATTGGGTACTTTACAATCAATTTTAATAAGAAAGAGAAAATACAGAATGCTATAGTAGGAGAAAAAAAATAGATGGGCTTTGGAGGCTGACATTCAAGTGCTAGATTTACCATTTATTAGTGTAATCTTGAATGATTTAACCTCTAATAGCCTCTTTTGTTCACATACAGAAAAATATTTCAAGCTTAACTACACATTAGAATCATTTGTTTAATTAACAAAAATAGAGACACTGTCTCAAACCAGAGCTTATGAAATGAGAAATAGGATTTTTATGCATGTTTTAAAACCTCATGGGCTGATGAACCTAGTCGCAGGACAGGAATAAAGAATAGACATAGAGAATGGACTTGAGGACACGGGGTGGGAGGGGGAAGCTGGAGGGATGCGGAAGTAGCATCGACCTATATACACGTACTGAATGTAAAACAGGTAGCTAGTGGGAAGCAGCCACGTAGCACAGGGAGATCAGCTCGGTGCTTTGTGACCACCTAGAGGGGTGGGACAGGGAGGGTGGGAGGGAGGTTCAAGAGGCAGGGGATGTGGGGACATGTGTATGCATATGGCCGATTCACTTTGGTATACTACAGAAACTAACACAGTATGGTGAAGCAATTATACTCCAATAAAGATCTATTAAAAACAAGAAAACAAAAAACCTCATGGGCTAATGTGCTGCTCAGCTGAAACTGAAATAAATGGATGCAGAAAAGGAGAATAACAATACTTTCCTCACAGGATTCTTTGAAGCAACAAGTAAGATAATGTGGACAAGTCCCTGGAGAGGGTCAAGAAATGGTAGTTTCCTGCTCTTTCAATCTTTCTCAGGATACCAGGAACAGTAAGCAAAATACTTTTAGAACAGTAACGTGAAATAAAAACTTCTGGATTCAAATTCTATCTCTGTCCCTTACTAGCTGAAAGATTGTGGGCAAGTCATGTAATTTCTTTAAGTCTCAGTTTTCTACACGTTTAATAAGAATCAAATTAATATGTTTAATCAGATGATAGATACCCAATATTCATGAAGAAATAAATAAACCATTTAATCAGATAATCAATTCATCCAATATTTTTTGAGCACTTTTAAACACTTGGTACTCTTCTAGGAATTGTAGATATAAAGAGAGGAAGGGAAAAAAATGAACATGGTTCCTACCCTTATGATATATAAGATTTAAAAAAAAGAAGAAATAGAAAAATAAATAATAAACAAATTGTGATACATACCATAAAGTAAATACAAGTGGTTGAAACAGAAAATAATGGTGAAGGGGAACTTAGCTGAGATAAACAGAATCATCAAGAATGGCCACATTGGGAAAATTATTTTTGCTACATGATCAAGACAAGAGACAGAAGAAAGTACAGTGTGATAAGGTGAAAAACAGGGCTTTGGGCTCCAATTATTTTTTTTAGTTGAAAACCTAGAAAATGAGAAGGACTCAAACAATGGACAGATTCAAATGTTTTGCCTTATGTTAACCCTGATGCAATCAAGGTAACTAACTGCCTTAGCCAAATTTGAGAAGAGAAGCAGATTTTCCCCTTTCAAGCAATAAGTATGCCAATACCACCCACTGGTTTTTGATTTTCACCTTTTAATAAGAATGCCTTAGATTCTTTCATCATCTGTGGTATCCAGAGACCTCTCACCCTGTGTTCATTTTATTCACCAAATGGAAATCAACGACGTTGAGTGGCATCCAACTAATCTCTGGGAAGAATAATATTGTGAATTCTGTCACAAAAGCTACAGATGCCAAGATTTTCTAGAAAACTGGGTTCGTTATGTCCAGGCAAAATCACCCAGGTCACAGTCCTGCCCATGTTCTATAAAATGCTTTTTCTAATAACAAGGATCACATACATACACATTTATGCAAGTAAACATTTTCATTGTTTCATTGATCCTTGTCCCTATTGATTGTTTCACCAAAGGACATAAGGGAGGTCTTTAAAAGAAGGGACTGTTCTTCAATCTCACCAGTTCTTCTCCATGCTAACAGAAAAAGAAGGAATTTGGAATTCATCTGGGAAGCTTTCAGGACATCTTTTTCTGATTAGTGGAGAGACAGCATTTAATAAAGCAGTCTCTGTAGATGCTGCATCCTTGCTACAGCCAGACAGCATGCCTTTGTTATGTCACCCTGCTCTGGGGAGAAGACTGAAGAACAGCCTCATTTATATGACAAATGTGTGTAGACACTGCTCTATCTCAAGAGTTCAAAAATCTCCAGATGTTATTTCAATATTCAGTCAAACTTAAGGCATTAAATATAAATCCACATTATCATAACAAAATTATTTAAATTGTTAGGTCTGTAGCTTCTATTAAACCCAAAAGGAATGTTCCCAGGATTTACACATGTCCATAAGGTATGGTTTGTTTCTTGGTTCATTAGTTCCCTCATTTAGTCATTCAAGAAATACGTATTTTTGTGTCTCCTGTGTGCCAGGCACTATGCTACACACCAGGGTTTCACCACTGAGTGATGCAGATGTGTTGAATGTCCTGGAGGAATTTAAAAAGCTAACTGTAGGGGGAGCCAGTTATATGAAACAAACAATTCAATGAAATATGTGATTATGGATTCTTTCAGTCCTTTGAAGAAACAAAGGATTTTTGAGGGATTAACCTTATGAGGGCAAGGACTGGCTATCAGAAAAATCATTCTCTACAGAAAGGGCATTTAAACACTTACATGGGGGATCAGCAGAAACTTGCTAGGAAAAAGTGAGTAGTGATGAGGACAAGGGAGGGGGGCTTTACAGGCTAACCGAATGGCACGCTTTGTGCAGATGTCTGTGCAAAGAGAGAAGGAACCTTGGCAAGACTAAAACTTGAAAGACATCCTGTGTAGTTGATGCTTGGTTATTAAGTAAATGATTGATCATTCAAGGTATGGTAAAAAATTTGTACCTCATCCTAAGGGTAGTCGGAAGCCCCAAACATTTTTAAGCAGAGAAGCTACATATTTTGAAAAGTTACATATTTTAAGGAATGATCACTCTGAGTGTTAAGGGAAGAGTAAATGTGGGTATGAGACCTGTGCTGAAAAAAAAATTACTTAAAAAAAAATAAGTGCAGTATTTATACTTAACCGTGTGGTAAAAGGTCTCCTGCTCAAGTCAGATAATTTAGCTTAGAGTCCAGGCTCTCCCATTATACAAGGTGTAAAAAAAAAAAATCTTAGTAAGTTTTTAAATAACACTAAGAAATAGGGCATTTATTCCAGAAACTTTTAATAAAAGCAAGTCTCCAATCTTAATCCCAAACAGGTCATTCACATAACAAATATGTATCACTTTTGAAATGACAAACACATATTTCTCCTGGTTTGCCGGTCGTGTATTTATACCAGTGATTCTCAAAGTGGGTTCCCAGACCAGCAACATCAGCATCAAGTGGGAGCCAGTTAGACATGAAAACTCTCAGGCCCCCTTCCAGACCTACTGAAAGAAGCCCTACAACTGGCTCTGATACAGGCTTCAGTTTGAGAACTGCTAAAGTCTGAGAATAATCAATTTGTATAAATGGTGTTCACAAGCAAATATTGTTGAGTTTTCCAAGGGATGGTTGGTTACAGTCTATGAATTAGTATACTTTAAACATTCATAGGCATTAATGCTGGAGGGACTTCATGTCTACTTAATATGATTCATGCTAACACAAATAACAAATGTTGGTAAGGAAGAAAGGGAACCCTCGTACACTGTCAGTAGGAATGTAAATTGGTGCAGCCACTGGAAAAACACATGGAGGTTCAAAAAACTAAAACGGAACTACCATATGACCAAGCAATTCCATGCCTGGGTATATTAAAAAAACAAAAACAAAAACAAAAAAACCCCACAGAAACACTGATTTGAAAAGATACATGCACCTCAATCCCAAGGCCCACTGCAGCACTATTTACATTGCCAAGACATGGAAGCAACCTAAGTGTCCATCAACAGATAAAGAAGATGTGGAGGATATATACAATGGAATACTACTCAGCCAAAAAAAAAGAATGAAGTTTTGTCATTTGCAACAATGACTTAGAGGGTATTATGCTAAGTGAAATAAGTCAGACAGAGAAAGACAAATACTGTATGATGTCACATGTGGAATCTAAAAAATACAACAAGCTAGTGAATATAACATGAAAGAGGCAAACTCACAGATATAGAGAACAAACTGGTGATTACTAGTGGGGAGAGGGAAGGAGGGAGGGAAAATAGAGTGGTAGGGGAGTAAGAGGTACAAACTACTAGGTATAAAATAAGCTACAAGGATATATTGTACAACACAGGGAATATAGTCAATATTTTATATAACTATAAATGGAGTATTACCTTTAAAAATTATGAATCACTATATTGTACACATGTAACATATAATATTGTACAACTATACTTCAATAATAGAAATGTGTGTGTGTCTGTGTCTGTGTGTATATGTGTGTGTGTAAATAAATAAAATGACTCATCCTACTGATTGCAAACTGAAGCCCAGAGAGGGTAAAAGTCTTGCTCTGGTCACACAGTGTTTGAAGGAAAAGACTTTGAGATGAGACAAATCTGAGTTTGAGTTTTTGTCTGTCACTCATCAAGTGTGTGGCCTTGGGCAAGTTTTTAAACTTTTCTGGACTCAGCTTCCTCACTAAAAAAATAAGGATAATAAGAGTATTTATTCCATATTGGTGCTGTGAGGATTACATGAAATGACACTGGTGAAGCATATCACCCAGTGACGGGCACACAGTAAGTACTCAATAAATGGTAGCAATTCTTTGGTTCAAAGAAATTTTCCCCCTCACGTTTTGAGGTTTCTCTGAGTGGAATGTCTTATAAATGAATGTGTACAATTATTGGAGCCATGATTCTACTCTTTCTAAGAAAAGCTATTACTACACCAGTGATACCTTGAACAACTGATAAAATCCTAGAATTGAGTACATCTCTTGTTATGCTACCAATTCCACTGCTCAAGACCCTTAATGACTAGTTCAAATTCCATTTTTATGCAAGGGAAGATCAAATGGCAGCATTTTTGGAGATTACTAATAGGTCTATCTCTTTGGTATCTTAAGTCCCTTGTGCCAGCTGTTCCCTCTGGTAAGCTGTTTCCCTAGATATTTGTGTAGCTGATTTCTTCCCATTATCCCTACTTTTGCTTACTTAAATGTCCACCTTCTTCTAAAGGACTTTCCTGACCAAATATTCTTAAACAGCCACTATAGACATTCTTTTATTACTGTACAAATATCTTATTTCTTAGCTATTGTTTTGCTTGTTACTAGTCTCCCCAATTAGAAAGTAAGGTCTCTGAAAATTCAAGACTATATTCTCGGGGCCTAAAACAGGAGATTAATAGATATTTGTTGAATGGCTGAGTTGAGGTTGGATTGGGGGTTTAGCAGGACACTGACAGATTCACCACAGAGTGAAGGAGTTGATCCAGGTCACAATTACTAGTGAGCTTCCAGCGAGAGTGATTCTAAGAGTTTTTACTTTACATTCACTGTCAGATACTATGATAGGCACTTTACATACCTAATATCGTTTAAGCAATCTTACAAACTTATTAATCCCATTTTACAGATAAAGGACCTGAGGCTTAGCAGTTTGAAGTAAGTTGCTCAAATTTATAGAACCAAGAGGAGGCAGTTCCTCATTTCCAACCAAGACAGTCATATGCCTACAGACCCTATGCTTTTGTCCACTGCATTCCAATTCTTCCAAAATGTCCCTAAAAGCAGAAGTAATGATAAGATGAATAGTGAAAAGGGAAGAGACTGGAGGCTTGTGCTATAAAGTATTTACTTAAAAAAAAAATTTAACTATAGTTCATTTAAATGTTATATTCGTTTTGGGTATACAACATAGTGATTCAATATTTTTATAGGTTATAATCCATTTCAAGTTATTATAAAATATCGCCTACACTCCCTGTGCAAACTATTTACCTTTGAAACAAATAAGTCCTGCCCAGAATCGTGAGACAAAAGACTGACATCTGGAAACTTGTGTGATGCTCACAGGTTGGCCCCAGTGTTACTACAAGTGGGCCTGATGCTCACACCTGGACCATGTTTCTCTCCTGTTGAACATAAAATGTTTCATAGAAAATCAGCATCAGAGAAGATCATTCTCTGATGATCATAAAGTGATAGAAAAACACGGTCATTATACAACTCACAATATCATACATCTCTCACTCTTGGCCAAAATGAGGCACTGCTCTTTCTTAACAATTAGATCTCCTGTTCTCTTGTTAGTCTCCTTTATCTGTAAATAGGATTGGAAATGTTTAGGGCTTCCCTGGTGGCGCAGTGGTTGAGAGTCCGCTTGCCGATGCAGCAGACACAGGTTCGTGCCCCGGTCCGGGAGGATCCCAGATGCCGCGGAGCGGCTGGGCCTGTGAGCCATGGCCGCTGGGCCTGTGCGTCCGGAGCCTGTGCTCCGCAACGGGAGAGGCCACAACAGTGGGAGGCCCACGTATCGCAAAAGAAATAATAATAAAAATAAAAAAAGGAAATGTTTAATCACAGAGTTTCTCCCACTTTCTGATAGACCAAATTTAGAGCAAATCCCTGCTTTTTTAGACCCTCCCCCAAATTACCCAATCAAAGCCCAAATCCTTTAATAGGTTATTTCTAACATCATCTTACTTAGACACCTAAAGGTTCCCTATAGTGTGTATTCTCCCTGGTGTCAATAAGTAATCAAACCACTCATTCAACTACAGGCATGTTCCTGGTGGTCTTTGGCCAAAGGGCACCGACAATTGTGATGGCTGATAGGGAAGTAGTAGATTAAGGAAAGTGAGTTATTTTTATGTGGCAGTCACCTGGAGAGTGTTGGATTATCTGCCATTTTAAGGACACTGTTCATTCTAAAAATCCATATCTCTTATATTTTTGTCAGGTTCTTCAAAGCAAGATGTTAGAATTTCCCTTCTTGATCAACAGTCATGTTGTCTGATTAACAGGTATCAAACTGTCTTCCATATGGTTTTGAGAGGGCCATATTTTTGCCTTTGGAGACCCTACCAAATACAATATTAAAGCTATTAAAATACACCTCCATCCCACATCAAATCTATTTTCTGCTCTGAAAATTTGAAAGGATTTTTGTTATTTTTATTGTTGAATTTGCTTAGCGCTGAGAAACTCATTTCATTTATGGTTGACTGATTTTTTTTTTTAGCAATTATTGCACAAGCCTGGGGGATCATTCACTGTGAGAAACTGAACCTGCAAGTTGCTTTAAAATGTAGTGAAAACTTTATAAATACTAAATCTAGCAGTTAATGAAGTTGACATAATAATATGCTTACTTAAACGTTTATTAATTTTTATATCATGGCTTAAATTTCAAGTCGATAATTTTGTCTGTTTGTTTTTCAGGTCTCAGATATTTTCCTAGGTCCTAAACGTCCTCTTTTTTGTCTAATGACTAAAATGACCCTGTGTCTGGGTCCACTATAGATAGTTCTTGCTGTTAGTCCATAATTGGTGAGAACAGTATCTCACATGTTTATTTGATTTATTTATTTATTATTTTTAACTTATATACATATTTGACCCTTGAACAACACATGGGTTAGGGGTGCCAACCCCTGCACAGTTGAAAGTCCACGTATAACTCTGTAGTCAGCCCTCTGTATCTGTAGTTCCACATCTGCGGATTCAACCAACCTTGGATCGTGTAGTACTGTGGTACGTATTTTCTGAAAAAGTTCCTAGTATAAGTGGACCTGCATAGTTCAAACCAGTGTTGTTCAAGGAGGTTTAACTGTATTTGATGTGGTATATTTACACAATGGAATATTACTCAGCCATAAAAAAGAAATATATGATACCATTTGCGGCAACATGGATGGACCTAGAGATTATCATACTGAGTAAAGTAAGCCAGACAGAGAAAGACAGATATCATAATATCTCTTATATGTAAAATCTAAAAAAAAAATGATACAAATGGGTGGGCTTCCCTGGTGGTGCAGTGGTTGAGAGTCCGCTTGCTGATGCAGGGGACACGGGTTTGTGCCCCGATCCGGGAGGATCCCACATGCCACGGAGCGGCTGGGCCCGTGAGCCATGGCCGCTGAGCCTGCGCGTCCGGAGCCTGTGCTCCGCAACGGGAGAGGCCACAACAGTGAGAGGCCCGCATACCGCAAAAAAAAAAAAGATACAAATGAACTTTTATACAAAACAGAAACAGACCCATAGACACAGAAAACAAACTTATGGTTACCAAAGGGGAATGGGAGGGGGATAAATAAGGAGTTTGGAATTAACATATACACTGTACTATATACAAAATGGATAACCAACGAGGACCTACTGTGTAGCACAGGGAACTGTACTCAACATTTTGTAATAATGTATAAGGGAAGAGAATCTGAAAAAAAAATATATATATATGTATGCACAGCTGAATCACTTTGCTGTACACCTGAAACTAACACAACATTGTAAATCAACTATACTTCAATAAAAATTTTTTTTAAGTAATCAGAACTCTAAAAAAAAAAAGACAACTTGATGTACAGAACAGTTGCAAGTAGAATATAAGGTACTTTTTTTTTCCCTGAACAATTTAAGATCAAGTTGTCAACCTGACGCCATACCACTCCATCATCCTTTTAGTGTGTATTGAGACTACAAACCAGGACATCCCCCTTCACAACCCCACACATCCATCAACCTAGGAAATTAACACTGATACATTACTACCATAATCCTTAGATCCCATTCAAGTTTTGCCAGTGTCCCGATAACACCACCCTTAGTGGCACAAGAATTCAGTTCAGAATCATGCACCGATTGCCTTTTGTTAGGCGTCTTCAGGTCTCTTCAGGCTTCTTTACTTTGCAGTCGATCCCCAATCTTTCATTAACTTTTATGAATTTGTCATTTTGGGCAATTACAGACCAGGTGTTTTCTAGAGTGTCTCTTGATTTGAGGCTGTGTGATATTTCCTCTTCATCAGTATTAAGTCTGCCTCTTTGTGAAGATTAGCAGAGAAGTGATGCTGTGTTCTTCTCATTGCACTGTATCAAGTAACAGATTTAATTTGCCCCATCACAGATGACATATGCTTTGAGTATATGACTAAGGTAGTGCCAGACTTTTCTACTATAAAAGCTATAATTTTTCCACTATAAAAGCACTATAATATTATATTTGTGACTTTTATGTATTTCGTGGGAAGGTACTTTCAAACTCTGTAAATATCCCATTCCTTATTATATTTTGTCTATTAAAACTATAAATTCACACTGATACCTCAAATTCCAATTCAACACAACAGAGTTTGTTCCACTTTTCTCCTTTCCATATTTGTACTTCCATTCTCTGACAATGAGAAGCCTGGCTTCCATTATCTTCTACATGTATATCATTTAATCAAATAAGCCTGTATATAACCATCCCCATCACTGTCACCGCCTTGGACTGGGCTGAATGGTCTCCTGACCCTATTTGGGCACTAAAACTTCATACTGTGTAGAACTCCTACATGGACAGGCTCCTGCCTCTGCTCAGTCTCCAATACCTCACTCTACTGCAACTACTGGCTTTAGGACTAATTCTGCCTCATAATAATATTGTAATTCCAGGAATGGAAGAGGAGAAAGAGGGTTGAAGAGAGAAAGGAAAAATAAGAGAAAATGTGTGAAGAAGAGCTATCTGGCATGTTTGCATTTATATCAACAGGAAGCTTTTTATTCTGGAATTCTGTAACCTTTTTCTCGCTTCCATCCCCCCACAATTAAATCAAAGGTTAGCCTTGTATACCACCTTGTCAGAAGGTCCTTACTCATGAGAGGCCTATGATATTTAATGTGTATACCAAACAATTATAAACACATATGTACCTACCTAATAATGGTTCTATGTTATTATATTTTATACCTCATTATTCACGGGGGGAAGGACTTAATTATTATAAAGTTACAACTTACTGATAATACCACATTCAATTCTAATGTGTTCCAGAGACAATCTGCTACTTCTTATAAAGTAACACATTTTGTGAATGACTTAATTATAGATGGATTCAAAATTATCTTCATAAGAAAGTCATTTTCAATTCCTTACGTTACACTTTCTTGAGTGGTAGAGGGTGAGGGACTTTGAGCTGGGATATCACAAACTGTCATTAAGCTTTTATTAACTTTACAACAACTTGTTATCTCTACGTTCTCGTAGAAGTATGTCATCTATGTTGTCTCTTGCAGTGAGTTTAAAAGATTGAAACCTTGACAAATGGTCATAAAATATCAATGGTGTACTTAACTTTTGAGCTCACTAACTCATTGTTTATTTTATTTTATTTATTTATTTTTTTTGCGGTACGCGGGCCTCTCACTGTTGTGGCCTCTCCCGTTGCGGAGCACAGGCTCCGGATGCGCAGGCTCAGCGGCCATGGCTCACGAGCCCAGCCGCTCCGCAGCATGTGGGATCTTCCCAGACCGGGGCACGAACCCGCGTCCCCTGCATCGGCAGGCGGACTCTCAACCACTGCGCCACCAGGGAAGCCCCTCGTTGTTTATTTTAAATACAGATAAAGTTTTACATTTCTTATAGTTACTGTATTAAATTACATAGCGCTTGTAATGCTTACCCAGTACATAAATGGGTAAGTGTTTATCAAACTGGAGTAGTATTTTCATTACTTGCATAATCATTTCACTATTAAAGGTGAAGTGGGGATGTTAGAACTTAGGGTTCTTGAATTCTATCTGTATTCTTCTCTGTAGCTCCTTGTTTCCCTATTTGATATAGCTGAGTTTAACAGTGCCAATGCCTTTCTTAAAATACAGTAATAATATAATAAAGTAGAAACCCTTACATATAATACATAAACTATAAAAAAAATACATAATCATTTTAAAAATAAAAGGCATTTAAGCTTATAGCCCTTTTCTTAGGAGAAACTTCTCCTTGTCCCTCTTGGATCTGCATGTTATGTGAAGAGGCACTGACACCTTCCACTCCAAACTACTTTTTTAAGGGTATTTGTATAGAAAACAGCACTGAAACATAGAGAAAGTATCTCCTTGCAGAGTAAAGGGCAGATGTATTTCTAGATCAGAATAATAAAAATGCAATCTCCCTTTACGGCAAAAGTTGGGAATGTTTGCCAGCAGTGTTTGCCCTCTTATAAGACTGGTGTTTCCTAAACTTAGTTTCTCAGCAGTGACGCAAACTCACTGGATGTACTGCATCCATTTGGGTCCTCCTCTGCATCACACTCTAAGGGAACTAGGGAGGTAGGGACAAAGGGGACTGATGTCAATATTGAAACTCATACCACCTGCTGTGCCATGAGGAACAGTCTTTTATCTCTGACCTAGGAGTCTTGTGTTTTCTGCCATGATCTGTAAAAATATGATAGGCTTACTTGTTAGATGGCAAGTAGGGCAAAATCTCATACTCTGCACAATGATTGACACTTTTTTATATTACTTTTGACCTCGGCCATATTCTCAATTCACACACTGTGAAATCAGCTTTCTTACACAAAGTCATGGAAAAATATCTTCACTGGCTTTATGATTTTGCTTTTTCAAAGATTCATTTAATGAACCAAGAATTCAGTTAATAGAGAGGCTATCTGAGGCAATTATTATGAATCTGTGTGATCCCAGGGGGGAAAAATACATAAATAATGTTAAGGATAGAAAAATTCTTTTTGAGACAGAATTCTTGTGTTTTCTCTGCATTTTTGGCAGCTTAGCTCTTCCTAATAAACTCTCAATGTTGAGATGATCACCTGCCCACTCCAGATGCTCCAAGTGCTTGCGTTAAAGGAACTTCTTGTAGCAAAACAGTCACATTTCTAGGAGACTCAGACCTTCAATAATGGACTCTACAAAGCCTAAGAGCAAACATTCGTCAGTACTCTCAGGTTCATCTTACCTGCAATTAAAAACTGTAGTGTCACCTTCAGAATAAGAATAAGGTTTCCACTTTCTCACAAGATCAGAGAATTTATAACCCACAATTGCTACTAGAAATCCCATGATTCCTATTGAGTGAAAGGCTTGGATTTAAGGCTGTTTTAATAAAATATTAGATTGATAGCTAGACATAGGCCCTCAAAATATAGGTACACTTCATCAACCCAGGACCTTCAATAGATTAACTTCCAGTTTTGATAAATTCCTAATAACATAACTATTCAGTGCCTCTCAGGATACAAGTAAAAAATATAGCTACCCAGTGAGTTTTACAAGGGCATGCTCACTGAGAAAGTGGAATTCGATTGCTTTAATGCAGATATAAGATGGCATTTGTTTTCAATGATCTTGGTGGCTTACATGTTTTAACTCTCCAGAGTAAAGTCCCACACCCTTGGCAAGGAGTTCTTTTCAAAATTATATACTGCCCTTGGCTGGGTGTGAGCTAAAACTCATTTAGTGATTTAACAAATTTATATTGAACTCTTTCAGCATGCCCGATGCTGTGCTAAGCCCCGAAGGCTATAGCAGTGTACAAGACGGACTCATACCCTGCTCCCACTGAGTTTGCAGTTGGCTGAACTAACAATTACCAGCTCAAAAACTGCAGTTTTGATAAGTGCTATGGATGACAAGAATGTGTGATACAAAATTAGATTGCAGAGTGGTGGAGAGAATTTTTGTCATGTTTCAAAGAGCTCCCATTCCAGAGGTCAGCTGTTGGTAAGTACTGTTGAGAGGTTACACAGTCACTATGATTCTTCAAAATCAGAAACATCATCACTTCTCTGGTTGCATTTCTTATCATTCTTTTCGGCTTTTATCCAAATCTCATCCTACCCAATTCCAGCACAAGTCATATTTAACTCTTTATAAAACCTCAGTGATGCCCCTGTCACAGACTGAATTCCCTAGAAAGCAGACTCTGAGGTTAAGAGGTCTGTTTGGGTCTCTTGGGATTAATACCCAAGCAAGGTAAGGAAAGGAAGCAGGATTGGACAGACGGATAAACTGAACTGCCATGCAATCGTAATGAAGGCTGCAGCTAACCCCATGGAGAGCTCTGAAGATAGGACTGTCCTTCATAATTGCTTTGAGCTGGAGAGTGGTGGTTAGCTCGTTATATTCCCAGTCGATCAGTCACTGCATGCAGTCTGGTCTAGGAAAACGGTGTGACCTTAAACAAGGCAGTTCTCTCTAATAAAAGCACTCCCTAAAGACAGCTGTCTGCTGAGATCCGTCTGCTGGCAGCATTTCTAGCAGCCAGGGGACCAAATTCTTCGTTCTCCAAGAACGTGTGTCATGCATCACAGCATCCACCGCAGCTGTTATCTCTCTTGTACACAGAGTTTCACATGTACTGTGTCCTCTACCTGAAACAGCCTCACACTCTATTTCTCTTAATATCTTCTACTCCTCACTCAAGTCTTAGCTGAAGTGTCTTCCTCTTGAAAGCTGCTCTTGATGGGCTCTCCCCCACAGAACTCTTTTCTTCTCTCATTGTAGCCCTTATCACAGTATATTCTAGACGTCTGCTTACGTTCTGTATCCTCTTCAAAATTCTGTGCTACTTGAGGATATAAATTATTCATCATTATATCACCAATGCTTAATATTATGGCTACTATAAGGCAGAGCATCAATAAATATTGGTTGATTAAATGGTTAAGAGAAGGAAGGAAGGAAGGAAGGAGAGAAAAGAGAAATGGAGTATGGGATTTGAAGACAGTCAAACCACTCTTTAAATTCCAATTTTCTAACATGCCAGCTGTATGGCTTTGGATAAATTATTTAATATCCTGAATTTTCATGGTCCTTCCTGTGTAAAATGGAAATAATAACTCCCACTACTTAGGGTTGTAATATATCTGTTACAGAAGAGATACCAAATAGATTTTTGGTTCCTTTTCTCTTCCTCTTCCCTGTGAGTGCAAGTATGAAAATATACAAGTTCTGATGTTCTCTGAGTCTATACAAAGAATAATGCATTTTGTTCATACCACAGAAAAAATAAAATATTGTCAATTGAGGAATATTAAGAAGTTAATGTGGTAGAGGCCTAATATGTGTGAGGTCTGATATTAATTATAAAGAAGGAAGTATTGGAGTGACAAAATTAGAAGGAAAGTGGGAAAACATTATAATATTGGGTTTTATATAACCTGTGAAGCCTCCTTCCCTGGGTCTGGGTAATACCAGGACATCACCTGACTTTTATGACATGGGGAACACCATGAAGTTTATAAAATAGTATTATATTTTCAAATCGAACTTTTTTTTTTTTTTTTCCTTGCTTCCCTCATGTGCATGTCACTAGGCAGGGGACCTAAAAGGACAAGGCTACTGGATGCAGGTAGGCTCTGGTATCCAGGACAATTTGACTTGTAGTCTCAGTCACAATTCTACCTCTTCAGATTTGGAGTTGCCCGTGTCTTAGCCTAGGAACAGCCTCTTCTATGTCCTGTACCTAAGACTTGCCCTGGGACCCCACCATTTCCCAGATTTACACACCTGGATCTCAGCCAGTTTCACTGAATGTCAGGGAATGACAAAAATAAGTCTCCTGCTTTTCTGGTCTGCAGTTGTTCTGATCCAGCTCTCTTCAGAACAGCTTTCCTAAGGCTCCGCAACCATCCATCCTCTGCACATGCCCAGTCAGAAAGATTAACAGTGGAGCAGCTCTCCAACCAGTGAGGCTGGCTGGTTCTGGGCTTTGGTCACAACATTTCCTCAGGGTCCAGGGGGCACTGTGGGCAATGGTAATGAGCTGCTCAAGGAGCCAGATGCAGTTTGAGGTCTGGAGGGTGTCTGTGTGATATCTGTCAGTCTTTTCCTGACCACCCTAGTCTCTAGTGATCTCCCTTCCTGCAAACTCATCAATGTTGTCTCTTTAGCTTTCTCTGTATATGGTTATATGTTTTGGTGATAACATTTAATAAGTTGAATACAGAATAAAATAGAAAAATCTTTAGATGGGTAATTCAAAGCCTTTAAAATTTGACTTCAATTTACCCTTCAAAGTGTGTCTCGGATCTCAAACCTACCCAGTTCAAGGCAAGATGGCCCTTTATTCTTCACTCTGCCTCAACAGTGACTTTACTCTTACTTCCTGGCCATCTATTTTTAACACAGTATCAAAGTGACTTTTTAAAAATTATAAGCCATATCATGACTTTCCTCTGCACAAAACCCTCTTATAGTTTCCTTTGTTACTCATAAAAAACAAATTACGTTTATCATAGCTCATGAGGCCCTTTGTCATCAGTCTCCACTCCCTACCCCCTCTCCATGACTTACCTTTCCACCCTACTTTACTCTATACTAACCACACTGGCCTTTTTGTGTTTCTCAATATACCAAATATACTTCCACCTCAGGATCTTTGCACTGACTGTTCTTTTTGCCTGCACTGCTCTTTTCTTTTTTGTTTTTTAAAAAAATTTAGTTAGTTAGTTAGTTAGTTTTGGCTGTGTTGGGTCTTCGTTGCTGCACATGGGCTTTCTCTAGTTGTGGTGAGTGGGGGCTACACTTCATTGAGGTGGCTTCTCTTTGTTGTGGAGCACGGGCTCTAGGTGTGCAGGCTTCAGTAGTTGCAGCACAAAGGCTCAGCAGTTGTGGCACATGGGCTTAGTTGCTCCGCTGCATGTGGGATCTTCCCGGACCAGGGATTGAACACGTGTCCCCTGCACTGGGAGGCAGATTCTCAACCACTGTGCCACCAGGGAAGCCCTGCACTGATCTTTTCTTGAATATCTACTTTAGTCTTCACTCATTTCCTCAATTCCTTCTGGTCTCAACTCAAATATCTCTTTGACACAGTGGTTTTCATTAACCACCCATTTAAACTATTATGTGCCACCTTGCCCCTCCCCACTTGTCACTTTCAAGTCCCAGGCCCTCTATCTTTCATGTGACACTTTGTACCATCCTATTCAACATATTTTGTTATTTGTTAAGCATGCATATTGGGTTTCTCTTTAAAACCAAAAGTCTTGGGACCACAGACTTCTTCATTTCTATATCTCCACCTCTAGCACACAACAATATCCTTGGCATAGAGTTGAGCCTTGATGTAATCTTGTGGAGTGATTACATAAATGTCAAATGTTCTCGCCTCCTGCTCATTTGCTTAGACTTTTCATTTTCCATGCATGCCACTGCCTCTTCCTTCTTAGCCTGGCCTTTATTTCAAATTTTGTCCAAGTCCCATGTCTTCTGTATAATCTGTAGTAATATTCCTATTCATGGTGAGCTTTCCCTCCTATGAGCCCTTACAGAAAGAGTTTTGAATGTCAAACATATTTGGCAATTATGAAACACAATATTATTTTCTTAGAAGAAAAATCTAAGGTCTTTGAATGCAATGACATTCTTTTGGTTTTTTCTGTATCTCAAGTTTTTCCTTTGTCTCTAAAGTTTGATAATATTTTATTGAATCTGATTACTTTTACACATGTTTATAAGATCATTGTCTTAACTAATCTTTCCAAAAACAGTACTTTAGATATTATCAGCCATGGTATATTCTGTTCAGGTGAAATAAATTTGTTTTTTGTTAACACAGGATATTCGATGTAAGTATAATCAATTAAAATGTGTAGTTATTCTGGTCCTAGATCAGTCCCATTGACAACAGCCTGGAATCTGAAGAACTGGAAGTTTTTCTTAGGTCTGAACCATTTATAATGATGATCTAGCCAAATGAAGTAACTTCTAAATCGTTACAGAAAGATTAAATTATAGTCAGCAGAATGTTGCTATTTGTATTTTAAAATATTCTAATTCTCTTAAGATGAGTAATTTATATTTGAAAACATGCATGTAACCTTTCTCTACACCGAAGTATCATAGTATTTCAATAATTTCTCTTTGACTTTATTATTACCCTTTATTGTTGGTATTAGTGTAAAAATCTGTTGTGTTTCAGACTGAAAGTTTCTTGATTGTAAGGATTAAACCTTGAAGTTATAAAATGAGGAAAAATAATAATACATATCTCATAGGGTAGTAGTGAGAATTAAATGAAAAATTCATATACAACACTCAGCACAAATTCTGACATACAGTGGGAATTTAATTTTAAAAAGCTATTGTTAATAATACTATTATTTATTCTTCTATGAAAGAACCTACCATAGATGCAGTACAAATTTCATGCTAAATAGATATCTATAGATAAAGGATGGATGGATGGGTGGATGGACTGATTGATAGGTAGATCCAATATGGAAGAAAGACCATATACCATAATAACACCATAATACCAGTTTTCAAAAATTCAGTATTAAGGAGATATAGATAAACATACATATGTTTATCCCATCCTAATCAGCCTTGTCTAGATAATGTAGGGCTGATGAGAATCTTATAAAGATTATCTGAGCAATAGGTAGAGATAGTATTAATTGAGCCCCTGTGTATCTGTTATATCTTTTAATCTTTATAGTGGTTTTATTTAGTAGGCCACTTTTTGTTTTGTTTTATTTTGTCTTTCATTTACAAATGAAGACACCTGAGGCTTAGGGACATGAAATAACTTGCCCAAGGATTCACATAAGTGGAAAAGATAGACTATCTCTAGCACTCTTTCCAATTCATCTTACTGCCTCTCACCAGGCCCTGCCAAAGGGTGTTTGCTTTCTTGAATCACTTTCAGACTGGTAGTTACATGTGAAACACATGATTCAAAACATGGGGCACCTCCTATTTTTTTCTGGAAGTTTGGACTAAGGGAACTTCCTTATCTGTTAAGTCTTTACATTAAGATTTTCCAGGTACTATAGATTGAATGTCTATGTAGCTCCAAAATTCATATGTTGAAATCCCAACCCCCAGTGAGCTTAAAGTTGGAGCTAGGGCCTTTGGGAGATGATTAAATCATGAGGGTGGATCTTCATAAATGAGATCAGTGTCCTTAAAAAAGACACCCAGGAGAGTTCCCTTGCCCCTTCTGTCATGTGAAAACACAGAAAGAAGACAGCCTTCTATGAACAAAGAAGCAAACCTTCATCAGACACAAAATCTGTCAGTGCCTTGATCTTGGACTTCCCAGCCTCCAGAACTGTGAGAAATACATTTCTGTTATTTATAAGCCACCCAGTCTATGGTATTCTGCTATAGCAGCTTGAACTAACACACAGGGCTGTGAAGGTTTTAACCTTTTCTGAAAGGCTTTTGAAAATCACAAGTAGGTGAGAGTAGCTATACCATGGATAATCACTGCCAACTCATTGTAATTTGTATTGTAAATATTCAAGCAATTTCCCCTTTACTGATATATTCTGATCTTGGTGTTGGTCATATCTTAACACAGAAAAAAGATGTCCAGTACACCCTAGACCATCCATGCTCTTAAATAACTGTCTCACATTAATAGGTAAGGGAAGAAGGCACACACAATACTTTACACCAGATCAAGAGAAAATTAGAAACCATGATTTTCAAGGATGCCAAAGAGTGTTCAATGCCAAAGAGTAGTACAATTCAGAAGAAAGTGGCCAGATACATGTACAATATATTTTTGTTTTATTGATGATTCTCACTGCTGTGCTGATACACCCTCCAACTATATTTTATTGATTTATTAAATAGAAATTGGGTGCAATTTATTTTTTAAAAGGCCTATTTCCAGATTGAAAGGCAGTTTTCTCTACAAAGATAGACTGTTTCTTGCCCATGAATGGCAAAAGTTGAGCCATGTTCTCCCAATATAATTCAGAAGTAGAAAACAAAGAATGCTATTTTAGTCAAGCACTAATTATTTTCTATATTGCTTACAACTCGTATTTGGAGCTGAATTTAGGTCACATTCACCCACAAATCTTTCTGGAGAGAAACAAAAAATGGACACCTGATTAAATTTGGCCAAGTGAACATGCCGTTTATCTCATCTCTTCCCTAAGTGACAGAGCATGAGAATGTGTACAAAGGTCTATACATCTTCAATGACAGTGCAGAATACAAGACAACAGAAAGTTGGAAATCAACAGAGTAGTGTCTGACTTATTAACAGCAGTTCCAAAAAAACTTAATCTTAAAATAGAAATGGGAAAGGCATTCCCGATTTGCATAAAAGAGCTTAAATGGCTTAGCCACTGACTGCATAAGGTAAGTGGATTTATAAACAAGAGACTGTTTAAAAATCTGTTTAAGAAGTAATTTGACTCCCCAGTCCCATGCCCATATCTATGCAATAGGGAATCAGTTCTCCCACTCTCCAGCAGAATACTGCCAGCCTTCTGGAAGGGGATATGATGCTTACCATGCAGGAGACTGGCAGTCTCTTCACTAGGGATTATCACTTTACTCTCCCACACACTTTGGATATAAAAACAATCCAAAGAGTCACTGACATTGGAGGTTCTCCAAGGAAATAACCCATTCAGATTAACTTACAATAAAGATGACAGTTGATAAGCATAAAGCGTCTCCTTCCATAATGGCAGAAATTCCAATGGGCATTTTAGTGCCCCTACTCTTAAATATGAACCAGGTATCACTAGATAGCTAAAGAAAGCATCTAACATGAAAGGCAGACAAAAATAAATAGAAACACACACCAAAGCCAGGAAAGACTCTTAGAAGGTATTTTCATATTTAGGGAAAACAGTTATTAAGTTTGGGAAAAAATATACTCATTTATTGAATAGTTTAGCTGAGAGTAGCAGTTTCTTGACCATAATATAAACACTGACAATTGAGGGATAACATAACGTAGTAGTTAAAACATTGCCTCTGGAGCCAAACTCCTTGGGCCTGAAGTTCAATCTTCGAGACTGTAGTTTACTAACAGAACACCACTTATTCTTACTCATCCCCTCTGTGCCTCAGTTTCCCTTCTGTACAATATACATGAAATAGTACTTACCTCTTAGACTAGGAAATAATGTTGTGAGGATTAAATAAATACTTGTAAAGTTTGTGGAAAATGGCTGACACATAAAAAGCACAAGAAAAATGTCTGTAAGAGATTGACCTAAACAAATGATGTTGACCTAAACAAAATGATGGTGTAACTGTAATAATAAGAATAGAGAAGTAGAAGTGTATGTGTGTATGGTAGAGATGAAGACGGAAAGAAAGGGAGCTAAATATCCATTTTCTGCACCGAGAAAGACATCCCTAACTGGAAAAAAACAAGAAGAAGCAACCTACATGTTATTTCAAAACGTAATGGTCTCTGTCACACAAAAAGGAAAAAAATGTTTTTCTAGAGGTCAAAAATGGGGATAGGAGTGGTTGGAGGAATACTAATTCCGAGATAAAAATTTAGAACAATGTGACTTGTTTAAACATAGGCAAGCATAACTTTGATAAATTTACTTAGAAATCATAAATATGTTACATGTACAATATAAAAAAGAAAGTAGCCCTGGCAACGTTTAACCACATATTCTGATATGATTTTTTGTCATTTTAACCATTTGCCTGGAACTTTTGAATCATTTGAATTTTTCCTCGGGCATGAAGCCCTCTTGCTACTTCTAGACCTTGTCTTGACTTTTGGGGCTCTTAGTGGTAATCATAGCAGCTGTAATATAAACACTTATGGCAAAGTTTTCTACTTTACCATGTGAGTAGTGACTCCTGAGCACTCTCTCGCTGAACTTTAAGGGGTTGGAAACTTCACTGTAGAACAAGTTAATCTATTCCCCACGTATGGTATTAAAATAAACAATTCCCTTAGCTGAAGAGCAATACATTTCCTACTCACTATTATTTCACTAAACACCATAGCCCATTAGAGGATGGGTGAAATCATGATTACCTACATTTAAAGGAAGGGGAACAAAATGCACAGGAACATTAAAAAGGAATTATGTGACCAAGCATCTGTCTTTAACGCAAGAAGGATATTATGACTCAGATGGTATTATCTATAATCATGTAAATCATATTTGGAGAAAATGTACTCAAATTACCAAAAGGCATTTATTTTATAGAAGATGTGGAACTTGAAGACCCTGAGGAAAGAGAAGATGGTGGAAAAAAATGAAGAAAGTATGTATCTCTCTTGAATAATTTAATTCTTGGAGGCAAGGTATTAGATGGGATCAGACATCAAAAAGCAAAATCTGGCAGAAGTGACAGGAACATAAATGAGCAAAGCTGTCAAGAGTGGAAGGAGCAGCTGGCACTCAGCTCTGGCTGACAGTAGCCATGAAGAAACACAGGTCTGGGAAGGACACATTTCAATTCCTCCTGAGAAGCCAGAAATCCAACAGTTCTATGTCAAAAAGGCAATTTGAAAATTTTGAGCATAATTTAAAGGAGGAAAGGGATGGAGAAAGGGAGGGAAAGAGGGAGGGAGTGAGGGAGGGAAGGAGGGAGGAGGGAGGGAGGAAGGAGGGAGGAGGGAGGGAGGAAGGAGGGAGGAGGGAGGGAGGGAGGGAGGAGGGAAGGTGGAAGGGAGGAGGGAGGGAGGGAGGAGGGAAGGAGGGAGGGAGGAGGGAAGAAGGGAGGGAGGGAAGGAGGGAGGGAGGAGGGAGGGAGGGAGGAGGGAAGGAGGGAAGGGAGGGAGGAAGCGAGGGAGGGAGGGAGGGAGGGAGGGAGGAACTCTTAAAGAAGCTTCCAGCTATTGGATTTTAGCATATCTTCACAGACTTACAAAAGAGCAGGTTCACAGTAGCCCGGAGATGGAAACAACCTAAGTGTCCATCAACAGATGAATGGATAAAGAAGATGTGGCACATATATACAATGGAATATTACTCAGCCATAAAAAGAAACGAAACTGAGCTATTAGTAATGAGGTGGATAGACCTAGAGTCTGTCATACAGAGTGAAGTAAGTCAGAAAGAGAAAGACAAGTACCGTATGCTAACACATATATATGGAATTTAAGAAAAAAAAATGTCATGAAGAACCTAGGGGTAAAACAGGAATAAAGACAAAGACCTACTTGAGAATGGACTTGAGGATATGGGGAGGGGGAAGGGTAGGCTGTGACAAAGCAAAAGAGTGGCATGGACATATATACACTACCAAACGTAAAATAGATAGCTAGTGGGAAGCAGCTGCATAGCACAGGGAGATCAGCTCGGTGCTTTGTGACCGCCTGGACGGGTGGGATAGGGAGGGTGGGAGGGAGGGGGACGCAAGAGGGAAGGGATATGGGAACAGATGTATATGTATGACTGATTCACTTTGTTATAAAGCAGATACTAAAAAAAAAAAAAAAGAGCAGGGGCGTATCTTTCTCTACACCTGTTCCTAAGTTCTAGTAATACCATCCCTATCAATAAAGTTAACTTGGCAAGTGGGAATACATATGAATTAGGTCTCCATTTTCTGAAGACATACACAAAGTTTTCAAGAACAAATTATTTTATATTCAAAATCTAAGAGTTCTAATTATTATTCTTATTATAGCCCAACAGATTAAGACTCACTAGCAGAAATAAATATGAGTTGGTTAATATGTATATTGGCTTTCTGTAGTGGGGAGGGCATTTTGTTTATATTTATTCTTTCCTGGACAAAGATGAATAGTAAAGCTGACGATTTGAGTACAAAGCATTGTGACTGGAATCTGAAGCCATGTCCACTGCATTAGCTGCCTGACACTGCCTTCACTCAACCCATATATTTTCTTGTTATTACAAACGATTTAATAAGGTCTGGCTTGTTTTAGTATTGCTATAGCTAATTAAAATTGGAAGAAAATAAAACTCTGAATTGAAAAATTTTGTGTAAGAATACTTATAAATGTAACAGAGTACTATAACCTCTACATTTCCGAGTTAAAGGAAGCAAAGTCTTACTGAATGGCTGCTGAGTACCCTCCTACTTTCAAAAAGAGGCGGTCATATTTTAACTAGTGCATTAACAAAATAACCCATGTATTTTACCTACAGGCTTGATTCTAATCATTCAGTTTAATTTAAAAATCAGATTTCTTTTTCTATTGTGTATGCTTTTCCCACAGCTATTGACTACTGCAATATTGGAAAATTGATGAATTTTTCCATTATTTGTCTGGCTAATTATTAGTTTCCATTGTTGAGGCATGTAATCCATATTTAAGATGCTCTATTAATAATATAACTTAATAATGACATTGATGTGCAATTTTTATTTCCCATGCTCTTTGTACACAGATTTACTGTGAACCAACACAGATATTTGCTTCACAGTCACAGGACAGTACCTAATTTATTTTAATGTATAAACAGACTCTGAACCCCATATGAGAAAAGCCTTTATTTTACTCACTGAATACTCAGCACCTGAAAGATAATAGTTCACATATACCTTCATTTAATGAGAGTTTAGGGAACACGAGGAAGTGGGGCTTGTTTTGTGGTCATCTAATCACTTTCTTTGATATGTAGATATTTCAAGATACTATAAAACTGATAAGGTCATCTTATAGTTTGTATGTGTACATGCATGTGTATGTGTGTGTGTGTGTGTGTGTAGCTGCTTTATCTCTTTGTATTTAACTGTAGTGGTAGTAGACAACTGATACTGTTTTAATCATTCTTATGAAAGACTTTCCTATGGGACTGGTGTCAGAATCCTGGTGCTATCTTTGATAATGATAATGATGAGAGAGAGTGAAAAAAAATGCAGCTTCTGACATTCAGAAGTTGGCCCGACACTCACAGCTAGGCCGTGTTATTCTATCAGACACAAACATTCTCACCAAATACCATCCTCACACAAGGTTACACTGAAACGATGATAAAATGAGACCACTT
This sequence comes from Mesoplodon bidens, assembly GCF_964165515.1. NCBI lineage: Eukaryota > Metazoa > Chordata > Mammalia > Artiodactyla > Ziphiidae > Mesoplodon > Mesoplodon bidens. The sequence goes on along the minus strand of NC_138160.1, from coordinate 168,948,400 downwards.
AGTAATTGTGTCTAAGCACAATAAAAACAATGTCTATAGACCACCCATAAATAAACACTACTTCTTTACCAGTCACAACCTTTCCTCTTTCTTGTCTTCCCTCACTATAGATGATATTTCAGATATCCAACCATAGAACTGCCCTCCGTTTCTGGCAGCATCCAATCTAGAGAGAACCCGCATTACTTTAGCCCTTCCCCCAGTTACCTGACCCAAACTCAAATCCTATACAGGCTCTTTCTGACACCCTCTTACTGAGACAGTTAGTGCACGGTTCCCCATGATGTGTATCCTCCCTTGCTGAAATGAATAATAAGCCCAACTTCCTCAGCTACAGGTATGTTCCTGGAGGTCTCTGGCTAGAGGGCACTGATGATAATAACAGCAACAACAACAACAAAAATCATCTATTGCTCACTTTACTACAGCCACAGTCCTCCCTGCTGCTTTGTTTTCTGCCCTTCACTTTTCAAAAACTGAAGTAGAGTTAAGTTAAAATATTGTGTTAGTTGCAGGTGTCCAGCAAAGTGATTCAGTTATAAACATTCTTTTTCAGATTGTTTTCCCTTCTGTGTGATTACAAAATATTGAGAATAGTTCCCTGTGCTATACAGTAAGTCCTGTTGGTGATCTATTTTATATATAATAGTGTGTATCTGTTAATCCCAAGCTCCCAATTTATCCCTCACACCCCCATTTTTCCCCTTTGGTAACGATAAGTTTGTTTTCTATGTCTGTGAGTCTATTTCTGTTTTGTATGTAAGTTAATTTGGGTTTTTTGTTTGTTTGTTTGTTTTGTCAGATTATTCATAAGACTTATTTTTTTAAATTTTTATTGGAGTATAGTTGACTTACAATGTTGTGGGATTGGGAAATTGGGATTGACATATACATGCTACTATATATAAATAGATAACTAGTAAGAACCTACTGTATAGCACAGAGAACTCTACTCAATACTCTGTAATGACCTATATGGGAAAAGAATCTCCTTGATACTTTGAATGCAACTCACACACACCCCTCCTCAGGACATTCTGTTCTCGCTGCTCCTTCTGCCTGGATAATTATTAACTAGCGACCTGCATTATTCCTCTCCAATTTCTTCCAGATCTATATAATTACTGGATAATAAACTGTTGCAAAACTCAGAGGCTTAAACAGCATTATTTTATTCTCAATCGTGTGTGTGGATTTTCTGGGGGTAAAATGAACTAGAATGGGCTTGTCTGTGGTTTCTGCTTCAAGCTGTGGGCCCCAGGACTGGAGGTTACCACTGTGGGTTGAGCCCATGTACGTTTCATATACATTCATTCTGTAGTGAAGGGACAATAGTTATCTATAAGAAATGTTCTCATGCAAATGGTAGAGCCACAAAACAGTATGCTTCACTGCATAAGCGCATTTCAAGCCCTTGTTTTCTTCATAGCTGCTAACATCCCATTGATCAAAGCAAGTCACATCACCAAGTCTAAAAGAAGCAGGGTAGTGGCCTCCTCCTTTGGTGGCAGGAACTACAAAGTTACATGACATAGGGTGTGGATATAGGGATAAGGGAAGAATTGGGACTGGGACCCATAACTCAATCTACCACAAGATCTCGGCATAAATTTTATCTTTAAAGAGAGAACTTTCTCAATCACTCACTCTAATGTCACAGCTCCTCCATCCCCATTGCTTCCTTTTATCAAGCTTTATTTTCGTTTAAAGTGTCACAATCTGATCTGTGTATTTGTGTGGGTTTATTACAGAATTTGCCAACCCAGCCCACCCCCACACCCAGCCATACACACACATGGAGTGAGCGCCAAGGAGGGCAGAATCTGGTCTGGCCTGTTACCTGCTGTGTCCTCAGTACTCAGAACGCACCCGGCACTTATGAGACACTACATTACTGTTGAGGACTCTGGGATCCTAAAGCCAAGAGGAGGTCTTACGAAGACAGAAATACCTATGGACACTGACACTTCAATAGGTAGATAATACTATTCCGTTACTGGCCCAAGGTGGAGATCATTGGGAGTCTATAAAAACGGTAATTATTAGCTATATGTAAAATGAGAATATTGCTGTAGGATTATATATTGATGAAGTATCATTCAGTTGAAATGTATATTTTAAGATGATAGGAAGAGAAAGGTTTATTACTTAAAAGATGGCCTATATTTTATTTACACAGACTGTTTCCAACTTAGAAATTATAATACAGAAGCAACAAGGATTGACCTAAATCCAATGGACTAAGATAGTAAAATGAAAACAATTTTCAAAAGAACTATCTAAGAACTTTACTCTAGATAAGGTTCCGTTTATACTGGTTTTCTCATAATGCCCAACGATCTCTTTTTTTTAAATCTATTTATTTATTTATTTGGCTGCATTGGGTCTTTGTTGCTGCACGTGGGCTTTTCTCTAGTTGCAGTGAGCAGGGGCTACTCTTCATTGTGGTGCACGGGCTTCTCACCATGGTGGCTTCTCTTGTTGTGGAGCACGGGTTCTAGGTGCACGGGTTTCAGTAATTGTGGTTCGCGGGCTCTAGAACGCAGGCTCAGTAGTTGTGGCACACGGGCTTAGTTGCTCTGTGGCATGTGGAATCTTCCGGGACCAGGGCTTGAACCCGTGTCTGCTGCATTGGCAGATGGATTCCTAATCTCTGCACCACCAGGGAAGTCCTATCTTTCTCTTCTTAATGATTATTAGGGCCATTTATTTCTGGACATTTCACTGAAAAAATAATGATGACTCGTAACACTCACATGTACTGAAATATCAACATGTGTGATGAATCTGACAATGAATGACATCTTTTTTTCTTAAATTTGTTAAAATATTTTTCTTAATCCAGACAAAATATAGGTCTAGCTACACTAAAGAAGTTTCACTAATATTTAGCAGTCAAGCTTAAAATTATAAACTGACTATTAAACCTTTAATTATATAAAAGAGGAAAACAACTATAATAAAATGAAAAATTTATTTAATAAAAAATCTAATTTGTGTTAAATCTGAGTCAATATTAAAACTATTTTGGGATTGGCATTTTGCTATTTCAGAGATGAAATTACATGCATTTCAATAAAAAATGCTTGAATGCTTAGAGATGGCATTTTAATTTTGTCTGCACAGTGCTAAACATTCACATATTTGAAGATATATTCATAGGATGAAAATAAATAAATAACACAGATAAACATATTTTTTTCCATTTTAAAATCAATATATCTTGGCACCAATAAAGATTTTGGGTTGTGCAAGTTTCTGAAATATAGGATCAGAGTTAGAAGGGTTTTAAAAGTCAATTTACCGAGCAATGTCAAAAACTCCATTACAGGGCTTCCCTGGTGGCGCAGTGGTTGAGAGTCCACCTGCCGATGCAGGGGACACGGGTTCGTGCCCCAGTCCGGGAAGAGCCTACATGCCGTGGAGCGGCTGGGCCCGTGAGCCATGGCCGCTGAGCCTGCACGTCCGGAGACTGTGCTCCGCAACGGGAGAGGCCGCAACAGTGAGAGGCCCGCGTACCACAAAAAAAAAATAAAAAATAAATACTCCATTACAGAATACCTCTCAGATGCTCATCCATCCTCTAATTGCATATAGTACAAAGACAACGAACTCACTATTTCCCAAGACACTCCATGTTAATACTGATAATCCCATTTATAGAAAAAGTCTTTCTATGCTATTCCCCTGGAAAATGAAAAATAATACATAAATTGCAACAAATTCTCCTCTATTTTTTATAACTGCAAAAATATACAATTACAATCAAGACTAGGTTCTTTTCCCATATTGGCCATTACAGAGTACTGAGTAGAGTTCCCTGTGCTATACAGCACGTTCTTATTAGTTATCTATTTTATATATAGTAGTGTGTATATGTCAATCCCAATCTTCCAATTTATACCTCTTTATCCCCTGGTAACCATAAGTTTGTTTTCTTTTTTTTTTTTAATTGGTGTAGAGTTGTTTTACAATGTTGTGTTAGTTTTTACTGTACAGTGAAGTATAAATCAACTATACTCCAATAAAATTTTTAAAAAATAAAAAATAAATCAAGACTAGTGTTCCAAAAGTTGAAACTTCTAAAGTCCCCTCAATTCATTTGATTGCAAATATCTGCAAAATCTTTCTTCCAGAATTTTTGTTAACAGTATGATTTAGACCTCTTTTTAAAACTACAGAAACAGATCCAGAAGGAGAAAAAAATATGCTGGCAGAAGTATGATCAATAAAAAGAGCTTGGACTAGAATCTATGATTTTAAACCACAGTTGAGGACTCCAATTCAGTTCCTATATTATAGAAGAATTATGACTGAGGTGTATACATCTACAAACTAAAGTATATATACTATTCATAAAGTAGATAAAAAATGAAACATGATAATTTTATTCATGTTACTCATTCATTTATTACAAAACTCCTTATTGAATGTTTAATAGGTGTCGGATCCTGTGTTAGGCACCTAATAGCTCACAGTCCCAGAGGCTTTTATAAAATCATTGTAGAAGTATAGCAACAGAGACCTTCCATATACAAAGGTTTTGATACCAATCTAGTCAAAGAGACATAGGTACAAAATTAACTTTTACTAAGAGGAACACTGATGCTGTTGTGGCATCTCAGATTGAGAATGAGATTCATTTGTTGGTGCAATAAATTGCTAAAGGCAGTGGTATAGAAAATGACTGTAGAGCTAAGTAAAGCCCTAGGGGTTGAACCATGGCACTAGGTGCTACTCAACTGAGCTGATGGGCACTAGCTCTTGCTAAAACAAGCAATTTTTCATCCAGTTAATTGTGGACAGACAAGCATGGTCTGAAAAATATACCTTGGTGTAATCTTAAAGTATTAACCTCTGTTAAGTTTTGAGGTATGAAATGAAATGGATAGCCCATTGTTTTTGTCTTTGGCATGAATTGTTTTGTTGAATATGAAAACATCTATTACTTTACTGGGAGATATAAGTAAAGGTGGCAAATGCTTATTTATAATGGCCGTCTTTTTCTTAGACTTGTTAAAGATAAAAAAAAAATTGTATGGGGCCCTAAGAGAAATTCCAATTCCAGAAAACCCAGAAGGTATAAACCTCTCCTTTGAGCAATGGCTGTTTATATTACTTTGAAAGTGGAAGAGAGATTTTAAACATAATTAAAATAGTGATCTTGTAAATCTTTCACCTACAGGAGATTTTTCTATTAATAATTTGTGCTACATAATAGGCCATTTGAAGATTAATTGACTATGTAGAAACCATGTGTTCAGGGTCCCTGGAACTATATTGACATTCATAGTTGTATACATTTCCCTGGAACTATATTGACATTCATAGTTGTATACATTTTTCTCAATATATTGGTAGATGATCTGTGTTAAGATAATACCCTTGGAATCCATTATCAGGAAGAGATGAATACTTTTATGAATGCGTTGTGTTTCATGAGGTGTCTCTTTGACTGCATATTTCTTAGAGTAAAGGTACATTAATATTAGTCATCTACTTCTTTTAAAGTTTTAACTGTTTGCAGATAAGATGAACAGAAATAAACTTATTTACATAACAATGATTATTAGGAAATAAACTTTCCAACACCTTGCATAAACTCAAGGTACCCCATTATCCAGCTACCCTGTACCATTTTCTTCACCACATAAGGATCCAGAATATATTATCCATAATTCTGCCCTCTAAAACTTGAAATTCTGAATTGCAATGATTCTACCCAAATATCCATAAGACTTGTAAAAGAGTGATATTTATAAATGTATCATTATTGTCCAAAACGTTGACACAGATCAAAACCTGAAACTTTGTTTAGTCCAGGAGTCAATAAACTACTCTAGCAAGCTAAATCCAGCTTGGTGCCTTTTTGTTGGTAAATAAAGTTTTACTGGAACATAGCCATACCTATTCTTGTACTTATAGTCTATTACTTCTTTCATGCACAATGGCAGAGTTGAATAGTTGCAATAGGGCATGTGGCCCATAAAGCCTAAAACATTTACCATCTGACTATATACAGAAAAATTTTTGATCCTTGGTCTAGACTGTTGACTATGTTTCAATACCACATTCTTATTCATCAAATCTTGTTACTCCTCCTACCTCTTAAAGAAATGAATCTTTATTTCATTTACCCTTCTCCATTATCTCTGCTACAAAGCTAATCCAGTTCCTTACTATGCTTCCCTGAATGAATACAACATCTTCTTAACTGGTCTCCTGTAGTCCCACCATAATCAATTCACCTTCAATACTAATGATGTGTAAAGAAGTGGGTCTAATAGAGACAACCTATATGTCCACTGACAGATGAATGGGTAAAGAAGATGTGGTACATGCGCGCGCACGCACACACGCACACACACACACACAGGAATATTACTCAGCCATAAAAAAAGAATGAAATAGTGCCATTTGCAGCAAACGTGAATGGACCTAGAGATTATCATACTAAGCGAAGTCAGAAAGAGAAAGACAAATACCACATGATATCACTTATATGTGGAATCTAAAATATGACACAAATCACACATCTATGAAACAAAAATAGGCTCACAGACAGAGAACAGAGCTGTGGTTGCCAAGTGGGAGGGGGGTGGGGGGGAAGGATTTGGAGTTTGGGATTAGCAGAGGCACACTACTATTATTTACAGGATGGATAAACAACAAGTTTCTATCGTATAGCACAGGGAACTATAGTCAATATCTTGTGACAAACCATAAAGGAAAAGAATATGAAAAAGAAAGTATATATATATATATATATATATATATATATATATATATATATATATGTAAGTATAACTGAGTCACTGGTGTACAGAAGAAATTAACACAACATTGTAAATCACCTATACTTCAATAAAATTAAAAAAAAAGAAACGGGTCTATTAAACTTTCGGAGAGCTTAAGAAAACTGTCCAAATTTATTAGCATCTTGTATAAAGCTCTTCACATTCTAGGCTCAAATTAATTTAAATTAGACTTACTCATTGTCTTGCATGAAGTCAAGACTATTACCCAGCTACCCTATACCATTTTTTTCACCAGCATCTTGCTTTTGCATGTATTGTTTCCTCTTCCTGGGACACCTATCTCCTCCTTAATCGACCAGACAAACTCCTACTCATAATTTAAGCCCTTTCTTAAATGTCACATACACAGCCCAGCCCTTTCTGATTACCGATGGCTTAAATGTTAGTGTTTTCTAATGAGCCCTAATAGTACTTTGTATGTACCTCTTACCACATTGCATTGGACATACTTATTTGTATCTGATTTTTATACAGGTCATTTTCTGTGACATTTTTGTGAGTTTTTCAAGGACCAGGACCATGACATAGTCATCTCTATCTCTGAAGCCTTGAACAAAACCTGGCTGGGTAAATTAGTGTTTGCTTAATGGGTAAATAAAAAAAGGTGGCATTCAGAGCATCCTAAAATCATGAGAGTCTTTTCTATGAAGCGGTTGCTGCCATTAAATCACTATTTTAATTTACTCTGATTCCCATTTGCTTAATAACATCTCCCAAATTAAAAAGTCAGTATATTATTTTAATATTATGAACAGGCGCTAAATATATATGGGAATTTATTCATATTTGTAGAATAATTATCTGTCATAGCCATCATATACATAACGGCTACATCTATATGTGTTCATTTATTTACTCAATCTACTGGGTGATTATTATTCCAGAATCCGTACTAAACTCTGGGGATAAAGTGATAAGCAAAGCAGACAGTCTCTTCCCTCATAAAGCTAACCATCTAGTGGGGGAGACAGACAATAAAATTAAATAGACAGACATACCTTTTGATTAGTTTTATATCAGAAATGAATAATACAATGTAACAGAAGATAGAAGTTGGGGCTACTTAAGGAGTTTAGGAAGTTTCTGTGAGGAGGTAACATTTGAGCAAAGATTGGAAGGATAAGATACAGCCAGTAACTGTGTTAATTGTGTGGTAGTAAGACTATTCTAGGCAGACGGAATAGCCTGAATCTAGACCCCGAAGCATGAAAAAGTTGGGCATTTTAAGGAATGGATAGAGAGTTTTGTGGTTACGACTTAGTAACAGTGAGGTGGAATCAAATGAGGCTAAGAGCTAAAGATCTACCTGCACATTCATAGCCTTGACAGTGAAAGTTAGATTTATTCAAAAAATTTTAGGAAGCCTTTGGCAAGCTTTAGGCAAAAGATTAATTTCTACCAATTTGTGTAATAAAAAAAAATTCTGGTTTCTGTGTTGAGACTGTATTGGAAGGGTAGAAGTTAAGAGATCATTAAATATAACATCATTCTAATAAAGGCAAGAATTGTCAGTGCTTTGGTCTAGGTGCTAAGATGATAATAATAATAAGATGGATAAAGTGACTACATAGAGGTATCATGATTGAGAATACTAATTCATGATTGCTAGATAAGATATCTGGTATCAACTCGGTGTCTTAGTCCATCACATATGATGCCAAGATCATAACTTTGGTTCCAGATGGTTCTATGAGCTTTTTTATTCCATGATTATCAAGGGTCCAGAATAAGCCTCATATAGGTTCATATTCAGTAGACATGGGGTGACAGTATGGTTGGGTAAATGTAAACTTTTCTCTATTAAAGAGATAATTCCTCATACTTATTCATTATAACTCCATGTATCATTCATTTAACACAGGGAATGGCAACCTTTCCTTAAGGGACCAGTGAGTAAATAGTTTAGACTTTGTGGGCCATGCAGTTTCTGTTACAACTACTCAGCTTTGCAGTTGTAGCACCGATGCAGTCATAGACATTATGTAATTGAACGTATGTGGCTGTGTTCCAATAAAACTTTATTTATAAAACAGGCAGTAAGTATGATTTGGTTTTGAGGCTGTACTTTGCAGATCTCTGATTTAGCATATGGGTAGTATACTACCATATACCAGGCTTGTTTTAGTTGAGCATATTATTACCCATATCTCACCTGTGCTAACATACATCTGGATCATAATTAATATTTAAATACCTTTTGAAATGCTGAAACTGAAATAAACATAAAATGATTTTAAGAACCAGAATAACAGAGATGGTTAAATTTATCATGATCCTATTTTTATCAATGAGTTTGAAAACAATTTATGAGTAAAAATGTTTCCCTATCTCAGCCTATTGAAATGCTATACTCACTTAAAGACCCCACTCAAATGCTTATTTTTTTGTGAACTTTCTAGTTCTTTGACCTACTCTCTCTGACAGAGTGATTTTGCCTATTCTCTGTGATCTCACAGATTTAGTTCTTCGGTACATTATGGAGCTCATCATATTGTATTAAAACTATTTATGTGACTACGTCATTTGTCATGTTCCAAGCTTTTGGTGAGCACTATTTCTTACTCATCAGTAATTTAGTTATCTTTTATTAAAAAATTCTTATTAGATACCAACTGTGTGTAGACACTATTCTAAGTGCTGAGGATATAGTGGTGAATAATATAAGTTTGGTAGTTTTTCTTATAGGGAAACAGATACCACAAAAGTGAACAAGTATTTTCCATTAAAATTTCAAAGATCCATGAAGAAAATAAAATGATGAGTAATTAAAAAGAGTGCTTGGGAGTCTCTTTTAGCTAGGGTGGTCAGAGTAGACCACTTCAAGCTGGTGATAGCTGAGGATATTTCAGGATTTGAATTATGAGAACGAGGTGGTCAGAGCTATGAGATGGAGCATACCACCTCCCCACAGCTCTCCCTCCAAGCAAACAAACAAACAAAAAAATGATATTAAAATAGCAAGTGTAAAGTCCCTGAGATTAAATTGATTTTGATAAGTTATAAAAACAGAAATAAGGACATTACAGTGTAAATGATGAGTTTAAGAAGTAGACAGGAACCAGATAATAAAAGCCTTGCAAGCTACCTTGTATAAAGCTGTATTTTCCAAAAAGCACTACAACGAATAGCCTGTCTCACATGTTCTTCCAAAACTGTGCCACTTTCCCCATCAAGAGACAGCATCCATTTCACCTTCACATGAATCTAGGTTGGGCTTTCTGACTGCCTTGAGTAATAGAGTAAGGCAGAAGTAAGACTCTATGACATTCAAACCATACAAAGATAGGATTTCTGCCTGGTTCTCTCTCGGGATGCTCACCCCTGGAACTCCGCCATCATAACATGAGGAATCTCAGGCCACATGAAGAGCCCCTTGTGGAAAGAAACTGGGCTGCTGGCTCTCATAAATGACTGAGTTACAATCAGCACCCAATTGCTGTCTTGGAGAGGTTTGCTTGCAGCAATAGAAAACTAGAACATTTAGTTAGAAGCCAAGTTCACTTCATAATCTGTGCCTGGGACAGATAAGGCCATAATTAAATCAATATGGATATTAATGGAATCATAGAAGAACACACGAATAAACAATAATTGCAGAAAATTTTTCCTCTGCGTAAATGAACTTAGATAATCTCAGTGACACTAATCTTAGCCATGATTTCTAAGTGTACTTAAATTCAAACATTTATCACTGTATTTATTATTTTGTAATAGACTTTATTTTTTAGGGCGGTTTTAGCAGAAGTAAAGATATTTCCCATATACCTCCTGTCCCCATTCATGTGGAGCCTCCCCAGTTATCAACCTCATTTCCTCAATTTTGCATTTGGAGACATCAATTTATATGTTATAATTTGGTTGCTATAGAAATATGTTGCCTTAAATTATTGAATATTTCATATATTTTAAGTACATTTTTATTGAAGCATGACATACCTAATGAAACATGCACAAATAATAGATATATAGCTTATGGAATTTCACAAAGAGAACACAACTGTGACGACATTAAAAAACCAGAACATTACCATTACCTGCAGTCCAGAGTCCTCTTCATACCACTCGTAATCTCAACTCCTACCCCCAAAATAACCTCTAAGTTGACTTCTAACACATAATTTTGCCTGATTTAAAATGTATGCAAATGGAAGCATACAGAATGTACTTTTTTATGATTTTCATCATGCTGTAGTATAGAGATATATTACATTAATTCTCATTCCTATACAGTATTTCACTGTATGTATTTATCAAAATTGATGTACCATGCTACTCATGATGAACATTAGGGCCACTTCCAGCATTATTAAAAAGCACTGCTACTAGGCACATACGTAGGAGTAGAACTGCAAGGTTGCAGGCTTCACATATGTTGTATTTAAGAAGATATCACCAGAGTGGTTGTACTAATCTTACTAACTGATACTTCCACCATTAGTGTGTTGAGAGTTCCTAATTATTCCACATTCTCACCAATGCTTGCAGTTGCCAGTCTTTTCATTTTAGGAAATCTGGTGAATATGTAGGGGTATCTCATAATGGTTTTATTTGCATTTCCGAATGACTAATGCTGTTGAGCACAGTTTCATATGTTTATTGAATATTTGGATACCTTTTTCTGTGAAATTTCTATCAAGTCTGTCCAGATATTCTACTGCATTATTTGCGGCCTTCTTATTGACTGTAGGATATATATGTATATTTTTCCGAATATATGTCCTTCCTTGCATAAAAGTATCACAATTTTTTCTCTCACTAGTCTCATGACTTTCACTTTCTTCATGATGTCTCTTAATTAACAAGAATTCTTTGTTTAAGAGATGGTCCAATTATGATGTTTTTTCCTTTATGTTCATGACTTTTAGAGACTTATTTAGGAAATATTTGTCTGTCTCTAGGTAATGAAAATTTTCTGCTATGCTTCCTTCTAGAAATACTTTACAATTTGATTCACAGTTATGTAAAATTGATTTTTATATATCGATATCTATTTTTCTCATGTGTATCAAACTTATTCTATGCCACTTACAAAATGATATCATACTGTATGCTCTTGTGTATGTGTGACTGACATTTTCCACTCAATTTAAGGCTTATGAGATTTATCCATGTTGTATTATGTAATTATAATTCACTCATTCTCTTAGCTGGATAATATGCCAATGTATGTATATACTATCATTCATTTATTCATGCTACTTAGAAACACATTTGGGTCACTTCCAGTTTCATGGTGAACATATGCACACACTTCAGTGGATACATAGTCAAACTGATGGTTTTGATGGTATGCACATGTTCTGATTTAGCAGATAATGCAGAAGAGCTTCTCAAATGGTTGAGTAATTTTACAGTCCAAACAGCATTGTACAGGCACTTTGAGTTTCTATAATTCATCAGAAAACTTAGTATTTGTCCTGTCTTTTAAATATTGCTCTTCTAGTGGTGTGTTGTGGTATTTTTTGCCATTTTAATTTGCATTTCCCTGATAACTAGGGGAGTTGAAGAATCTTTTACGTATTTTCTGGCCATTTGGGTATCTTCTTTTGAGAAGTGACTATTCAAGACAACTGCCCAATTTTATGTGAGGTTATCTGTCTTTTTGTTATTAATTTTTAAGATTTTTAAATGTATTCTGGATGCAAATGTTTTATTTGAGATATGTGTTATAAACATATTCTCTTACCAAATAATTTACATTTTTCCCTCTCTTAGTGGTGTTTCTTGATTAGTAAAATTTCTAAATTTACTGTATTCTATTTTTTTTAGCACCTTTATCCAATAAAAAAAAACTTTTGCTAACCCCCAAATTGCACAGCTATTCTATCTTTTCTTTTAAATATTCTACATATTTATAATGAATAAAATATCTTACCTTATACTTTATAAGAGCTAGAATATGTTCTAATCACAGAGTTTTGAACTGAATAATTCTGAAAACATACAAAATGTGTGTCTGAATCTGTATCCAACTCCTCAACTATCTTCTTTTTACCAGTGGGGAGGGTGGGAGGGAGGGAGATGCATGAGGGAAGGGATGTGGGAACAGATGTATATGTATGACTGATTCACTTTGTTATAAAGCAGAAACTAATAAAATAAAAATAAATAAAAATAAATATCTTGAAACTACCCACTCCTACAAAGTTCCTAGAGGGTAACTTTTTTTTTTTCTTTTTGCGGCACACAGGCCTCTCACTGCCGTGGCCTCTCCCACCGCGGAGCACAGGCTCCGGACGCGCAGGCTCAGCGGCCATGGCTCACAGGCCCAGCCGCTCCATGGCATGTGGGACCCTCCCGGACCAGGGCTTGAACCCACGTCCCCCGCATCGGCAGGCGGACCCCCAACCACTGCGTCACCAGGGAAGCCCCTCGAGGATAACTTTTATTTCATGTTTAATATTTGATCAAACTTTCAGATGATCTGAAAATTTGAAGGAGCTGGAATGGCTAGTTCTATAATGATCTTTTTTATTTCTGAGATTTATTTTGCCAAAAACAGACTAAAGATCCAAAACTGTGTAGTAAACAGAACTGAGAAATGAAAAAAAAAAAAGATTCTTCAAGGTTTTGGAATTGTCTAAATGCTGCCAAGGTGTTTTATTCTCATTGATTAAAAATCCATCTTTGAAATGTAAACTGTATACAAGTGTGAATTTAACAGAAATTAAAAGTATGCCCCCCTTTTAAATGACAGATGCACAAGAGATTCACATACAACAGCTGTCTGGTCACTCACACAAACTCCTTATCATTTTCCAACACTTCAGACTGAGTGATTTTGACTGCCATTTGTTCCAGACCAAAGACTTTAAGACCAGACACAAATGTCTTTTAAATTGCATCTGATTAATATCCCTCAACAGCATATTTGTCACTCCTAAAGACTCCACATATTTTTCTCCAAGGCAAACCTACTCTGAACTAATCTGAAGATGAAATGAGGCATGGTGAATAAGTACTACCAGATTCTAATGTTACTGAAACTCAGTAATCCTCACTGCTGGAAATACAACATTAAGTTCCTGAAGCAGAGACATAAACTAAAATTTTACTTTTTTATTTCTCTCCAAAGTTTGGGTTCACCAAGAAAGGTGTTGACACCAATGTATAGATTTGATCAGTAAATAAAAAATAATGTGTTAGGTCATAGAGATGCCACTTAGAAGGAACCCTATTTGACCAAGTTTCCATACAATTCCTAAGAGAAACAAGATCAATTTTCTAATTTGGCAGTGTTCTGAGAAAGGCAACCCCTCAGTTGTTTTTTTTTTTTTTGTGGTACGCGGGCTTCTCACTGCTGTGGCCTCTCCCATTGCGGAGCACAGGCTCCGGATGCACAGGCTCAGCGGCCATGGCGCACGGACCCAGCCGCTCCGCGGCATGCGGGATCCTCCCAAACCGGGGCACGAACCCGTGTCCCCTGCATCGGCAGGCGGACTCTCAACCACTGCGCCACCAGGGAGGCCCAGTTTTTTTTCTTAGTGTTTCAAGGTCTCAGTTCTATCCTTCTCAGCAAAATGAGTCTTTTAAGATCTTAAGCTCAAGAACTCTTCTAACCTAAGCAATTACGTTTTCTCTTTCATTAGTGATCTTTGACCTTGAAGTGAAAATGGATGGATACCCATTCACCTTTAAATACCATAAAGATTCACCTTTATAAAAATCATTTTTGCCTCATGATATTACTAAAATACAATTTATTTAGTTTCATGGGAAAGTGAACAGATGGGACCTAGTAAAACTTAAAAGCTTTTGCACAGCAAAGGAAACTATAAACAAGATGAAAAGACAACTTTCAGAATGGGAGAAAATATTTGCAAATGAATCAATGGACAAAGGATTAATCCCCAAAATATATAAACAGCTCATACAGCTCAATATTAAAAAAAAAAACAATACAAAAATAGGCAGAAGACCTAAATAGACATTTCTCCAAAGAAGACATAGAGATGGCCAAGAAGCACATGAAGACCTGCTCAACATTACTAATTATTAGAGAAATGCAAATGAAAACTACAGTGAGGTATCACCTCACACCAGTTAGAATGGGCATCATCAGAAAATCTACAAACAACAAATGCTGGAGAGGGCATGGAGAAAAGGGAACCCTCTTGCACTGCTGGTGGGAATGTAAATTGATACAGCCACTATGGAGAACAGTATGGAGGTTCCTTAAAGAACTAAAAATAGAATTACCATATGATCCAGCAATCCCACTACTGGGCATATACCCTGAAAAAACCATACTTCAAAAAGAAGCATGTACCACAATGTTCACTGCAGCACTATTTACAATAGCCAGGACATGGAAGCAACCTAAGTGTCCACTGACAGATGAATGGATAAAGAAGATGTGGCACATATATACAATGGAATATTACTCAGCCATAAAAAGAAACAAAACTGAGTTATTTGTGGTGAGGTGGATGGACTCATACAGAGTCTGTCATACAGAGTGAAGTTAAGTCAGAAAGAGAAAAACAAATACTGTATGCTAACACATATATATGGAATAATTAAAAAAAAAAGGTTCTGATGAACCTAGGGGCAGGACAGGAATAAAGAGGCAGACATAGAGAATGGACTTGAGGATATGGGGAAGGGTAAGGGTAAGCTGGGACGAAGTGAGAGAGTAGCAGTGACATACATACACTACCAAATGTAAAACAGGTAGCTAGTGGGAAGCAGCTGCATAGCACAGGGAGATCAGCTCAGTGCTTTGTGACCACCTAGAGGGGTGGGATAGGGAGGGTGGGAGGGAGATGAAAGAGGGAGGGGATATGGGGATATATGTATACATATAGCTGATTCACTTGGCTATACAGCAGAAACTAACACAACATTGTAAAGCAATTATACTCCAATAAAGATGTTAAAAAAAATAGACATATGCACCCCAATGTTCACTGCAGCACTATTTACAATAGCCAGGTCATGGAAGCAACCTAAATGACCACTGACAGACAAATGGATAAAGAAGATGTGGTACATATATACAATGGAATATCACTCAGCCACAAAAAGGAAGGAAATTGGGTCATTTGTAGAGACATGGACGGACCTAGAGACTGTCATACAGAGTGAAGTAAGTCAGAAAGAGAAAAACAAATATTGTATATTAACGCATATACGTGGAATCTAGAAAAATGGTACAGATGAACCGGTTTGCAAGGCAGAAACAGAGACACAGATGTAGAGAACAAACGTATGGACACCAAGGGAGGAAAGCAGGGGTGTTGGTGGTGGGATGAATTGGAAGATTGGGACTGACACTAATATGTATAAAAGAGATAACTAATAAGAACCTTCTTATAAAAAGATAAATAAAATTCAAAAAATAAAATAAAAAAGATTTACTTAGTGTCATGGGAAATGAAGGAAATAAAAATCAATCCCCTGGAACTTTTTAAGCACTTTTTTTCTTAAGCTCACCTACTAAATATCTCCTCTTTGAAAAGGTAAGAGAAAAGCATTTTTTCTATTGATATTACCAGATTCTCAGACTCTGAATGGAACATAGTAAATTCTCTAGACCAGTGCTATCCTACAGAAATATAATGTTAGCCACAAATGTGAGCAACATATGTTATTTTACATTTCTAGTAGCCACATTAAATAATATATAAAAAACAGGTAAAATTGAATTTAATAATATGTTTTATCTAGCCCAATATTAACAATATTATCATTTCAATATGTAATCACTATAAACTATTAATAAGATATTTACTTTTTTGGGTACTAAGTATTTAAAATCCAGTGTGTTTTACACTTCCAGCACAAGTAATTTGGAATAGCTACATTTTAAGTGTTCAGTAGTCACATGTATTTGGTGGTTACCAAATTAGGCAGTGCAACTGTAGAATATTTGCAGAAACACTTGGAATAAAACCTAGTCTTTTATATATCTATAGTCATTTTATGTCTATTTTTTCTAATTGTTCTTTCTGCCTTTCTTTTCTTTTTTAGTCACCAGTCTTTTTTAGCTCTTTTCTTTTTTAGATACAGCAAACTGATCTCTATTTTCCTTCAAACTAGCAAAAGAGACTACTGGAATTATAAAATTCTGATCAAAAGACATGAATTCTAAGGCAATTATTGAACTGCTTATAATTATTGATAATTAATTTGTTTTAAAGTTTTCTTTTAATAGTAATTTTTTTTCTGCCTAGGATAAAGCTATGTCCATCATTCATAAACTATGTGAACTTAAGCAAATTAATTTGACTCAATAAGTTTCAGGTTCCCACTCCTAATGCAGAGAAACAATATTTTTTCATAGGATTGTTCTAAGAATTTGGTGAAGTCATGCTTATATACCTAGTTCAGGACCTGATACATTATAAGCACTTATTTAACACAAATAGACATGCTTATTGTTTTCTAGGTATTTTCCATAACTGGAAAGCACAGTGTTTTCTTTGTCTGACTTTTTCATTTACAGTGAGAAGCAAAAAAGATATAATAAGCTACTCCAATGCACACACCTACTAAACAGAAATCACATTTTTTCAAAATATTCCTCCGCTCAAATAGCAATGCCTCACTGATCTTTTTAAACATAATAATTCCATTCACATTCAGAAAACTGACATTTTTCCACTTTACTCTGAATTTTTTCACTGCTTTGTACAGGAAATTCAACTTCAAGACCAGATTTTAAGGTAACTTTCAACCCAATAAAACCTAATTACACTGCTATATAAAATTTCATTTTCAAATTTTTTTTAGTAAAAGAGAAAAAACTCATTTAAAATATATTCAGTTCTCAACCAGTCAATAATTTCAATTAACTTGAGATGTTTTCCTGATTACACTAGAGAAATGAGAGTGTGCAATGCAATCTATCTCATTTGGATCTCATAAAGATTATTTCTGTCATTTTTATATAATTCTGCTTTTATCACTCTAAATCCATTCTTCACACAGCACCCAGAGTCATCTTTTCAAAAACATAAATCAGATGTCCTTCATATATCAGAGACCTCACATTACTTTCAGAATGAAACCCAAACACCCTAAAGGGCCCCACTGATCAGTTCCAGTCCTACTGAACTCATTTCCCATCAGTTACCACTGCAGCTCCTTCATTACACCCATCCATACTGGCCGCCTTTCTCTTATTCAAAATCTCTATGCTTGGGCTTCCCTGGTGGCGCAGTGGTTGAGAGTCCACCTGCCGATGCAGGGGACACGGGTTCGTGCCCCAGTCCGGGAAGATCCCACATGTCGCCGAGCGGCTGGGCCCGTGAGCCATGGCCGCTGAGCCTGCGCGTCTGGAGCCTGTGCTCCGGAACGGGAGAGGCCACAGCAGTGAGAGGCCCGCGTACCGCAAAAAAAAAAAAAAAAAAAAAAAAAAAAACTCCATGCTTGATGCTCAGGTGAGGCGTTTACACTTGGCTATGTTCTTTGCCTGTAATATTCTACTCTCTCTCTCTTTTTTTTTAACATGGAAAGGTACTCATGATTTATTGCTGAATAAAGAATGCAAGTTACAGAACATGATTTATTAAAATAAATGTGCAAAGTTATCTTTGGGATATTAAAATGGGAAAGCATGAGTTTTCATTTACACCAACATATATATATATATATTTTTGTAACATCTTTATTGAAG
Source organism: Mesoplodon bidens (assembly GCF_964165515.1). Lineage (NCBI taxonomy): Eukaryota > Metazoa > Chordata > Mammalia > Artiodactyla > Ziphiidae > Mesoplodon > Mesoplodon bidens. Next base: position 168,929,962 of record NC_138160.1, on the reverse strand, counting down.
TATAATTGTTTTACAATGGTGTGTTAGTTTCTGCTTTATAACAAAGTGACTCAGCTACACATATACATATATCCCCATATCTCCTCCCTCTTGCGTCTCCCTCCCACCCTCCCTATCCCACCCCTCTAGGTGGTCACAAAGCACTGAGCTGATCTCCCTGTGCTATGCAGCTGCTTCCCACTAGCTATTTTACGTTTGGTAGTGTATATATGTCCATGCCACTCTCTCACTTCGTCCCAGCTTACCCTTCCCCCTCCCCGTGTCCTCAAGTCCATTCTCTACGCTTGTGTCTTTATTCCTGTCCTGCCCCTAGGTTCTTCAGAACCGTTTTTTTTTTTTTTAATTTTAGATTCCATATATATGTGTTAGCATACTCTCTCTTAATTAACATGCTGTTCTAATTTCAAATGTCACCTCCTCAGAAACTTTTTCTCTGACCGAACTACCTAAAGAAACAACCTAATTAAAATCTGAATTATCTTTTACCCACATCCCATCATTCTCTAACCTATTACTGTTTTCTTTATGGCTACTTTCACAATCTGAAACTCTCATGTATTTGTTGACCTATTTAAGGGATTCATCCCTCTCCCTGTCCAATTAAATATAAATCCTTCAGGGAAAAGACCACATACATCCTATTCCTCACTGAATCCCTGCACCTAGGGGACTTTGTTTAATTAATAAATCCCTTACAGAGGAACAGTGCTGATCTGGTTGGTCTCATTCCAGACATTTTAATGGGTCATACTTCAGGGTATAAAGATTTTCAAGGCAATGGAAGACCTAGTAAGCATATACTCCTTTAAAGAAGAGAGGACAAAGTTCTGACCTTTCTTCCTTCAGTAAGTCCTGATTATGGGTCATACTTGTGGCGCATGTGACAAAAACAAATAGAGTGGAACCTCTTTGTAATAACACCAATGCACATGAGGAAGGATCAAAGCATTTTTTAGATCCAAGGGTCTGTGTACATATTATTTGGTTATCAGAGGATATATACTTATGTAATAAAAGCCTACCAATAACTACATTGCTACATAGCAGTGTAGCATTCAAATTTTATAAGGCATTCATATTCTTTGGCAGTTTTATAATTTTTTTCATTTTTATGGCCAAAATATTTTATAGAGGACAATTACAATAGGGGAAAGAAACTACTTCATGGTTTCCTTAATAATGTTATTAATACTTTGGTAAATATTTCTGGACTTTATTTCTTTTTTCATGGACTTTTAAAAAATGGAGATAGGAAGTGACAGAGAGGAGAAGGTGATTGGGAATGTGAGAAGTCATTTTCAGTACTGAAATCTTTTTCTCTATTCTTTAATCTTTCCATCTCAATAAATATAAAAATATGACTTCCATTTTTAACTTAGAAAAGACATTTAAATTGCAGAGAAGTACAAAGGATAGAAATAAAAAATATACATGAAACCGCCATCAACTGTACATATTTTCTCACATTTGTTTCACATATATCTCCCTATCTCTCTCCCTCTCCCCCCCTTCTCCTTACCTATTTATCTGACATAAATTATTAAAGATGAGACAGACATCCTGTTTGCACTTCTTGTCATCTTACTACCCTTCCTCTCTTTCCAGGGACAATCACTCTCACAAACTTAGTGCTTATCCATATTTGTCTACCTTGCTCAATTCTGTTTCCAGGAACACTGTATTGTCTCCTGGTTTTTGTTTTTTTATTTACGAAAAGGTTTTCAGATCATTTATATATATATATATATATATTTATATATGCAATCTGCTTTTCATTTGCTTCCAACTCAACATGAGAAATGAGGAAGGAAGGAATGGAGGGAGGGAGGAAGGAAAGAAGGCAAAGAAAGAAATGCCATCAATATAAAAATTATTCATTCTGTATGAAAAGTAATAAAACTGAAGAGGTTGATTTCAAATTACGCTTAGGAATACTGCAGAGAAGCGCATTAAGTTGTAGAAGTCAAACAAACATCAGGGAGTGGAGAAATGTATAGCCAGAGCACATTACTTATACTTACCATCTTGGAAAAGAAAGGAGCATGCCTAACTCTAGGCAGCAATATTTCACAGATAAAAGAAGTTAATTTGTTTATCTTGTGCAAAAAGTGGGAGAACACCAAAAAGCTTAATAATTTAGTCTCCAGTACATGTTTGTTATTAATATTTACCTTTAAGGAAAGGTGGAATTGGTTTTATGTTTAAGAACATCATCTTTGTTTTTAAAGAATGACACGATGAGTAGGTTGATAAGGATGTTTCTATATAAATAATGAGGGAATTTCAAGAACGGACTGATAAAATCCTTGTATATAATTTCATAAATGTGATAACTTTCTTTTTCACAAAAAATATTTATTTTTAAGGATATTTCTTGGAGGAAGTTGTCTCCATTAGTACTGGATAAATAGCTTATCTATGCACATTCCAATGAATTAAAACATATTTTGAATGTTCATGTCATTTATTCTAAAGTGGACCATATGATAACATTGGATTTCTCAAACCCATGGAGACTAATGAGTATTTCTTGAGCACCTATTATTTGGCAGTAAACCAAGCAAAAGGGGTGTGACAGTGAAAAATAACAGGGAAAGTCTTTCCCCTGAGGGACAGTAACCAAACACATAAATTTTTAGTTGGTGTCATATACTATAAAGTAAAATAAATCTTAATGAGGAGGCTAGGAGTTGGATGCCCTATTTAACAGGAGGTGGTCAACCAAGGAAGGTCATTCAGACGTAGGGAGTTTTCAGTTGACACTTTTAGGAACTGAAGATTAAGCCATGTTTATAATTGTATATATAAAGAAATATATGCAGAAATAAAAGAATTACTAAGATAGGTACTGTAGGAATCTTGAAGCAAGAAACACTAGTAGACATCCTAAGATAAACCCCTTGTTCTATGAGACCTTTAGTAGGTTATATGTTCTAATTCATTCTGAATTCTACTGGCTTGTTTCTTCTCCCTATAATTAACATTTTGTACGAAAAATAATTGGGGATTATGTTTGAATGGAATCTGAGAACAACATTTTGTGGATCACACAATCAATATCTTCATTTTACAAGTGAAGAAACTGAAGCTCAACTAGGTAGCTCACTGGCCCAAAGAGACAGACCAGGAACCCAAACCAATGCTTGCTGTCCCAAAGCAGTCATCTTCTCACTTCTATATATTAAGCAAAGTTGACCTCAGTTTGGCACGACTGGCTTCCTGGATGTTGCAGAACATGCGGCCTTAATTCTGTGTCACTGCTCTTGCCCCTGAGGTGCCCTTTGCCTGGACTGCCTCTCCACCACCAGTGAACTTATCCATGATCCAATGTCAGCCTCTCAGGCTGCCTCCACGGGGCTCTTCCTATGACCAGGCTTCCCTTGGGAAAGAGCTTTGAATCCTCCCCTGAATCCTGCTCTTTGAAATCTTAGGTTTCATGTGTGGTTGAGATAGTGCTGAACAGTCAATGATAGAATTCTTAATTTTTCCTGTGCTGTGATACTGGCCTACTTCTGTATCCTGAAACTTTGGACAACACTATTATTCTGAGTTGTAATCTAAGAAAGCTCACTCCAAACCCTTATGACTATCCCCACCTCATTTTTTCGGCCCTAATTCAACAATAATAATCCTATATACGATTAATTTTGACAGACAGGTGTAAAAATGTGTACATATTATTGATGTGAGTTATATCACACTTCAGTGTTCATTTCCAATGGAAAAATACATCCAACCCTTCATTTCTACTTTTAACAATTGAAACATCTTGTGACTCAACACTTAATACTTAGAAAGGGAACTTATCAGTATAGTAACTGGCTATTCTCTTAGCTTTCTCACAGAATAAAAGTACAACTTTTATTCACATTAGAAGTTAGTGACCAGTTAACTGATTAACTAATTAACTAATGATTTAATATATTAAGTATGATTTGTGGATGGCAATTTGGAAGCAAAGCACTGTGACAACTTAGGAGTGGAATCCAGAAAGGTGTTTGCATAGAATTTTTTGATGCTTCATATTTATAGCCAATCTATTTTGGTTAGGTGATTATTCTTATTAATAATAATCTGACATACTGACTAAAACAATATTCTCACTGACTTAGACAAAAGCATACATCACTTCTGTCTGGAGCCAAAATCAGTATACTTTAATTATTGAAAGTTATAGAGTTTCTCACGTAAGTTGATTCATAATAATTTGTATTTTAAAATGGAAATGTCAACTGTCATTAAGGTATACCAGTAACTAGAGGAAGTTTTATCAAACTTTATAGTAACTACAGAACAGATGCTCATTCTGTGCTAGTTCTCTCTCCTCTTTTATCCACAGAGTAGACAGCATGGAGATTGAAATATCATAGTCAGATTGTTGTATTTAAGAATGCAGACTCTGGAATCCAGGTACCAGCACTTGCTAGCTCAACACATTAGAAAAGTCTGGAAACAGATAGTTGTGAGCCAATCATTATGGTTATTATTTAGAAATAGAACTCCAGAATTTGTAAACGAATTACAGATGGGACAAAACAGGTACACAGTTCAGGAGATTTGGAGCAGAAGACAAGCACTAAAGTTACTTAAACTAAACTACAAGGAAGACTGTGGGGACAAGAACTAAGCAAATACTTAGTTATTAGAACCAATGTTACTTTTCTAAGCCAATCTGTGGTGCACTCAGGTGCTAGGGTAGGGTAAAAATACTGCAATGAAGTCAACATGAGCCACACTGCCCCTAACTTGTCCACAATCTAGGCATGAAGACTGGCAATGGTATGCCAGGAGGCTTCAGGGTCTTTCTTTACCACACTATTTATGAGTACCCCTTCACCAACTTTGCCTCTTTCTTTGGTGGTTTCCACCCTCTTAAATTCTTCTTTGTCTGCAACCACTATGGTAGGGCCTTCAATAGGTGATCTGGATGAAGATGAAATAGCATTTGGTGCCTTTGATAGCTTTGGCCTCAAAGGGATGAGTAGGACCCTAGGCAAGCCCCATAATCACAGTACCTTCAGCAAAAGGTGCCGAGCTCACCTACGGTATCTCTGGAGGGAACCCATCATGGCTACATCAACCTCATGAAGAACTGAGTTGAGAGTACTGATTAGGGAAGATGAGGACATTCCCGCTCCTTCCAACCAGCTGGTTGAGCCTTTCCCCTCCTTATTCTTGTTCATAACTCCTCACTCACTCTACCCGTAACATTTTCCTCATTATGTCTCACTTTTTCTTTGTTACTGTACATCAGTAATTTCCGCAAGCTACATATTTCCAACATTGATGTCTGGGTGTTTCCTTTCCCTTGCGATAAAGTCATAAAGCCAGGCACTGGACAGAGACTCCACAGAAAAAGGTCCAGTTCAAAGTTTCTTCCCACAGCTAGTAAAGATCCTTAAGCTGTGCCTCCCCTTTTTTAATGCTTTACCTAAGCCACCCCTGTACCACATACCAATACCTTCCAAAAGCATAACCTCATCCAAAGATCACCCAGCTCTGAATCTAAAGATTCTGGCTACTATCTTTAAAAATGTAAAAAAAAGCAATTATTTTCAGGGGAAAAAGGGTCTCCTTTCCCAAAACCCTTAATACATAGACTGTCTTGTGATGAGTGAGAGATTCAGAGATCTAGCCCAAGCCAGAGGGACCTGAGTACTACTTGAATATATTGTAGGAAAAAAATTGTGCTTCAGTGGAAAACTATACGTTTATTGTAGCATACTCTTCAACATTTCCTGATTCTGATTCTATAGGAGTTATTTTATGACTCTGTAAGTTATGGATCACTGATAACAATACAAAATATAAAATAAATCTTGTCTATAGACATGCAAATTAATTGTTTAGAGTGGAGAGACCAACCCCCTATTCTCCCCACCTGTAGCCCACACATGGGGAAAAAATAATATTGTGTCCATTTGCTCATTTATTTTAATATTCCTGATCTACAAATGTTTCTGTTCTTTTGAATTCACCTTTAAATAGGCTATAACATATGTCTGGTTCCTTTACTATGAGTGAAATAAAATCTTTAACATGTGTTCATTTTACATTTGTATGACAGTAACAATTTTACCCTTTTTTTGAAAATCACTTTTAACAACTTTGGAGGTCTTCCACTGAGATGTCAGTTTTGAGCTCAAACCGATTGAGAATTTCATGCCCATCATGAAGAGAACAACTCTTTAATAGCTGGACCAGTGAGTTTTTGTATTCCAGTCTTTACTATTGACCCACAGCTGAAATCTTAGATTTAAAGATGTAAGCTCTCTTTATCTCTGTTTCTATGCCTGTATGTCAGTGATTCAGAAAAGCTTTCATCTCTTATTTTGTGGGTATTTAACACTTTCTATTTTATATATAAAAATATTGAATATAGGTATTCTATTTACTGCTAGATGGTAGGAATATATTACATTACAAAGTCTTTTTAGTAACAAAAGCATTGTTACCAATTGGCTTGTAGAGGTTAATAAGGACATATATAAATACAATATTTCTAAACTCCCAAGAAAATAAGGAAGTTTGATTTCTAATGCTTTAAATATGCTAGATTAAGGAAATATTTTTAAAAAACAATTAAAGAGTCCGAATTCATATAATTTAGGTAAATCTTTGGTATATGAGATGAGTTAACAATTTTGGTATAATAAAACAGCTATGTCTTCTCTGAGTTATCAGTGTTAAATATGATATAAACTTTTAAACATTCTATTTAGGTATGCTTTTCTAAATTTATAAAGATTTTCAGATCAAATAAGCTAAAATAACACCAAATCTGTTGAAGACACTGAAAGGTGTAAATCTGTGTTTTGCTAAATTAAATCATTATTCAAAAAACTTTATTTCAACAGCAATTTTTTTATGGTATGTCACCTTGAATAAAACTTCCAAGATCTTTAGGTGACTTAAACCTGCAACTGCTATTAAATTAAGTGAATGGATATTCATTAGATGCCTAGATCATTTCTAAGTAAGAACAGAATACTAAAAGGTTGATCTCTAAGTATAATTTTGTTTATATGTTTTTGTTTATTTTTATATACTATACAGAGGCATCTTTGAGTCTGCTACTGAATATTTGATTCTTTTGCTATTTTGCCATCTCTGCCATTTTAAGAAGTTGTATACAGTTGTTAGTAGCTAGAGAAAGTTGTGTTACATGTATTTATTAGCTCTGCAAACCTTCTAAAATAAAAGTGTATGACAAGACATTCTTAATTATCCACTTCATCTCTTCCCCAGAACAAAGTAATCATAAACTGGGTTCAGAATTTTTTATTGTTGCCCTCTAAATCTCTTTACATTTTTCAAACTTACTGAGGATCCCAAATAATTCTTCTTTTTATATGTGTAGTTGGGTTATAATTAATGATATTTACCAATCAGTATTGAAAATTGAAACTAAGAAGTTTACTAAATGCTTATTTATTGATTTGAAGATAGCAATGATAAATTACTGATACTAATAAGATTAGTAATATTATAAAGTTAGTTCTGAGCTCACACACACCCTGAGATCTGTCCTAAGTTAAAGTTTGTTCCAGAATACAAAAGAGCATAATAACAGACAAGACTTGGAAATTAATTTTATTTGCCTTACTGTACTACATGAGTCTGAAAATCTATGTGTTAAAATCTTAGGAAATTTGCTCAATTTTTATGGGCTTGTCTCCTTGGTTTGCTGTTTATTGCCTTAACTAACAGTATGAAAAGTTATTCTCCTTTTCTTTGCAATCTGACATGAGAGCACATATTCTGTATCGCATTGGAATAATTTTCCTTGATTTATATTGATTTTATTGTCTTTTATTGTTTAAGAAAAATAAAGGTTCCTCAATTTTGAAGGACCTAAGACTATTTACAATCACATTACTGTATGTTTATTTTTTATTATTATTTTCAAATGGGTAGCCAATTACAATTTCTCAGGCACTTACGGTTCTAAATTAAATTTCCAAATCACCTAAAAAATGTGATTTTAGTTTCCTAAATTCAAATCTTAAATGTAAAATAAAGTACAATTTTCAGGCTATCTTTTACACCTAAAAATATCTTTGAGATTTCCTATAGAGGTACCCTATAAAATCGCAGATTTATTTTTTCTTCTTATGAAAAGAGAAGCTCTAAAAATAGTGTATTTGATTTATTACTATTTATGACTCTCATCGAAAGTACTGTCAAATGGGAAAGCTGCTCAGCCTTCCATAGGTTAAATTTATATAGTTAAAATGTTATCAATATAACTATTATAGAGATGGCATGTTTCATAAGACATCTCCAGATATTAGTCAATGTCCTTGCTTTTTATAATAGGTTTTAACCTAAGGAACACTGAAAAAACATAGTAAGAAATAGTTCTGTCACATTTTCCTCTATGTAGCAGAGTCCTGGTGGTGGCTTGCCTGATGACATTAGGCAAACAGTATGGTGTTAGCAGTCATAAGTTGAGTTATTATTTGAAATGTTTATATGGCTGTAAACTCATTTCTTTAATTTGGTTCTAGCATCTTCTAGGTCAGTGATTTTCAGTTAACCATAAACATCGATATTAATAATGGAGTTCTGTTGTTGTTGTTTTGTTGTTTAATATCAATATTAAGACTCCAGATACAATGAACTTCTTAATAGTCTCTATATGCTATATGGTGTTGATATATTCTTACTAAAGACTTGATATATAGTATATATATATATATATTTTAAACTTTTGGAATTATGTTATGTATCAAAATGTTTCTTTATAAAAATTGTGTATTCATTTTTATAACAGATGTAATGTTCCTTGAATCCTTTGAAAAAATCCTTAATCATTAAGCTTAGAAGACATTTTGTCTAAAACTTATTTTGGACTGACCTGATTATCTGGTTTTTCCCCCCACATGCCACAGCATCAGTCTAATTTCCTTGTCATATATTATTCTTGTTATGAACTGTCATCAGACGTTTCGCTTCTGAAAATTATCAGTAATAAACTAACCCCAGCCATTTAACATCTTTGTCATCTACAGATTATGTTTTACTTCAATCCTTCTCTGAATGTTCTGTAGCTATAAGCTAGAGTTCCTGTTGTACTCAAAGGACTGTCCCAGAGTTCTGTGAAAAAGGACTGTTCCAGGTATTTTGAACTTTGAAGAATAGACTTTTGAGTACAGGCTTCTGATGGCATCCTATAGACAACATTAACACCATACAAGGATGTTGAATAAGAGTTTCTAGAACTCTGCAGTTAAAAAGTGGTGGAATTCATGAGACTGCTAACCCAAGATCCATTGCAACAAGAATTAATTACATAGGACTAAATGAATTGATGAGGGATGATGGTGGGTTTTTAAAAATATTGTTGACGTTTTAATATATATTAATATTAACAAATATGATATTTAATATATATCCTGTGTTATCTATTATACATACAAACACATATAAAGCCTTTAATTTGGAGCTATCTGTAAGTCCTAACGATTTAATATTTTAATAGACTGCACTGGTAGGCTGAAGTGAAACTTTTAAAATTAAGATGCATTTTCACTGACACCCAGAAATTCAGAAACTCTAATTGCATCTCTTTACTTTTCATGGTAGTATAGTTATTTCCATAGGTTCTTTAAAAATCTGTCCTCTTTTTTCCCAGGATATAATTGAAAATGTTGGTTATGCAACCAAAGACTTATCTGGAATGTCCTGTTTAAGAACGATGCTCATATAATCGGGTTTGCCCAGCCGCTTTTAAGGCGCTTTATGGGACCAATTTTTACAAAGCCTGCCCAGGAAGAGTGGTCTGGTATCTATCTGGCTTACAGGGTCCAGGCTTACAGGACGTAAGCAAGGTTACTTCCAGGCAGGCCAGTAACATTGGGATACTGGGGTCCTCCAAAAGAGAGGTATGTGCCCAAATTATATATATATATATATACATATATACACACACACACACACACACACACACACACACACATACATATATATATGTATATATATATAATAGGTGAAATCTGAAGAAAGAATTTCGTGAGTTTGTGTCCTAGCTTCATAATAGTAAAAAATAAAAAACTTTTAAAGGATTTTACAGTCCAATATGAGGTTCTTCACGAAAACATCCAGCATAGCAAGCTTAAGAAGGCCTACATGGTAAGTTTGTGCTTTTTCTGCCTTATGCAAATAACCAGGTTAAACCTAATACAGCTGGTAGCCTTATTTTGTGACCAAACAAAAACATCTTTCTATGGTTTTTCTTTTTTTTATCATAAGGGAGAAGACTATTGGGAAAAAATGTATTCTTCAACAGAAATTATACACTGAAACCAATCTTTCTGTGTTATTGGATTCTGTTTCTATTAGAGCTATTATACAGCCCTGTAAATTGTAAATAACTAATAGCAGTTCAGAATAACCCCTCTTCAGGAAGAGAAGACAGGCCTTGGGTGCAGATGCCAGCTATCCCCACCAAGAGAATCAGGAACATGAATTTCTCCCCCATCTTCAGAATTCAATTCTTAGCCTTGCTATACTTGAAATGTTCCCTTTCCTGATATGTGAGGCTACTTGCCTCTCAGCTTTCCAGGAGCCCTTTTGGGGAACGTTGCATCCTATTAAACTTTAATCTTGTTATCTGAAGCTAGATAGAGTTCAGAAACTAGGGAACAGGAGAAGGGATTCTTAAGCCAGGACCTGGGACTCAGGTTTATTATTTTTTTAATTTCAAAAGACTTGAAGGTTTTTATAGTAATTTGTCCATTTGTATGTTTTCCCTAGTAACAAATTATATATTATGAATATACCATGTATTTTTAAGAAATAGGATATCTGAGAAGGTGCAAATAGTAGAACCAGGACGGTAGTGGGTGTTCAACGTCCTTGTCACCCTCCCTCCATGAGCAGCATCTCCTCTTAGCAGCCAAAGCAGAAACTCAACAGCAGCTGAAACTAGCACCTTTCTTCTTTTTGCCTGAGCTACTTGGATGCCATAAACTTCAACCCTAAAGTGTGGCAGAAACAGAAGACACCATCCTCTATAGAAGAAACAAATCTATTACAATGGAAAATATTGGGGGTTAGGTTAAACAGGGACCACACTTTTTTTTTAAATTTTATTTTAACATCTTTATTAGAGTATAATTGCTTTAAAATGTTGTTTTAGTTTCTGCTGTATAACAGTGAATCAGCTATATGTATACATATATCCCCATATCTCCTCCCTCTTGTGTCTCCCTCCCACCCCTCTATTTGGACACAAAGCACTGCGCTGATCTCCCTGTGCTATGCGGCTGCTTCCCACTAGCTATCTATTTTACCTTTGGTAGTGTGTATATGTCCATGCCACTCTCTCACTTCATCCCAGCTTACCCTTCCCCCTCCCCGTGTCCTCAAGTCCATTCTTATGGAATTTGCTAGCATAAAATATTTTGTTTATATGGTCTAAATTTTCTCTTTGAATTTTTTTTCTGTTGGAGGGTAAGACAGACAAACTGTATGTGACACAACCCAAAAGACACTGCCCAGAGCAGTGACATAGGAAACCTGAGGAACCTAACATCCAAGGCTCTCTGGGAGGCATGGAAGGACACAGTTACTGGTTCTTGACTTCTTCGACACTTGCAGGAAGTCTGCACTTGTATATGACCTGCTTGATGCTCCCTCAGGATTTTCAGGCTTGCAGAACCTGTTTAGTTCTGAGGACTGGCCTTTGTCTCTCTGCTTTGCAGAAGGAAGGAAGCGGGCCTGCAATCACAGCAATATTTAGCTATGGGTCCCAACTGGGCCTGAAGGACTTTTTTGTGTTGACTATGTTCCCTTACATGAAGTCCACAACTTAGACCCAGTCCATTCCGTAAGGTCAGGTTCATGACTGGCATTGATACTGGCCTTCGGTATCTCCACTATCACAAGACCAGACTGTTTGGATCAGGGCCTGCCTGGGCTCTGCTCAGAGGTTGGTACTAGTTTGTTTTGAGTAACCTGTTGACTTTTCTTTCTCCTGAGACAAATCCACTGTAACAAATGTCTCATCCTTTGCCTGGGTTTACTTTTTTGAAGATCCTGTTCCTTCTGGGGAAGGATCTGAGGTGTCTTTCTCAAGAAGGTCTCTGTCCTGGGCACCAGAGTGAAGCTTAACTTCACTCTGGCAAGGGAGGTCCCCAACCCAGAATCCACTTCTGAATGCTTTCCTAATATGAGTCCTTTGTGTTCTAAATCAGTGCCCTAACTCTTTCTCAGGAACTAAAACTTAGGGATTTATACTCTTGCCTATTGAGTGTGCCCTATCTTTCCTCCACCTGTGTAGTTCAGCTACACTGTGCCAGATTTTATTTTTGGTGCAGGGAGTGAGGATTGAAAAATATGTTTCCTCTGTTCCCCAGTCTGATGTGCCTCTGCAAGTCTATGGCCAGTATCAAAGTAGGACCATCTCAGAACTACCTGTCCTTTTCCATCCACAGGTATGGGTTAGCAATAGTACTATCCATGGTGGGCAGCAACTGCTTTGTGATTACTTCTTCCCCATGAACTTCTTAATGATTTGTTCCAAGGAACTGGGAAACCTTGGTTATGGAGTCTGCTCCTGAACCCTTAGAAGGGTGTCTAAGGAGGGAAAGGTGATTCGGTAAAGAGGCCAGAATTGTACCTTTCTCATCTGATACAATAGTATGGATTAAGAACCTTAATAGGATCTACTGTTTCTTCCACATACAGCCATATATTAGCTGGGTGCAGCTTTACTCCTTGAGTTCTTGGAAATGACCCCATCATTTTCAAGGTCGTCAAAGACTGGAGTTTTGTTTTGTTGTTTTTTTTTTTTTCTTGCGGTACGCGGGCCTCTCACTGTTGTGGCCTCTCCCGTTGTGGAGCACAGGCTCTGGACGCGCAGGCTCAGCGGCCATGGCTCACGGGCCCAGCTGCTCCATGGCATGTGGGATCCTCCCGGACCGGGGCATGAACCCGTGTCCCCTGCATCGGCAGGCGGACTCTCGACCACTGCGTCACCAGGGAAGCTCAAGACTGGAGTTTTTGCAGGAATTTTTGCTCATCCCTATGTCTTTACTCTCAGAATTTCTTCTTGTAACTCCAGCTGCCCCACAAAATCTGGTCTTTCCTTGGATCAACCCAGACATAGAACCCAGTCCCAACTTGAAGTTTACCCCCAAACCCCACTTCCACACACACACACAAAACCCCCACACAGACGACTGAGCAATATATCCTCTATTACATACATCGTAAGAGTGACAAAGCAAGAGGGAAGTGTTAACACATCCCATGGTAAGTAATGTAACAACCTCTCTTAGTACCTGTTGGTCTTCCATGTCCTTTGAGGTGTTCTGCCCTGAGAACACCCTGAGATCTATCAAGTCCCCTCATCTACCCATGGAGTGCCTACCCTGCTGGTACCTCTCTCCCAAGTCCTTATCACCCCTAACATTTTAAATGTTCAAGTCTCCTACATCCTACTCTAAGCCACACACCCAAACACACTGTGTTGTGGAAAATGAGTAAGGATTTCTCTGTAGCAAAATCCAATTTCTTATGAGATCACCTGGGATTACACAGAGCAGGATTTATGGTTGTACTGAATTACATATATAGTCATTTCCTCTGTGAATGGTTGCTTGATTTTTCTACTCTATTCTATAACTTCACCCAACCTATTTGCTTTCTAATATTTTCAAAAATAAATAATAAAGTTACTTGACTGTGTGTATATATTATACACACACACATGCATACATATGTCTACATGTGAGCTATACATAAAACAGAGTTGGACTAATGTCAGTTTCAGTATTAAGATTACAAACTGCTTAAATCAAGCACTACATTATTTACTTTGACTTCCTCAATTGCCCTCCAATTTTAATGAGCCTTGGTCTAGGACACCACACCTTCTCACCCATATGATGGGGTTTTATCAAGATTGACAGCTCCTTTTTTGGCAGTTCTTTCCTGTAATAAAAGCTTCTCCATAGTCAGCTCTCCACAAAAACTTAGACTTCAACTTGTGGCCTGCCCCTTAACTGCTCTCACTGAACTGCAGGAAGTTTGTTTAGAAAATTCCCTCAAAATCCTAGGGTCTCTGGTGTTATTATTTATGTAAAGACTCACTGTTTAGATTTGGGAATAAGACAAACTGAGTTCAAATCCCTGTTCTGGTACTTATCAGTTATATGAATTGGTGTAAGTCATTTTCTTTGATATTCAGTTTTCTTATATACAATATGGAGATTAGCATCTTTAGTCTATCTTAAAAAAATCTACACACACACACACACAAATATACAGGCACAGGATGAAGACTCCTAAAAAAGAAGAATAAGGAGGAAAGCCTAGCAATATTGTTTGGAAAATATAATAGAAAGCTACCATAGTTAAAGTAGTGTGGTCCCAAAGCAGAACAAGATTAAAACGAACAAACAAAAAGAAACAGAAAAGAGTTCAAAACCAATTTAAAGATCCACAGAAATTTTGCATTTGATTCAAGTCATTCAAATAATTGGAAAAAGTTACAGTCAACATACTCCACTGAGGAAGATGGGAAACTGAAAAGTGCATTTTCAGAATGATGAGTTAGTGTTCAGAACACCTGGGTACTTGAACTCCCTTTTCTCCCCCTGGTGAGAACAGGGACCTCCTGACACAGAGTTTATACAGGAACTTGGATGTCTCTACATATTTTCATAAATTTTCTTGGACTGATAATGAAGGCCACAAGTAAACGGTGGCTTTGTTAGGGCAATAACTCAGCTTTCCAGGCCCAGCAGGCCCTAGGAGGTTGAGCAGGGAATCACCCACAGCTGCCTGACATCTTCAAGACTCTGAGGGACAGAGGAAGCTCCTGTAAGAAGTGCTGTATCCACTAATGACACTGGAGGGAATCTTTTTTTTTCTATATTGTGTGAGCATCTCTGACAATGTGCTATTTCTTCCCATTAATCATAGGCCCACCTTACTATCTGAAGAGCCCACCTACAGAGTATGAAATTAATTCTTTACCTCATTCCTTTTATGAAAATCAGTATCAGTCAAATCAAAGATTTAAAGGTAAAGAAAAAACACAAAACACTGGAGCTTTTTTTTCTTAAGCGTCTCAGAGTGGGAAAGTTTTTCTAAATATGGCTGAAAAACTACTTTCAAAAGTTATCAATAAACTCAAATACATGGGGAAAACATTTCTCTACTTGGGAAAAGATATATATATAGACATACAGACTAAAAAGCCAAAAACACTGGACAAATTGGAAGAAACTACTTTCCATCAAATATTGAAGGATTTATCTCCTTAATGTATAAGCCGCTCTTACAAAACAATAAAAATATAAAACATTCAGTAGGAAAAAATGAGTATATGGCAAGAATACAGCTCAAAGGAAAGTAATGTAAGTAATTTTAAACCTTTGAGAAAAATGTTCAGCCTTCGTCATAATGTAAGAAATCCAAATTGAAACCACAAGTTGACATTTTTAAACTGCCTGATTGACAAAGCTAAGAAAGTTTAATAAATAACCATATCAGATAGGATATAGGTGGAAAAGGCACATTTACCTTTGATTACTATGGAACATAAATGGTTCCAACCACCATGGAAGACAACTAAATGACATCTTTAAAAATTTGAAATGCATATGCCTGCATCAACAATTCTATTCCCACAAATGTATCCAAAAGATTTACCATGGATGCGTATTGAAGAATTTCAATACAGTAGCTCGGTGATAGAAAAGAACAGAAAATAACAAAAATATTCATCAACAAGGACCTAGTCAAGTAAATAATGTATGTTCATGCAACATTAAGCTATGCAGTAGCTTAAAAGGACTCAATTTCCACTGAGTGATACAGAATTGCCAAAATATATAAGAGCAAGGTGAAGAAAAATGTTTATAGTAGGTTACAGTTGTGTTACATGCTAGAGGCCATGTATCTCTATGTTCTTATATATATGCACAGACTACTGGCAGGTATTCAAGAAACTAGGAAAGTTAGTAGTCAGTGGATAGTGGTACTGGAGGGCCAGGGAGCAAAAATGTGAGAGGAACTTTTTTTTTTTATTGAATGACTTTTTTGTTTTCAAATTATAGACTATGAGCATCTATTACCTTTTCAAATAAATGAATAATGAAATAAGAAAAAAATACATAATAAATAATACAGTCATCCATGATAATCTGAGCATAGAAGAAAATGTCAGGGGATGTATGGATGCTTTTTCATCTATTTAAAAAAATTATATTGATTCCAATGTTTCGTGTGTGTGTGTGGGTGCGGGTGTGAATTTCTCTCTCTGCTTAAGAAAATAGTTTTCTTAGGTACTATTTTCTTATATATCAATTTATCTTAGTAAATTACAATTCAGGCAAATTAATTATCAACATCAAATGAAACAAATGTTTTGTTTTGAAAAAAATGCTAAAGAATAACCACACCAAAAACTATATTCAGCTTTTATATGCTTTTGTATTTAGTATATTATACTGATGGTTTTATTAAAATTTGTTTTTCATTAAAATTAGTAAAAGGCTTTGGATTTTTTATCATAGTTAATAATTTTCTGAATAATGCTTACATTTAAAGAGCAAATGATTAATTATATGGTCATATTCTAGATTTTACACCATTACTTAAGAAAAACGTGTTGAATACAAATTTAACCTGGTAATTAGAAATATTCAAAAATTATCTGCCCATTTTTTATCTTTTTATTTAGCTCATTTTATAAACATTTTTGCTACTTGGAGAATAAAATTATCCCCATGAGTGTTATGATTAGAATTTCAGTAGTACTCACTTAGCAGACTTCAAGTAGATCTTTAGTAGTGAGTTAACTGAATTAATCCATGGCACATCAGTGGCCAAAATGACATCATTAAATACTTGTGCATAAAGTACCAGTTATGTTACTTTAAAAAAATACTCATAGATAGAATTATTGTTTGCAGCAGGGTTTAAAGAAACTTATTTCACTTATTTAGTAGCCAGCTCAACATAAAAATTTTTGTAATTTCTCCTTTTTCTATTTCTCTATTTTTCTCTTTTCTCTCTCTCCTTATATCCTTCTTTTTATGGGAGGAATCACAATAGTTAACTATGAAAGGAAAAGAGGATTGGAAACTCTATTTTTATATTTTTATCTGATCGTACTATTTAAAATTTCTATCTATAGAATATACAATAATGAAGGTATGTCATTTGTATTTGTAACAGGAAACATTTTAAGTGGATGTCTGGGAAGGACATTACGTGTCCCTCTCCCCCTTGCTTTTTATACTTTTACAAAAAGATTATGACAATTAAAGAAAAGTATTTTGAGAATATATTTAAAAGGCTGGATCCTATGTGATCACTGTCTATGTGATTATTTGCAGATCCCAAGACAATGGTTCAAGGACAGGTGGTTTATTTGGGAGGTGACCCTGGGAGACCCTGACAGAGGAACAGGGAAATGAGACAGAGAAGGAAAGAGAGCCCACAAAGTTCACGTTTTCATGTCAACTAACTGGTCTCAGTCCCCACTAGGACGAAGCTGGGGGCCAGCATGGCACCTGTGTCTCAGAGTCATCTTATCAGGGATCACTAGCTAAGCGTTAATTCTCTGGCCATTCAAGCTTGCAGCAGCCTGGGGACAGGAGGCTCTGGCTGCCAGAAAGAATCCTCAGCAGGAAGTAAGGGCAATTGTGCATGCAGTGGTAATGCCTGAGAGGGTACAAGCAGGAAGCTTCAGCACTGCTTTAATCCCTGCCACTTAAAGTGATGGTGCACTTGATCATAACTTCCTGTGGTCTAAAGTTTCAAGTGTGTCTTCCCTCTCTACTGCCCTGATTTGGCTACTCCTGAGACTTGGGAGCTGGTCAGGACTTCTAGACAGGACTTGCCTGGAAGGAGAGTGAGGCCAGCTGGAGAGCAGATGAACGTCAGGTCCATCATGGGTGTAGTGTTTCATTTATGTTTGCCCATGTGGAAGGTATTTTGCTTCTACAAACATCCTCCATTTTTGTATGGGGATGATCCTCCCCCATGCACATCCTTTCAGTTCACATGAATCAGGGTGAGAACATGCTGGTTTAAGTCAGGACAGTTTAAATAGGGCAGAGTAAATACTAGGATCTTTGCTAAGAATACCAGAAAAGATCTTTGCTCTGGAGCTGAAGTTGGAAAGATTCTGCCCTGGCACCTCTGTCTGCCATTATGTGATCACAGGGAAAGAACCTCTCGGAGTGGATCAGTGAGAGAGAGTTGTGAGCTCAAGAGTGAGAGAAATTAGGTTCTGAGCCATCATTTAGAGGTACAGTCCCTGTCCCCGCCAGCCTGGGTGACCATAACCTCCTTGAATAAGTCGGTTGGAGTAAGACTTTCGGATTTGAATCCGGAAGGCTTCTAAATGCAATATTAGATTATCAGGTTATTATAACATAGAAAGTAATATTAACGTCCTATTTAAAGAATTTTCAGCAATAAGCAAATCTTTAATAAACAGAAGCAAGTGTGACCGTGGCTAAGTTTTAAAAATTTTTTAGTGCCCTTAGTATCCTCAGTAGTAGACTGAAGTCAATCACTGTACTGACATAAGAGAGGGGCTGTGAACGCTAAACAAAAGCTACTAAAATTGTCAATTGTACAGTTTTTGTCACATCATATCATGAGCTCCATGAGGACTAAGACTCTGTCTGGTACCTATTTGTTAACCACTGTAAATCCAGCACCAACTATGCTGCTTGCACATAGTAAACCATCAACAGATGCATGGATGGAAGAAAGCAGAAGTGACGGTCAAAAACTGAGCAACCGTTATGGTACCAGCACCATCAGAAGACACTGGGCAGCCACAAACAATCAGTACAGCCCTACTGGTAGGCATGCCTACTGAAAATGAGCTAGGAAGAATGCGGAAACAAATATTAAAATGCCAATTATATGTAGGTATTTTCTTATACACAGTATATGCTACCTCACATCGTTCTAAAGCTTTGGCTATCTTTGGTTTTTACCTTCAGACTAGCATAGATGGGGTGATGTTGCCCACTGGTTATTATTTTATGAAAAAAAATTGCCAGAATATATTTTCTTGATTACATGGATCTTTTATATAGACTTCTTTACTCTTGAGAAAAGAATCATAACTAAATCCCTCCAAAATTTTCCCTCATAAGCAGTGCCTTGCCTGTGCTATATAATTCTGCTGTTAAAAGGACACTTCGGGATTATATTCTGAGTATATGCATGGTACTACCGTGGAAGTAACTTCATTTTAAGTCTCTCAATATGAGCTGGCTGGTTTTACTATTACTTTTGAGTCATGACTCCTTTGATAAATATCATTTTTAATGCTTCCCTCCCTCCCCCAGGCCTAAGATAGAATAGTACTCAGAATCGGAGAGTTTAAGGTGTGGCTTTATGTCACATGGAAAGGGCAGAATAGAGCCAGAGTAAAAACCCACCTTTCCACACCCTAAAACATTCAAGGTCTAAGGCCTGTCCTAGGACTGAATCCAACAGTAAAACTGAAATTCATATTTTGATCAGATAACCAATTCAAGCATTCAAGAATATGTTCATCAACTTGCATGCTATTTTTTACCATCCCACTATACCAGGGTAACTTTCCCAGATTCTCATTTACTCAAGGGCTACCTCTTCCTTTTACCAGTGTTTCCTCTTGATATGTCCACAGGAATAGGAGCTAATTTCAATATACGTTGGTTAATTCATTAAACAAATATTTGTTTAGAGCCTAAAAGAAAAAGCCACTGGGCTAACACTGATTAAAGTAAAACATAATGAGAATCATAAATGCCCTGCAACAGGAACACCAATAATAAAACTGCAATACCCAACTTTTCTTAAAGTCAATGGAATATCTTACATCAGTCAACTGGGGGACTCAAATTGTCTATTCCCAGAATAAACACTTTGTTTTATCCATAGTAGGCCCTTGATGGAGCAGAATGGAATCATATTTGACATTCATTGGGTTTGGCAACTGCCATCACTGTTTAATCAGATACTTATAAGAATTCTTCATTTGTTATTATTGTTTCTAAATTACAAAAAAGACAAAGATCAACAATTATTCAGTACTTTGGGCTTCAATCAAAATAAACTCAATGGAGTGTATCAGTCATATCCCGTCCCACAAACTTCCATTTCACTGTACTATCAATAATACTTCCTCCAGCATAGTGGATGAAATCCTGTGAGTTAACTTGCTTATTTATCAACAGTCACAAAGACCACATTTCACTGTAGATGAACTGTCCATTTTCAATTTGTGACTTTTTTTCTTTGTGTATGAAGGAATTGAGAAAGAATCAGGAAATTAAAGGTGAGCATTCTAGCTAAAAAAAAAAAACAAAACACTGACTCTATTCATTTTCTACTTAATCTCATAAAATACCTTTCTTTTTCTAGAAACTAACCCCCTTCCTTCAAATAACAACAAGAAAATGACATTTGCAGTACTTCAAACTAAAGTATGTATCATGGTATTGCAAATGTTTTCTAAAAGGTCAAAACACATTTTCTACGGTAAAGATTGTTGGTCCAGAATCAACACAAATTTTTTAAATTATACTGTTTAAAATCACTGAATATATATGTGAATATATACATTACATGTATGTAATTGTGTATGTGTACACACACACATTTCATAGATTCACATGCAAGATGTTCCTCCCTCCCTCCCTCTCTCTCTCTCTCTCTTTCTTTCTAAAACACATTGAAAAACACAAATTCCTTAAGGGTATTGCTTGGGTCTTCTATTTTATTTTTATATTCTTTCTACAGCACTTATATTGAAGACAAGGAATACAATGGTGGCATTCAATAACTGCTTTCTAACTATATATGATAAAGGAAAATTTAAAGGCTCTATTGTCCATAGAACACAAACTACTTAATAGTGACAATATGTATAGCCTTGTATTATAATGTTAATATAGAAGTACATAATATAATTATATGAAATAATCATTATCCATTTTAATAATAAAATATATATTATATAGTACATTATAAATACCGATACTATATAACACACAGTATAATATAAAATCCAAAATTCTAAGTATGGGATGATATTAAGACATCGTCTAAATATATTTTTGCTCATCTCTCTATATATAGTTCCTTTACAAGTAGTTTAAAAAACTGCTGAAGATGCAGGAACAACCAAGTTACTTCTCAGAGAAACCCCCAAAATGTCTAGCTCTTAATTATAGATTACAGAAAGAAGAGCAAGTCATTATCGTCATGACTGTTGAGGGAAATGAAAATACATCTTCAAGATCCCATGTGAAAAACTCTCTGCTATCTAAATTATTTTTCTCAGTAAATAAGATAGGCTTTTGAGGGAGATATAATGTCTAGGTTTTTGAGGAAGACACAGGTATGTGAAATACAGCAGAGCTAACTGGAGGTAATTCCAACCATCAGACCATCAGGAATGTATTTGTATGACAGATACATTTTAAATGGTAGAAGTACATGACCTAGTTTATTAGTTAAGTTACATTTATTGTCAGCAACAGAAACCAACTCTGGTAGCTGCAAGCAAGGGGATGGATATCTATTTGAGTGATACGATGACTCCATAGAGCACTGGAAGTTTGGAGACTCAGACTTAGAAAACAAAGGTTCATGTTAGGGTAGACAGCTATTGAACAGAAAACATGGCTTTTTCTTTCTTTCTTTCTTTTTTTGTTTAAAAATTTTATTTATTTCTTTTTTAAAATATTACATTTTAATTTTTATTTCTTTATTTTTTTACATCTTTATTGGAGTATAATTGCTTTACAATGGTATGTTAGTTTCTGCTGTATAACAAAGTGAATCAGCTATACATAAACATATATCCCCATATATCCTCCCTCTTGCGCCTCCCTCCCACACTCCCTAACCCACCCTTCTAGATGGATACAAAGCACCGAACTGATCTCAATGTGCTATGTGGCTGCTTCCCATTAGCAATCCATTTTACATTTGGCAGTGTATATATGTCCATGCCACTCTCTCACTTCGTCCCAGCTTACCCTTACACTTCCCCGTGTCCTCATGTCCATTCTCTACGTCTGCGAGTTTATTCCTGTCCTGCCCCTAGGTTCTTCAGAAGCAATTTTTTTTTTTAGATTCCATATATATGTGTTAGCATATGGTATTTGTTTTTCTCTTTCTGACTTACTTCACTCTGCATGACAGACTCTAGCTCCATTCACCTCATGACAAATAACTTCATTTCTTTTTATGGCTGAGTAATATTCCATTGTATATATGTGCCACATCTTCTTTATCCATTCATCTGTCAATGGACACTTAGGTTGCTGCCATGTCCTGGCTATTGTAAATAGAGCGGCAATGAATATTGTGGTACATGACTCTTTGAATTATGGTTTTCTCAGGGTATATGCCCAGTAGTGGGATTGCTGGGTCGTATGGTAGTTCTATTCCTAGTTTTTTTAAGGAACCTCCATACTGTTCTCCATAGTGGTGGTATCAATTAACATTCCTACCAAAAGTGCAAGAGGGTTCCCCTTACTCCACAGCCTCTCCAGCATCTATTGTTTGTAGATTTTTTAAATGATGGCCATTCTGACTGGTGTGAGGTGATACCTCATTGTAGTTTTGATTTGTATTTCTTGAATAATTAGTGATGGTGAGCTTCATTTCATGTGTGTGTTGGCAATCTGTATATATTCTTTGGAGAAAGGTCAATTTAGGTCTCCTGCCGATTGTTGGATTGGGTTGTTTGTTTTTCTTGATATTGAGCCATATAAGCTGCTTGTATATTTTGGAGATTAATCATTTGTCAGTTGCTTTGTTAGCAAATATTTACTCCCATTCAAGGATTTTCTTTTCGTCTTGTTTATGGTTTCCTTCGCTGTTCAAAAGCTTTTAAGTTTCATTAGGTCCCATTTGTTTATTTTTGTTTTTATTTCCATTTGTCTAGGAGAGGGGTCAAAAAGGATCTTGCTGTGATTTATATCATAAAGTGTTCTGCCTATGATTTCCTCAAAGAGTTTTATAGTGTCTGGCCTTACATTTAGGTCTTTAATCCATTTTGCATTTACTTTTGTGTATGGTGTTAGGGAGCGTTCTGATTTCATTCTTTTACATGTAGCTGTCCAGTTTTCCCAGCACCACTTACTGAAGAGGCTGTCTTTTCTCCACTGTATGTTCTTGCCTCCTTTACCAAAGATAAGGTGACCATATGTGCAGGGGTTTATCTCTGGGCTTTCTATCCTGTTCCATTAATCTAAATTTCTGTTTTTGTGCCAGTACCATACTGTCTTCATTACTGTAGCTCTGTAGTATAGTCTGAAGTAAGGGAGCCTGATTCCTCCAGCTCCGCTTTTCATTCTCAAGATTGTTTTGGCTATTTGGGGTGTTTTGTGTTTCCACACAAATTGTCACATTGTTTGTTCTAGTTGTGTGAAAAATGCCATTGGCAGTTTGATAGGGATTGCACTGAATCTGTAGATTGCTTTGGGTAGTATAGTCATTTTCACAATGTTGCTTCTTCCAATCGAGCAACGTGGTATATCTCTCCATCTGTTTGTATCATCTTTAGTTTCTTTCATCAGTGTCTTATTGTTATCTGCATACAGGTTTTGTCTCCTTAGGTAGGTTTATGCCTAGGTATTTTATTCTTTTTGTTGCAATGGTAAACGGGAGTGTTTCCTTAATTTCTCTTTCAGAATTTTCATCATTAGTGTATAGGAATGCCAGGGATTTCTGTGCATTAATTTTGTATCCTGCTGCTTTACCAAATTCATTGATTAGCTCTAGTAGTTTTCTGGTGGCATCTTTAGGATTCTCTGTGTATAATATCATGTCATCTGCAAACAGTGACAGTTTTACTTCTTCTTTTCCAATTTGGATACCTTTTATTTCTTTTCCTTCTCTGATTGCTGTGGCTAAAACTTCCAAAACTATGTTGAATAACAGTGGTGAGAGTGGGCAACCATGTCATGTTCCTGACCTTAGTGGAAATGGTTTCAGTTTTTCACCATTGAGAATGATGCTGACTGTGGGGTTGTCATATGTGGCCTTTATTATATTGAGGTAAGTTCCCTCTATGCCTACTTTCTGGAGGGTTTCTATCATAAATGTGTGTTGAATTTTGTTGAAAGCTTTTTCTGCATCTATTGAGTTGATCATATGGTTTTTATCCTTCAATTTGTAATTATGGTTTTCACACTGATTTGTGTATACTGAAGAATCCTTGCATTTCTGGGATAAACCCTACTTGATCATGGTGTATGATCCTTTTAATGTGCTATAATGTGAAAATACTACTTCCCCAATTTCTTTGCCCAACTGAATCCTTCTGAGTCACTTGTGACACAACTCTGTGGGGTATTTTCAACCTCAAATAATTGTTATGACATAGAAGCCTTGACTAAAAAAGATGGAGAGCTTCCCACTGTGTTTTCACAGACTCAGCAGGTTTATCTCTACAATCCGATGTAGAAAGTGTATTTTTTACCTACTTTCTCTTATGGACAGTGTGCTAGAGTTAACAATGAACTTGTGATGTTAAAGAATCAAGTGTGAAACCGATGCTTCCTCCTGGTCCCTCTGAAATTATTTTAAGTTTCAAAAAGACATTTTCTAAATACCAATGGAATTTGAAAGATAAATGTAAACTGGACTTCTTGGAGTAGCTTTCACAGTGAGAAGTTTCTAACATCTAATTCTGAAGAAAGAGTCAACAATAAAGATTTGAAAGGAGTAATGAGAATTATTATGGCAAAAAAATGTCAGAAAGGTATTCAGTGTTTTTTTGTTTGTGGGTGGACATGGGGAAGATAAGTAGATGTCAAGATTTAGGTCTAGGGTCCAATAATTCTGGGTGATGCTTTCTGTCTAATAGCCTTTTGTCTTTTAACACCCAGTTCTAGGTTCAGGTATGTAAAAGGCTTACCTGAACTTTCAAGGTGGCCTCCCTTCTATGTTTCCATTACATGCTACTTTATTTGAAAATTTACCATATTTTTTTACACTTAGTTTATTTTCTATATTTCTCTACTCAGATGCTGTCATTCCAAATGCAGAAGCCCCATCTTATTGTTCTTTGTGCCCTCAGAACCTAGCTCAACATTATACAGCACATATAATTCAATATATTTTTCTTGAAATATTAATTGGTCTAAGGTAAATATAGTCATGTAACTTGCTGAAAATCAATGATAAGCCTGATTTCTGGGTTACATGAAGAAAGGTAATATGTTAAAATAAGAAAACAATTTCTACCCCGGAACCCGTAATGAAATTCCCTCTTATCTGTTAAGTAGTAAATATTACGAAGTTTAAAAAAAAAAATCGGTAGTATGTAAATAATCAGCAAGGACCATCTCCTGAATATGAAAATAAAGTTCAGAGACAATAAGATAATTATTACCTTTCTGCTTTTAAAGAGTTAAGAGAGAAGGTGAGCAAATAGATGTAGTCAGGCAACAGGAAAAAAAAAAAGGAGGTACAGGGAATTAGAAGTACAGAACAAGATACAGTTTCTCATCTTTGCCAGTCTACCTGGGATGACTTAGAAAAAAATGGATGAAGACAGAAAATCCCAGTGATACCTTGTTTCTGCCATGGCATTTTTAGATCCATTTTAATGAGGCTTTCAGAGTTTCCCAGAAAATAAACTCTGTCCCTCTCAAGGTTCCTATATTTTCCAGATGCTTCTGGACATCTAATAATTTCTGCAAAGACTTTGGCCATTAGTAATTTCCAGACATCACAGCCTTTACTAACAGAAAGCACTAGAAAATAATTCCTCTCATCTTTACAGACATTAGCTTTAGCTATCTATACCAGGGCCCTTTTGCAGAAGAAGTGGAGTAGAGAAATCTTTTGCTAGATACTATAAAAAAAAATTTTTATGTTTTCACTTCTTTCGAAGGGATGCTTGCTTGCTTGCAAACTAACTCAATCAACCTTCTTCCCCATTACTCAATGAAAGGGCAAAAGCTTTACAGGGGAAAAAAAAAGCCAATGCTTCATAAACAGCCAATGTTCCACAAGCATTCAGCATAATGTGAAAGCACTGAATTATCTTCTAAAATAATATTTATTATTTTTAATTAAGAAAATACATATAAAGAAGAAAAATTATTCATAATATAAAAGCCTTTTCATATAACCTTTATATTTTACCCTTGCTCCATTCTCGGAAAAAAATTTTTTGTATTTACATAGTAGTTCCTGAATATTCTGTGTATCCCTTGTTAAATGTCATATTGAAGAAAAGTATATAGTTTAAAAGTGAACATTTCCATTAACCCCAGGCCCCAATGTCCTGGGTCCTGTAGTGAAGACAGCATTAAGTAGAGTTCCCTTCTACTCTTTGGTGGACTTAAGGCATGAGGGAGAACTAAATTCATGTTTTAATCTACTGAGATCTTTAGTTTGTTGATTTGCAAAGTGTAATCTAGCCTACTGTTTTAGATATGAGAGTTAAATCTCTCATAAAATAAAAAAGTGTTCTTTTATTTTATAACATATTATTCAAATTTATGCTACTATGGACAAAGATTGTCACCTGCCGTATCAGTAAACAAAGGATGTTGGGGTCATAAAGCCATCAGCCACTGCAGTCATCCTGCCCTACCTCGGATGGTGCACCTTGAGGGGATTCAGGATGGAGAAAACAGGATATTGGCCCTAGATACTTAAAGTGCATATGAAAGAAATGATTTCAGTGAGCCCAGACTCTTTCATCTTACCATGTACAGAAAAGGGCTAAATTCAGTAACCTGAGATGTCTGTTTTTCTTTAATTAACAGTCCTGGTTTCTTTTGCAAAAACTCCTACATATCCTGGCTCTTCCCTTACTTCTTTGGAACAGTCCTTCAGAGCTATCTAAGAGACTGTTTCCCAGGCTTAAGTCCTCAGTATGTCCGCCAAATAATAAAAAATAATTCTCAACTAGGTTGTGCACTTTTTTCCAGTTGACACTACTTTGTATTTTTTCTATAACTTGCTCTTTTTATTAACTTGGAAAATCACTGTTGTTAGTCCACATTAATCCACTTTATTCTTTTCAACAGATTTATGATATTTTACAAAATTAATGTAACATAACTGATACATCAAATTGGTTGAAAGAATATAAAATGTAGCAGAAGAGGACTCCATATGGACTCAAGCTTCCATAAAGAAAAGTGAATGAACAGAGCAGAAATAAGGAAGATGGTAAATTCAGAAACAAGTCTAGGGTAAAACGAAGATCAAAAGTGGAACAGATAAGACATATGAGGTAAATTTGCTAAAATGTAAATTATTAAGAAAGAAACATAGACAGAAGCAAGGGAGAACTACTAATCACCTATGGACAAACCATTATGAGGGAAGTTGTCTTTCTGAAATTTATATTTATTATAGAACCAAGAATACTACCTGATACATTCACCTATTTAGGGTTTAAAACGTGCTTGTAGAGTAATGATAATAATAAAAATAAAAATAATTCCTACCACTTATTGGAAATTGAATATGTGCCAGACACTGTGCTCTGTGCAAAGTGCTTGCGCTAAACCTTGAAAAGGTCCCTCCAGCAAATTTTCATTCAATTTATTCACTTAGTAAACACTTTACAGATTCCTCTTTTTTTCACAACCACACATAATCCAGCAGTAAGTTCTACGGTCTCCACTTTCAAAATATATCCCAAATCTGATCATCTCTCATCCCTTTTACAGCTCCCCTCTCATCCAAGCCACCTCCATTTTTAGGAACAATATGATAGCCTTCTAACTAGTTTCCCTGCTTCCACAGCTCTTCATCCAGCAACAAAATGGTTTCAGCATGTAAAGCAGATCGTATCACCCCTCTTATTCAAATAATCCTCATAGATTCTCAGTCAGGAACTGTGACTATAATAAAGTAAGTATTACTCAGAGGGAAAATGAGGAAGAAGACGATGCCCAGGAAACACCTCAAAGATTAGTTGCAAAATCCTAAAAGTCAGGTTGTCCCATGAAAAATGATGGAACTGCTGATGTAGCTCACTGGATACAAGGAGTCAAACAGCAACACCAGCTGTTGGGATTTGCGGGAAGCTGTGACATGGGTGCTTGAACTCTGCCTGCACTCGTGTTACTACTTGCCATAGGTAGCAACCCAGGTAACCCTAGCCTCGAAGGGCTAATGAAGAAGCACGTGCCACAGGACACCAGACGGTTCAGTTAACAGCAAGAGAATCACACAGGTGGCAGAGAGGGAAGACTTCAGGAGGCTCATCAGAGGACTACAGCAGAGGTAGACAGCAGTAGATCAGAGAGCTGCTGAGAAATATATTAAGTTGATCAGCCAGCAGCACTAACGGAGGGTCAGAAGGAACTGATAGCGAGTTACTCGCAGGCCCTGTGCACAGCTGCTAGCAGCAGGCAGAGCTGGCAGGGTGAGAGGAAGGGGCAGCTAATCAAACTGCCTCACGTGCTGACTAGACACGCGGTGAGATCAGACAGCAGGGGTAGGAGGTTCAACTGCTGGACGATCAGAAGAATGGGAAAGGCAGAGACAGAACAAGGTCAGTCAGGGGTCCGGGTAAAAGGACTAGCTGACTGGGTGGCAATCTGATCGGCCAGCTGTGGCAGCTCATCGCACAGGAAAGGGAGCCAACTGTAGGAGGAGCCAGGGGAACTGAGGGGACGGCGCCACTGTTAGAGCCCAGGAGTCTCAGAGTCAGCAGAGCTCGTGAGAGCCCACAGCAGCTCCGCAGAGCTGGGGGTGGGGTTGTTTGTGAGTTTGCAGCCTGTGCCTTTGGCCAAGGGTTTACTTTTCACACCACAAGCAGAGCATGCTGCTCAGCTGCTTTCTCCACTCTCGCAAGGCTCAGGGGACCGTGATTTGAAGTCTCCTTGACAAAGTAGGGCAGTGGCCAAGTCTCAACTCCTGTCAATACAGCAGCCTGGACCAGGAGCTGAGGCCTGCACTGGAACCCTGGCCAGCCTGACTCACCAGGGCAGATAAATACACAAACACTCATTTTCTTGTTCCCTCCCTCCCTCCCTCCTTTCTTTCTTTCTTTCCTTCTTTCATTTTAACATAATACACGCATTATTGGAAAAGTTGCACAAAGGATTCTGAATGTAAAGGTTTAGGTCAAAATACGACATATCTTTTTTTTTTTTTTTTTTTTGCGGTACGCGGGCCTCTCACTGTTGTGGCCTCTCCCGTTGCGGAGCACAGGCTCCGGACACGCAGGCTCAGAGGCCATGGCTCACGGGCCCCGCCGCTCCGCGGCATGTGGGATCCTCCCGGACCGGGGCACGAACCCGTGTCCCCTGCATCGGCAGGCGGACTCTCAACCACTGTGCCACCAGGGAAGCCCACGACATATCTTAAATGTGTCAGAAATGTCTGTTCCATGTTCTTTAAACTTCAGGCATAGTCACTCTCCACACTTAAGCATTATGTTCTTTTTTCACCCCATCAAACCACTATAAGTATTTTTTTTTCTGTTAGAACATACAGTCAGAAACACACACAACCTTAAAACTGCATTCTTGTGCAGTGCTTTATACAATGGATTTTTTTAAAATAGAAAATATATATAAAGCTTGAAAAACAAATTATTTCCTTATTTTTCTTTCTGTTGATGGCTTTCTGACTTTCTCCTAATATGAGTCTATCACCATCAAACCCATCCTAAATATTCAGAAAGCTAGCTGCCTTCCTCTACCCTTATTTTTCTTATTTGTGACAACTTGAGAATTTGAATGCACGTAATAGTAACAATAATATCTACCATTTTTGAGTGTCTAGTTGGAAAAATGATATGAGATTAAAAACTATTCCTATCCCCACTTCTACTGGGAAATGAGACTCACAAGGTTAAGAAGTTTAACCAAGGTTACACACTAGTAAGTTGGTAAGCTGAAACTTAACTGCTACCCACTCACCTCCTGTGTCACACAGCCTTTGTGTTTCCAACAAAATTAAAAGATGTTCGATAAAAACTTGCATAAGATTTTACTATTCTTCTCACTTTTATTATCTTCAAGAAATAGACTAAAGGAAGCTTTTTGCCAAGACTTAAAATTTCTGTACATTATGAAAAATAGTCTCCATATATTTAGAATGTATTGGGTGACATTCTCACAAGAGGTGAGATTGCTATATTTGGAAGGTGTTACAGCAGGTGTGAATTAAAAATGTCCTTATCATACCCCTTCTGACCTCCTGTATCATCTGGATAAGAATCTGACCAAGAAAGAAATTAAAAATGTGATTTTAATGTATGAAGTAACTTATTCAATGTTAACTGGTCTTGAAACTGTAATAATTAAAACAATGTGGTCCTACAACAAGAATAGACAGGTTGATTGATGAAACAAAATAGAAAATTTAGATTCAAGTAAGTATAAGATTTAAATTAGTATAACGGTGACACTTCAGATTGCCAAGGGAAAGATGCACTTGCTAATGGTTCTAGGTTAATTTTCTGACTATTAAAAAACAGTAAGATCCTTGTGTCAAAAAAAAAAAATACCGAAGTGAATTCAAGATAGATTAAATTTAAAATTGGTAGAGTCTATGTTGGAACATACTTTAGCCAATATGTACGAAAATTTTTATAACACGCTTGGTTTCTCACTCAACACTTTTACTTTCAGTGGATGTCCATCACATCATTGTTTATTCTAACAAAAAGGAAAGATTAATGATAACATAATATCAAACAATAGGGGAATCACATAAATAAAATATAGTGTATACTTATAGAAATGGGCTACACTTATAATTACTAATAATTTGTGCTGTAAGACATATTACTTTTGTAACTAGAAAACAAATAAAACCAATATTTTAATGAAATATACAAAATATATAAAATATATATATACAAGTAAGCTACTATAAACTACTTGAAGCCAGAAAGGGCATTTTTGGTGTTAGTGCCAATTTTATTCCAAGAGAGGCCTAGAGTGGTTTAACTCTGTAACTCATACTCAGTAGGCACATAATAAGTATGTGATTATGTCAATTATCACTGTCCTAAAATCATTCCATAATTTCCCAAAGTTAATTTTAAAATGTCTTTGTATCATCATGATCCTCTTTGAAGATGCCTAGGTAAATGCTTTCCCCCACCAGTTGTTATTTAAGCCTTAATACACCATATAATTTTTATATATTATATTATGCACTGGTTCCAGTCCAACTGTAAACCAATGAGTCAGAATGACTAAGGAAAAGTAAGAAACACAGGGCAATTCTTTCATCTTTCCAATGTCTCTCTTCCCCAACAAACGGGGTCCAATGAGAAGTTCTTCCCATGTGGACTTTTGAAGGATCTGTTATTACTCCAAGCACAGCTGTAAGTGAACATCAGCCTCAGTATTATTCTATTCCATTATACATGAGTTTTTCAAAGAAGTAATACATTTTATCTGCCTGCCCTCTCTAGGAGATAGAGAGGAAGAAGAAATAATCATTCCTTACTGGTTACATGACATGAATCATAATGATTATTTTGGACAATGCTTCAAAATTCAAGACATTATACATGAGTCATACTTTGGAGGTCTTGAACAACAACAACAACAACAAAACAAGAATCCTGAGCATTGGTCTAAAGAACACCTTGATTTGTTTTGAAATATGAATAATATCACTAATTAGTAATTCACAAGCAAGCTGGAGGAAACATAGTCAAACTCATTTAATTAAATATAAGCAGCATGCCCGTTTCTAAGGAATACTGATCATTAGAAGTAATATGATTTGATAATCTAACCTTGGGTATATTTACTCAGGAGAGAGTTAATTTCTAACAGTAAAATGGCAGCTTTAAAAAGGGGAGATCACTGTCAGTATGGCAGATACTTTCAGTTAATGTTTGCTTGTTCTGTCATTGCTATTATTTTTCACTACTGAGGATGGAATGGTATGGAGGAAATTCATGCATTTATAATACTGATGGTTTAGGAAAATAAGACAAGGACATAGAATAACTGACTGATTCTGGGATTTAATCCAAATTCTCATTAAACCAAAGGGGCTAACCTATTAGATGTATAATACACAAATTTATAGTAAGGTTAATGGAGGAATATCTAGAGCAGGAGTAGCAGACTCAAATATTTACGGGCTAGGAAAGTATTGTAAATGTGCATATTTGGGTTGCAATCATTATAGAATGGTAAAGAGTATTAGAACTTACTTAAACCTTCAAAATTCAATTAAAATAACTGTGTCTGGGGGTGCAGGCCAGGGGTGGGGGGTTGGGACACGAAAGGCCATTTCCATATAGCAGTCCAGAGATTGCTATTTCTCATGTGGTAAACTAGTGTATATAAATACATCCTCAAAATGAGGGACCCAAATCCTGGAATCCCTGTGTGTGTGATAACCAAGTCTGTGACCAGTTAATTTGTTCTTTACTCAAGAGGCTGGGTATTTTGTCGCTTGCTGAGAAAGGGGGGGTAAGATACAGTCATAATTCCCCAGAAGCTGATAGTTTAAGGAGTTTATAAAGTAATATATATTAAATGGCAATTAATTATGATAAGTGCTGGAATAAATGGAAGTACAGAGAAAAGGGGCATCTACTGAAAATAGGGTTAGTGATATCTAGCTTTGAGTCATTAAGGGTAAACAGGAATTACTCAGCAATGAATGTGAGAAGGACCTCCCAGGCAGGAAAACAGCATATTACACATATTAGTGATTAGCTTTCCTTATCTTTCCCTTCCATTCTTCCTTTCTCAATCAACAGTAGTTACATATATAAATAAATTAGATAGAGACAGAGAATCACTCAATAAATAGTCATTATTATTACAGTGGGATGGTATAAACTGATGTCTGAAATTAGTCAGACCTGGGTTCGATCCCTTTGGAGGCACCTGGAGCTGGATTCAAATTCTGCTTTCTCAGTTTATTAGCTGTGTGACCTAGATTATGTCACTATAACTCACCAGGCATGTTTCCTTATCTGTGTAGTGAAGATAATAATCCTAACCCGCTTTGCTATCATATGGATTAAATGAAATAATGCACATAAAACCCAGCTCCTACTACATAAAAAGTATATAAATATTTTAAAAGTTTAATTGTCAAGGAAAATAAAACTCAATATCCAGAGTTAAGCAAAAGGAAGAAAGAAAACTGAGAGTAAATGAAGTGATACTAATTCATCCACATCATTACTCTGGATCAAATTTGGTAATAGTTCTTTCTTTCTCCCTAGAAAGTCTTTGGTGCTCAGATGTGCCTCACAGATGCCAGCACTGGGATTCAGGAGAGGGCTTTGGGAGAGGAATATTGGTGAGTTGCTAGCAAAAGCCTGAGTGGGAGTGTTCCTGAGTTTCAGTGAGCTTTGAGTTCAGAAACAGAGCCAGCTGTTTCCTTGCTGTGGATTTTACTTACTAAATGTGGGCTAAGATGATAAGATTTGCGTTTCCCATGTCGTCTTTCATCAGAGCGGCAGCGCTACTGCCGGGATCTGTGACGCTCAGGGAGGGTGGGCCTGCCGTGGATGATGGGGCCCCCCCAGTCACCTTCCCCACCAGCCTTCCCAGCCGTCCTGGAGCCGTTCCTTATCACCTGCACTATGTCTCCCACATGGGCATTTTTACTGTTGCATCATTTAAAATTAGAGCCTTGATTTTTTCCTCATGGATGAATGATTCAGAATACCACAGTTGTTTTTTATTTTTAATTTCTTTACTATAGATTACTTTCCATTAGGGCCACTTACAAGAACTCAAGGAAATTTTTAAAATCTGAAATGCAGAAAACTTCCTGGGCAACCAACTTATGTTCATTTTTCAGGTAGCTTAAGTTAGGAATGCCAATCTGAGCCCTCTAGGATAACGCTTACCTTTCCTAGAGTGTGGCCACACTTTAAATCTAAAAGCCAAATACTATGCACACAGTGTTCAACAAATGATATTCTGTGCTAATTATCAGGAATCCAAAGGGTTTCTTTGCTTCCTATCCTCTGCATCCAGAAAACTAACTGTGAAAGCCATGTGATAAAACAAATGATTCATTCATTCTTGTTGAATTGGGGCTAGTAATAAAAATTGGAAGAAAAATAATGCTACCCATATAAGCTCATATCTAACTGAGAACTCTAGCATTTTTTCACATGCCTAGAACACAATGGCATCTTTAATTCTTCTGTAAGTAGCAGAAAAGTACTACTTATAAATAGTATAATAGTGTTTATATGAGGAGATCAAAAAACCAAAGACCGGAAAAAAAGACTTACATTTATATCCCAACTCTGATACTACAATATGGCCCTGGGTATGTATTTGAACTTTATGGATACTCATTTATCAAATGTTTATTGAGTACCTATCGTGCTCCAGATCTTGATCTAAGTACTGCCCTTACCTGTTACCTCTCAAAAATGGGCATAAAAATTACAAGGTCAAGTACAGTTCACTAAGACAACATAACTGTGTATTTTAATTTGGAAAATTATATAGAAAATGATAAATTTGTCAACACATTCATTTTAGCTGTCTATTTTCTGAACTGTGCGCACTGCAAGGCAAAAACTGTCTCCTACCTTACGAAAGATGAAAATGGTACGGTTATTTTGTGAAGCCTCCTTTTGTAGCCATGAATCAGGCACAGGAGCTAACCTCACCAACTGGATGAACTGACCCTAGAGCCACGTGAACCAGGAGGGATTTTGCTGTTCCAGTGGCAAATGTAGGGGGACTGGCTTCCCAAGGAATCAGTGACAGCCGTGTGGCTGGCAATGCAGAGTGTGCTGAGCTTGGGGACCAGTATGACAAGCTTCAGGGACCAGGACTTCATGACCACGGTGCTCCCTGAGATCTGCATTGACCCAGGACACATGGTCCCAAACCTTATTCTTCAGCCTCCTCAGTCATTCCCTAAGCTCTTTAATGTCCTTTCAGTTCCTTTCAGTGCATTTGTTTTCTGTGTTAAGCAGCTATAGATGGTTTCTGCTGCTGCTGCATCCCTAGTTGATATAAAGGGAGTAGTTAAGTCTTAGATGGTTTTAAAATACCCTTACACCTATGGAAGATGTCACGCAGGTGCTACCCTGGGCCAAGGAGGAAACAATAAAAGACCTCTTGTCTCCCCTCAGGGATTTTCTGGCCTCTCCTCAACTACAATGGACAGTACTATTCTGACCTCTGATCCTTTTACGGTGAGCATGAAGCAAGTTCAGGAGACAGAAGAGTGTGCTGGACAGCACATACTAATGTGTGTTCTGAAGAAAACAGTATCTATGAGATGCCCCATGAAACAAATAACTTCAATCAGATAACTTTAGAAAATGCTGCATACTGTGTCTTCTTTTGGAAGTATGCAAAACAAACAGAATCTCTATAAAGGGATGTGGTAAAAAGATATTTGTAACTTTGTACCTTGTACCCAAACTTCTTTTGGGTACACTTATGGAAGCTTATTTTCCAAAACACCAATAACATTCTGCTATACAGCATTCTGTTGAATACAACTTTAGATATAAGTCTAAAAGTCATCTTAACTAGTTACTTTGGAGGAGATAATCCTAAAGGGATGCTATGCATGGTAGCAGAAAAAGAGCATGGAGATGGGATGCATATCACATATAATTGAGGTCATCAAGGCATGTCTCTGGTTAATAACCCCTTTTTCCCAGGGCTGTAGTAAGGAGTCACTGAAAT
Organism: Mesoplodon bidens; assembly: GCF_964165515.1. Lineage (NCBI taxonomy): Eukaryota > Metazoa > Chordata > Mammalia > Artiodactyla > Ziphiidae > Mesoplodon > Mesoplodon bidens. Next base: position 168,894,326 of record NC_138160.1, on the reverse strand, counting down.
AATGTATAAAAAACTCTTAACACATTGTCTAGCACATAGAGGAAAATTTGTGTTGTTATTATAAAAATTACATGAGAAGTATTAAAATTTAAATAATGATTGAAAATGCCCTAGTAGAAGCTCTACCATCTATTAGGTGGTTAGTATACAGTAACAAGTTAGGTTACCTTTCCCTCATTGATAAAAGCAAATTTGACCAAAGAAGATAGCTACACTTGTACAATCTCCTTACTAGACTGTGAACTCAGGGAGGATTGGGGCTGTGTCTGCTTCTAGTCAGCCTATTCCCCCCAACAGAGCATCTAAAACATAACGTGTACTATTTTTTGTACATTGTTGATTAAATGTCTCTCTGTCTTTATTAACTTCACAGAGCACAGAATCAAGATTCTTCGTTATTTGCTCTGTAGAAATAGAGTCAAAACAAATATCATAAAATCTCATTATCTAAAATTTACTACGTTACTCAGCCAGGTTCCAAATGCATTTATCAACCCAAACTTTCACCGATTAGCAAAAGACAAAGAAATGGGAATATCTTATTTCTGATTGAGTTAAAATAACACATACTGGCATCTCAACAAAGGTGGAGATTGAAAACTTGATTCTGAAACATTCAAGGACTTTCCCATTAAGCAATGTTCCACTTTCAAATCCATAAATACCAAATTGCTATTGATGGCAGGGCAGAACAGCCTAACCAATTACACAGAATTACTTTTCAGTATGTGTATTACAAACACACAGAAAACAGCAATTGATCAAAGACGGTGGCTTCTTGGGCTAAGGGAAAGCAGCAGCACAGACAATAGATTCAAGACAAAAATCCAGAATATTTGTTTGATGGTTCACATTTTGCAGAATTCCAGATTGAATTTTTCTTATTTGGACTCTTCAATATTTCACGAGGATAAGAGCAGCTATGATTCTTAGTTATCCGAACTCTCTTAACCTCACTTTCCTCATCATTCCTTCAAGTAGTTATTATGGAATGATTTTTCTCAAAGAAAAATACCTAAGAATTTCTGCTCTTTTTAATATAATTCAGTACTTTCCCATTGGTCTCAGAAAAGTGATCCAAATTATTCATTTGATCTGTAAGGCCCCAAGTAGCCAGAGACCATCTGTAATAGTCAGGTTAGGCTATGGTGTGCTACAGTAAAAAACAACCCCAAAATGTCAGTGGCCTAACATAGCAAATTATTATTTTTTATTTACTCAAAGTCTGCCACAAAATTATTCATCCCTCCAGATCACTTGTCCTCCAGACAGTGAGTTACATCCGGGCCGTTTAGCTTTGGTGGCTTTGCCGTGTCAATACAAGGTGTCCTCATTCATCACAGGTTGGGAAGAGGAACGAGGTAATTTTGCATGGACTTTAATCCCTCAGCACAAATGTGGCATTATTCATACAGCTCACCCAACCGAAAAGGAGGAGGGGCATGGACCACGTGAGTAAATGAACATTTGAGGAGCACCACTGTCCCTTCCTCACCTCCTTACCTGTCCATCCTTACCTGTATCACTCTTCTACCTGCACTGAGCTCTCAGCTATACACAGTTTCTTCAATAAGCCACATTCCCTCCTCCCACAGGGCATCTGCATGCCTTTTACCTCTGTGGAGAATACTCTTTCCTATCCTACTCCCTTTCCCTCTCCCCCAACCCTTCTACCTAGTTGGTTTTCATTTTCTTGCAATCTCAGCTAAGCATAACCTTCTCAGAGAACTCTTCCTCAAACTTCCCCTCCCACAAGTACCATTATAGGAATGTTCTCTTTGGAAAATTTATTATACTTTGCAGATTTATGTTCCTCATTGTGAATATCTGACCAAGTCTTTCCTATCTCACTAGAATGGAGACTGTAAGAGATCATGAACTATATTGATTTTTTTAATCAGCATTATATCCCCAGCACGTAGAAAAATAACTGGCACATAACATGAATTCAATAAATATTTGTTAAATGAATAAAAAAATAATGAAGAATTTGATGTGCAGAGACATTATAACATATGACCAAAGGCACAACTAATTAGTGATAAAGCCAAGACTCATACCTGGGTCTTCTGACTCTGAATCCCGTTCTCTTTTTGCTGCTCCCCAGTAGGCTAAATTTGGAAATGGGCAGTTTCTTGGAAGGAGAGCACTGGTGACATCTCACAGAGAGACTTTACTGTCAGAAAGAAAAAAGAGAGACATATTTTCACCATCTGCTTTCACAGAGCCCACAGTTTGGGGGCCCTAGAGATTTTTGGGTATATAAGTTAATTACAAAGCAACCTCTGTCAACTTAAAAATGAAACTACTGTTAATGTCAGACAACAGAGCTTTCAAAGTTGGAAGCCAAAACAAGTGTTGCATTGTGGCTTCTTTCTATTGTCCTTCCACATTTATTTTCAGACTGTGGGGACAGACAAATCACGCAGCTTTATAATGAGCCACGCTTTCTAAAAACAGAATTCTATTTGCACGAACAATAGTTATCTGTCCAGCTTGACAGTCAGTAAGGCTGAAGACCAGCCTCAAATGAGTGAATAGCTTTTTCTGTTCCCGTAGAGCACCTGAAATGACATGAAATCTCACTATGAACTAGTCAGTTAAAATTTATTATTTTGTAAAAGTAGACATATACTCATTGGAAAAAGCATTTAAAAGTATTTTAGAAGTACAAGGAAGAAACCAAATTTCATTTGAAATCCTACCTCCAAAATATCATAATCCCAGTTAACATTTGGGTAAACATCTTTCCAGGAAGCTATCTCTCCATAATTTGTATGTTTATGAAACTGACTGTTTTCAGGTGCACAATCAAGTTCAGTTGTGCAGGGCTGGAATAAACAGCCTTTGGTTTGAACACTAACTCTGCCACCTACCAGCTGTGTGACCCTGGACAATCATTTAACTTCTTTAACTTTCTCCATTTGTAAAATTATGCCACTATTAAGTTATGCTCCACATAACTTAATACTGTGTCCTTGGCACAGTAGCAAGGACAGTGCCAGACATACTCAGGTATCTAGGGAAAAAAAACACCCCACAATTCTCCCAATGGAATGTATATATAGATGGTGATATCTGACACAAGGTTTGATGTACACAACAAATCAGAGTGTGGGATGTGCAGTCCACAGACACCTTACAGTGAGAACTGCAAGGCCAATGCCTTCAGCTACTCTGTGATCAGAACTGGTGAGGGCTGAGGCTCAACTGGCTTTTAGACAGCTTGGAGGGTTAAGTTTACTGAAATTATCTGAAAAGTGATTCTGTACAAAAATAAACTCTATTGGGACTTCCCTGGTGGTCCAGTAGTTAAGACTCCTCGCTCCCAATGCTGGGGGCCTGGGTTCGATCCCTGGTTAGGAAACTAGATCCCGTGTGCCGCAACTAAGACCCAGTGCAGCCAAATAAATAAACAAATATTTTTAGAAACTGTATTATATGAAGATATTATTATCATTAATTGAGCAGTGTGAGGCAAGGAATTATGCTGGGTCCTTGACATTCAATACTTTATTGAATCCTTTCAACAGTGGTACAAGGAAGTTACCATCGCCAGCCACATTTTACAGATTAGGAAACTTAAACGCAGCAAATTTAGGAATTTGCCCAAGGATTTACACACGATAATAGAGGGCCACAGATATGATCCTAGGTCTGGAGGACTCCAAATCTGAAGTCCTAAACCACTGGTCAGTACAGCTTTGCTAGGCAATGGAATGTTGGCATTTATTGTTTAAAATCCTATGGAAATGTACTTACAAGAGAAGTTACAATTTTAAAAGAAAAATTAATATCTACTTCATAGACAATGAACTTAAGATCTGAAAGGATCCATCGTTTGCTTATTGTCGAATAACATGCACGACAGTGGAATGACAGAACAGGGAATGACCTTCAACTCCTACATGCTCGAAATAAACTGATTTTTGGAAGGAGCAAGGGAATATTCACAACTCAACAGTTAAGAACTGCTGCCCAGGAAAATAGTGAAAATTATATTGCACCCCTAAATTTTATAATATACTCGTTCAAAGGTCACATGATTCGTGTAAAAGATGTTAAATCTGTAGGGCAGATATATAATGCCTATTTTACTTACAGAAGAGGTTAGATCAGAGACTCAATTAGTATTAGAAAAAATATCTGGACTTATATGGTTTTACATTCACTGTTCTCTTTAAAATATCTTATTTTCTCTCTCCTGGGAAAAATCTTAAAGTACTTTAAAACACTTTCACCTACACTGTGATGTCTTCAAGCTAACAATTTACAAGACATTTTATTTATTTTTATTTATTTATTTTTATTTTTAAACATCTTTATTGGAGTATAATTGCTTTACAATGGTGTATTAGTTTCTGCTCTATAACAAAGAAAATCAGTTATACATATACATATACCCCCATATTTCCTTCCCCTTGCTTCTCTCTCTCACCCTCCCTATCCCACCCCTCTAGGTGGTCACAAAACACCAAGCCCATCTCCCTGTGTTATGTGGCTGCTTCCCACTAGTTATCTATTTTACATTTCGTAGTGTATATAAGTCCATGCCCCTCTCTCACGTCGTCCCAGCTTACCCTTCCCCCTCCCCGTGTCCTCAAGTCCATTCTCTTATGTCTGCATCTTTATTCCTGTCCTGCCCCTAGGTTCTTCACAACCATACATATATTTTTTTTCTTTAGATTCTATATATATGTGTTAGCATACAGTATTTGTTTTTCCCTTTCTGACTTACTTCACTCTGTATGACAGACTCTAGGTCCATCCACCTCACTACAAATAACTCAATTTTGTTTCTTTTTATGGCTGAGTAATATTCCATTGTATATATGTGCCACATCTTCTTTATCCATTCATCTGTCCATGGACACTTAGGTTGTTTCCATGTCCTGGCTACTGTAAATAGAGATGCAATGAACATTGTGGTACATGACTCTTTTTGAATTATGGTTTTCTCAGAGTATATGCACAGTAGTGAGATTCCTGGGTCGTAGGGTAGTTCTATTTTTAGTTTTTGAAGGAACATCCATACTGTTCTCCATAGTGGCTGTATCAATTTACATTCCCACCAACAGTGCAAGAGGGTTCCCTTTTCTCCACACCCTCTCCAGCATTTATTGTTAGTAGATTTTTTGATGATGGCCATTCTGACTGGTGTGAGGTGATACCTCACTGTAGTTTTGATTTTCATTTCTCTAATGATTACTGATGTTGAGCATCCTTTCATATGCTTGTTGGCAATCTGTATATCTTCTTTGGAGAAATGTCTATTTAGGTCTTCTACCCATTTTTGGATTGGGTGTGGTTTGTTTTTCTGATATTGAGCTGCATGTGCTGTTTGTAAATTTTGGAGACTAATCCTTTGACACTTGCTTCATTTGCAAATATCTTCTCCCATTCTGAGGGCTGTCTTTTGATCTTGTTTTTGGTTTCCTTTGCTGTGCAAAAGCTTTGAAGTTTCATTAGGTCCCATTTGTTTACTTTTGCTTTTATTTCCATTTCTCTAGGAGGTGGGTCAAAAAGGATCTTGTTGTGATTTATGTCATAGAGTGTTCTGCCTATGTTTTGCACTAAGAGTTTTGTAGTGTCTGGCCTTACATTTAGGTCTCAAATCCATTATGAGTTTATTTTTGTGTATGGTGTTAGGGAGTGTTCTAATTTCATTCTTTTACATGTAGCTGTCCAGTATTTCCAGCACCACTTATTGAAAAGGCTGTCTTTTCTCCATTATATATTCTTGCCTCCTTTATCAAAAATAAAGTGACTATATGTGTATAGGTTTATCTCTGGGTTTTCTATCCTGTTTCATTGATATATATTTCTGTTTTTGTGCCAGTACCATACTGTCTTGATTACTGTAGATTTGTAGTATAGTCTGAAATCCAGGACCGTGATTCCTCCAGCTCCATTTTTCTTTCTCAAGATTGCTTTGGCTATTCAGGGTCTTTTGTGATTCCATACAAATGGTGCAATTTTTTGTTCTAGTTCTGTGAAAAATGCCATTGGTAGTTTGATAGGGATTGCACTGAACCTATAGATTGCTTTGGGTAGTACAGTCACTTTCACAATGTTGATTCTTCCAATCCAAGAACATGGTATATCTCTCCATCTGTTCGTATCATCTTTAATTTCTTTCATCAGTGTCTTATGGTTTTCTGCATATAGATTTTCTGTCTCCTTAGGTAGGTTTATTCCTAGGTATTTTATTCATTTTGTTGCAGTGGTAAATGGGAGTGTTGCCTTAATTTCTCTTTCAGATTTTTCATCATTAGTGTATAAGAATGCCAGAGATTTCTGTGCATTAATTTTGTAACCTGCTACTTTACCAAATTCATTGATTAGCTCTAGTAGTCTTCTGGTAGCATCTTTAGGATTCTCTATGTATAGTATCATATCATCTGCACACAGTGACAGTTTTTTTTTTTTTTTTTTTTTTTTTTTTTTTTGCGGTAGGCGGGCCTCTCACTGTTGTGGCCTCCCCCCTTGCGGAGCACAGGCTCCGGACACGCAGGCTCAGCGGCCATGGCTCACGGGCCTAGCCGCTCTGCGGCATGTGGGATCTTCCCAGACCGGGGCACGAACCCGTGTCCCCTGCATCGGCAGGCGGACTCTCAACCACTGCGCCACCAGGGAAGCCCTCAGTGACAGTTTTACTTCTTCTTTTCCAATTTGGATACCTTTTATTTCTTTTTCTTCTCTGATTGCTGTGGCTAAAACTTACAAAATTGTGTTAAATAATAGTGGTAAGAGTGGACAACCATGTCTTGTTCCTGATCTTAGAGGAAATGGTTTCAGTTTCTCACCACTGAGAATGACGTTGGCTGTGGGTCTGTCATATATGGCCTTTATTATGTTGATGGTGAGGTGAGCTCCCTCTACGTCTACTTTCTGGAGGGTTTTTCTCATAATCGGGTGGTGAATTTTGTCAAAAGCTCTTTCTGCATCTACTGAGATGATCATATGGTTTTTCTCCTTCAATTTGTTAATATGGTTTGTCACATTGATTGATTTGTGTATATTGAAGAATCCTTGTATTCCTAGGATAAACCTCACTTGATCATGGTGTATGATCCTTTTAATGTGCTGTTGGATTCTGTTTGCTAGTATTTTGTTGAGGATTTTTGCATCTATGTTCATCAGAGATATTGGCCTGTAGTTTTCTTTCTTTGTGACATCTTTATCTGGTTTTGCTATCAGGGTGGTGGTGGCCTCGTAGAATGAGTTTGGGAGTGTTCCTCCCTCTGCTATATTTTGGAAGAGTTTGAGGAGAATAGGTGTTAGCTCTTCTCTAAATGTTTGATAGAATTCACCTGTGAAGCCATCTGGTCCTGGGCTTTTGTTTCTTGGAAGATTTTTAATCACAGTTTAAATTTCAGTGCTTGTGACTGGTCTGTTTATATTTTCTATTTCTTCCTGGTTCAGCGTTGGAAGGTTGTGCTTTTCTAAGAATTTGTCCATTTCTCCCAGGTTGTCCATTTTGTTAGCATATAGTTACTTGTAGTAATCGCTCATGATCCTTTGTACTGATGCAGTGCCATTATAACTTCTCCTTTTTCATTTCTAATTCTGTTGATTTGAATCTTCTCCCTTTTCTTCTTGATGAGTCGGGCTAATGGTTTATCCATTTTTTTTATCTTCTCAAAGAACCAGCTTGTAGTTTTATTGATCTTTGCTATTGTTTCCTTCAATTCTTTTTCATTTATTTCTGTTCTGAATTTTATGATTTCCATTCTTCTGCTAACCTTGGGGCTGTTTTGTTCTTCTTTCTCTAATTGATTTAGGTGTAAGGTTAGGTTATTTATTTAAGATGTTTCTTGTTTCTTGAGGTAGGACTGTATTGCTATAAACTTCCCTCTTAGAACTGATTTTGCTGCATCCCATAGGTTTTGGGTCATTGTGTTTTCATTGTCAATTGTTTCTAGGTATTTTTTGATTTCCTCTTTGATTTCTTTAGTGATCTCTTGGTTATTTAGTAGTGTATTGTTTAGCCTCCATGTCTTTGAATTTTTTACAGATATTTTCCTGTAATTGATATGTAGTCTCATAGCACTGTGGTTGGAAAAGATACTTGATATGATTTCAATTTTCTTACCATTTACCAAGGAGAGAAAAAGAAAGAAAGAAAGAAAGAAAGAAAATAAAAAACTAAAGTTATTAAAATAAAACATAAAAAACGTTATTAAAAAAAAATTTTAAGTAATAAAAAAAGAAATAAAGGAAAGAAAGAAGAGAGCAACCAAACCAAAAAAGAAATCCACCAATGATAACAAACAAACAAAAAAAGCAGACAGACACAACCCTAGCACAAATGGTAAAGGCAAAGCTATACAGACAAAGTCATACAAAGAAGCATACACATACACACTCACAAAAAGAGAAAACGGAAAAAAACAGTATTTATATATTAAAGAAAAAGGAAGAGTGTGACCAAATCAATAAGGAAATCTACTAATAATAATAAGCTCTAAATACTAAACTAAGATCAACATAAAACAGAAACTAATTAGAAGCAGAAAGAAAACCCCAATTCTACAGTTGCTCCCAAAGTCCACCACCTCAATTTTGGGATGACTCATTGTCTACTCAGGTGTTCCAGAGATGCAGGGTACATCTAGTTGACTGTGGAGATTTAATCCGCTGCTCCTGAGGCTGCTGGGAGAGACTTCCCTTTCTCTTCTTTGTTCACACAGCTCCCGGGGATCAGCTTTGGATTTGGCCCTGCCTCTGCGTGTAGGTTGCCTGAGGGCATCTGTTCCCCACCCAGGCAGGACTGGGTTAAAGTAGCAGCTGATTAGGGGGGCTCACTCAGGCTGGGGGTGGGTGGCAGGGAGGGGTACGGAATGCAGGGCGAGCCTGTGGCGGCAAAGGCCACCATGACATTGCAACAGCCTGAGGAGCACTGTGTGTTCTCCCGGGGAAGTTGTCCCTGGATCACAGGACCCTGGCAGTGGCAGGCTGCAGAGGCTCCTGGGAGGGGAGGTGTGGATAGAGACCTGTGCTTGCACACAGGCATCTTGCTGGCTGCAGCAGCAGCCTTAGCATTTCATGCCCGTCTCTGGTGTCTATGCTGAAAGCCACGGCTCACACCCGTCTCTGGAGCTCATTTAGGCAGTGCTCTGAATCCCCTCTCCTCGCACGCGCCAAAACAATGGTCTCTTGCCTCTTAGGCAGGTCCAGAATTTTTCCTGGACTCTGTCCCGTCTAGTTGTGGCACACTAGCCCCCATAGGCTGTGTTCACGCAGCCAACCCTAGTCCTCTCCCTGCGATCCAACCGAAGTCCGAGCCTCAGCTCCCAGCCCCCACCCGTCCCGGCGGGTGAGCAGACAATTCTCTCAGGCTTGTGAGTGCTGGTCAGCACCGGTCCTCTGTGCGGGAATCTCTCCGCTTTGCCCTCTGCACCCCTGTTACTGCGCTCTCCCCCGTGGCTCTGAAGCTTCCCCCTTGCCCACCCACCATCTCTGCCAGTGAAGGGTCTTCCTAGCGTGTGGAAGCTTTTCCTCCTTCACAGCTCCCTCCCCAAGGTGCATGTCCCATCTCTATTCTTTTGTCTCCGTTTTCTCTTTTTTCTTTTGTCCTACCCAGGTACATGGGGAGTTTCTTGCCTTTTGGGAAGTCTGAGGTCTTCTGCCAGCATTCAGTAGGTGTTCTGTAGGAGTTGTTCCACATGTAGATGTATTTCTGATGTATCTGTGGGGAGGAAGGTGATCTCCACATCTTACTCCTCTGCCATCTTGAAGGTCTCAGAAGACATTTTCAAAAATATTTTATACACAAGCTAGGGAAAGTTTTTGGTTTCAGACACTACCACATATACCTCAAACAGCTCTGTCTGCGGAGTTACAGGATAAGATTCTAAATGAGATTTATGACAAGGCTTCTCTGGCTTTGGTGGAGGCTTCCTGAAAGAAAAACTTCTCCCACTAACTTTGTGAGATCTATACTTGAGGCACTTAGGGACTATTTTTCTGAGAAATCAAAATGACTGCCTTCATCACAGTGAATGCTATTTGACTTTAGAAAGAAATTAATTAACTGACTCAAACTACAATCATTATAAATTAATCAAGAGTAGACAGACATTAATTCAGAAGTGGAACATCCATCAAGAGCAAACCAAGTTAAACACTGTAGAATCATTAATATCCATTTCACAAGACTGAATGCCATTAGCTTTAGTCAGCCAAATGCCTGGCACAATCACTGTCTCTTCCTTCTGCCACTGGTCAATGGAAAAACACAGCTTACCGAGTTTGTTTTCAAACAACTTAATTTGCTTCTCATTGAAGGGCTGTGTGGATGGTTATAATGGATGTGTATTTAAATGAGAAGAGTCTATTAAAATAAAAAAATGTTTTATTAGAACTATTTAACCTTAATATAAACTTCTGTTTTGATGTGAAGAACTTATTTACATTTTTTCCCCTTAAACCTGTACAGCCAGTTTGATTTACTCAAATATCCAGAGTTGCCTATAAGATTCTAGTAGTAAAGTAGTCTATCCAACTGAGCTTTGTGGAATAACCAGAGTGTAGCTAAAAAGAAACTGTGGATAGAATGAAAATTTCTACCATCTTTCAATTCTATGCCATAAGGAAGTCACTGTTCCTCTCTGAGTCTCAGTTCTTTCCTCTGTAAAATATGGTAACTATATACCACAGCAAGAAGTTGTGCGGTTTAAATGAAATAAGGCACATAAGTGTTTTGTAAACTCTGAAATAATACACTAAGAAAGTTTCTGATATAGTTTATCATAGATTAGAATCCTGGTTCCTGCAGCATATTAGCTGTGTGGTCTTGGGTAAATTGCATACCTCTCTGGGTTGAAGATATGTAATCTATAAAAAGATAGCAATAATTCCTTGTAAGACTCTTGTGTGAAATTAATAAACAATGGAATATAACGTATAGTTGGCACTCAGTAAAAGTTAGTATCATCATTATTATGTTTACTAAAGCGTTATACTTCCCCAAGCCCAACATAATGAGACTCTTAGACAGCAAGGAGATAATAATAATGGAAAATGTAAAATATAATACAAGAAATCCTGGGCAGAAACCAAGGAAAAGACATGGCAGGGTTGAAAGAGACAAACATTCTCTCCTAACTATGTGATTATTTGCAACTCATAAATTTATATATTTAACAATATTTGTGGAGTATTTACTGTTGGGCATGCAAAAGAATGTTATACACAGCCCTTGCTGTTGGGGAACTTAATATCTAGTCAGAGAGATAGATAGATAGATAAAAAAATAGATGATAGAAATTTATATTTATATACATGTATATGGATATAAACATTATATAGATTATATACACATTTGTAATTTATATATGAATATGTTTGTATATATACTATATTACATTTTAATTTAAAAATTAGGCTGTAACATATTACAAGGGAGTACACAGTAAAATTGAAACTATGATGATAAGAAGTATTCAAGTACAGGAATGATGCCTGTTTTTCACTGTACTAAATGAATTCTTTCACCCACAGTATGTTCTCAAATATATTTATTATGTAAATAAATCTATCAATGCATGTTTCATTCCAAAAACTAGATTCTGAGGACTGGAGATTAGCTTTCTGCCTTTGTCATCCCCTTGTTTTCTCTGCTTACCTGGAATAAAGATAAGGGAGATTTCCCTAAGAAAAGCTGCCAGTAAACATCAGCAAATTAGATTTCACTCAAGCTTAAAGTCCTTCAATGTTACCACTTTGGTATATTAAATGGCACAAGGGGTTTCATCTCCTCCTGCTACTCTGATACACACGCACAGTCTATGGACCATGTTACAGGGAATGAGTTATAATTCCCCAGCATCTCACTCTGTCGTACCACCAGCCCCATGCACAAGCTGTTCTCTATGCTTAACATGTCCTTGCCTCAGTCACCTAGTGAGCCCCTACTCAGCCTTCAACATCTCATGTAAATTCTCCCTCCTCTTTGCAGTTTTCTCAGACCTACATTAATAAGATGAATCATCAACTCCTTTGTTCTACTTCAACATCATGAATTACCATATTGTAATCATCTGGTTACCCACCCATCTTCTCCACTGGTCTGCAAGTTTTTAAAAGGCAGAGAATGTTTTTCTCTCATGTTCCAGGGCTGGTAAATAGTAAGCACTTTACAAATAAATCTGTAGTCGGTTCTTTCAAATAAACTTAGTCTTAAGTCTGTCACTGAATTACATGAGATTAGAAGGAAAACGTGTGTTGAATAATGTAAGTTAATATCACTGAGTGTTTATTATACTGCAGGTGTGATACTGTTATTAACCCCATTTCATAAATGAAAAATCCTTAGCTTAGAGAGGTAATGAGATGGTCCCAAGGTTATTCTGGCTGCTTGTACGAGACAGAGCTAGGATTCAATCACTGGTCTGCCAACTCTGAACCATTAGGACAAGTGAGAACTGATTTAGGGTGATCTACCCAACTGTTATTCTATCTAGGAACAGGCACCAATGTGATGATTCAGAACTGTGGAAGCTTTGTGTTATGGAGAAGAAAATAAAGGTGGACAGGACCATCACATTACTGCTCTCAACGACACAGGTGCTTATTTTATTAATGAAAATGCAAGCAAGTTTGCTCTATTTGGCAAGGTTAAGACAAACTGGTTCATCTTAAGAAATAAGACTCCATCCTTCTGGTTTCATAGAAAAGGGCTAAAATAGAACTTTCAACTGCTAATACAACCATATAAGGGAGATAATTATTTTTGTTAAATGTCACTAATAACTAATGGGGAAAATTCCATTTTTGTTAAACATGAGAAAATATGTGACTAATAGCTGAGTGACAAAGGCGCTTAATCATCACTTATTAACTGATGACTTTTTAAACCAGAGATGCATCTCTTTTATTCTTTATTTTAAAAGGAAACACACATTTAAAAATAAAAGCCTGGGGCTTCCCTGGTGGTGCAGTGGTTGGGAGTCTGCCTGCTGATGCGGGGGACGTGGGTTCGTGCCCCGGTTCAGGAAGATCCCACATGCCGTCGGAGCCTGTGCTCCGCAACTGGAGAGACCACAACAGTGAGAGGCCCGTGTACCACTAAATCAAATCAATCAATCAATCAATCAATCAATCAATAAAAGCCTGAGCCCTGTCAAAAAGGACAAAGAAGGAACCCTATAGCCTAGACTAGAGTATTGTTACTGAGTAAACAGAAAAAGAACAGCAGGTGTTCCAGAAGCATTGAAGACATCATTGGAAATTCCCTTATTGAAATCTTTCGTTGCATCCCCAGGTATTTCCATGTAATAAGAGTGTTACCTCACCCTCAGAAGTTCTGCTTGACAATCGCAGGCATGGCAAGCATAAAGATTACTGATGACTGTGCAATTACGTAGCTAAAGCCTTTAGCCTGTGGCTGTTGAACAACTTTGAAAGCCGTATCTGTTTGTCTATGTTGGAATCAAGTCTCCTCTTTTGGAATAACAACATTGTAGAGGTAGCCAGTGACAAGATCAGCAACTGCCAAGGAATTAAATGTCCACAATACCTACTCAAATGCATGAATGCTCATATGAATGTGCATACTCTCATACACATGCACACAGTCAAATATGCTTGTTCTAGAATTCCTATTTGGCATTCTATCATTGAATGGTATTAGTTGAACTGATTTTTTGAGAATGGTCTTTCTTTCTTGTTATTGAAAAGACTGGCTAGATGCTCACTGGTCCCATTTTGTCTGTTCTGTTGAACATACACTACATTTTTCAAGCACTGCATTTAAATGAAATTCTGTAGTGCTTCCTATTTCACACTAAGTGGGAAAGAATTTCAAGTTTGACTATTTTATTTATTTATTTATTTTTTTGCAGTACGCGGGCCTCTCACTGTTGTGGCCTCTCCTGTTGCGAAGCACAGGCTCTGGACGTGCAGGCTCAGTGGCCATGACTCACGGGCCTAGCCGCTCCGCAGCATGTGGGGTTTTCCCGGACCGGGGCACGAACCCGTGTCCCCTGCATCGGCAGGCGGATTCTCAACCACTGCGCCACCAGGGAAGCCCTGGAAATAATTTTAATTGACCACTACATTGGTCTGGCCACTGTGCTAGACACTTTAAAATCCTTTTGAGTTTCATTACTTCTACTTTAAGGATGAGAAACCTGAAGTACAGAGAAGCTATAGGATTTATTACTTGAGTAGACAATTCTATTTTACACCCAATCTCCTTTCTTAAAAGCTTAGACTTCCTTTAGGGTTATGTCCAGTTGTCTGAGTAGGGTTTTACATGTAGACCTAAACCTAGGCTCATCCCCATGTCTATCAGGATTGATTCAAGGGTGTGATTAGGATGTAAGCCAGTCCGATCACAATGAATTTTTAATTTTAGAAATTTTTATTGAGATTGGGACAAGTAAGATACCCTTTATTCTGAATCTTAACTAGGGATGCGTCATTTCTTGAACCTGCTGAAAACAATCTTTCAAACCCATAGGGAGAGTGCATTTACATATGAGAAGAGGCAGAATGAGAGGTTGAACAGGTACTTATGACATCATATGAACTTTTATATCTTTTGGGGCATAAAAGAAAATGTGAATATAAATACATATCCAAAGACTCTTATTTGAGTATTAAGTAAATCCCCCTTCCACTTTTTAAAAGCATGATGTTGGTTTACTCTTACTTTCAATGTCATGCATCCTAAAATTTATCTGATCCCAGCTAGCTGAACCAAGTATCAAACTCCAGAGCACTATTTTTTTTCTCATTTCCTGATGTTGTCTTACCTTTCACTTGATAAAATATGGTTTTATTTAAATGAAGCTATTTGTTCACATACAGAAATTTATAGAGCAACAAATATACATTGGGTATTATGTTAGGAAGGAAACATAAAATAAGAAGACCCAAGAGTTTACAGTCTTGGTGAAATATAAATAATACCCATGAAGCTTTTGAGAGAACTGCAGAAAGCAAAGATAACCAAGTGCTAAAGTATGAATCTCTTATTGATCAAACTCAGAGAACATTAAAAACCTCAGGATTAACTGGCTCAAAAGACTTTTCATTGCAACATTTTATGACTTCTGCTCAGTTTATTTTCCTCCCATAAAAATTTCAAAATTCCCTTCTTGTTCTCTCCTACTTTAATCACATGCTGTCATTATTACCTCCCATTCCTATGACAAGAGAAGAAAGTAAAGTATAAATGTCCTATATATACACTACCAAATGTAAAATAGGTAGCTAGTGGGAAGCAGCCACATAGCACAGGGAGATCATCTCGGTGCTTTGTGACCACCTAGAGGGGTGGGATAGGGAGGGTGGGAGGGAGATGCAAGAGGGAGGTGTATGGGGATATATGCATATGTATAGCTGATTCACTTTGTTATACAGCAGAAACTAACACAACATTGTAAAGCAATTACACTCCAATAAAGATGTTTAAAAAAAAGTATAAATGTCATAGAAAACTTGATTACATGAGAAAGTATGATGTGATGGTGAATGTTTAATAACCAGCTCTCTCATCTGTAGCACATGTCTATTTCCATGGCATAAACACTACCACCATGCATGATTTCAGTCTGTCAACACGATATCACTAAATTCAGAGGTGGAGGGAAAAAATGCAAACTATAGGGTCTCAAAAGCCACTAGAAGCCAGCTTCAGCATACTGTTGGATACAGTGGTAAACTTTTCCAAATTGTTTTAAAGTTATAACTGTATTAACTCATTTTTTTAACTCACTAAACATTGTTTTAAAGCCTTGTATCTGTGTATGCATATGTGTGCCTATGTGGGTATGTATAAATTTAGATTAACATAAAAATGAAGGGAAAATACAAATCAAAATATTATTACTGGTCATTGCTAAATGTGAGATTATGGATATTTGTATTTTCTCTTAGGTTTTAACTTCTATTTTTCAAATATTCTGCTATCATTCTATATTATTTAAAAAAATGTTTCTTTAAAAAAGAGAAATGGCTTTACTCACCCAGATTTTGTATTTCCCTGTTGAAAACGTTCAACTGAGAAAAAATCCTCAAATAAAGATGACAAATTTATGATACATATGACATTGAGCATGTTGCCTGACCATTTAAAATTAATACATTTTTAAAACAATAAAAATGCACAAGACATTTAAAATAGTAGCTCATATATAGTCTACCTGGATTTAGGCTAAATATGAAGATTTTCTTCATGTAGGTGAAAGCAACATCTTACTGAGTTTGAGTCACGTAATTCCAGAAAAGCTATTTGCAAATGAATGATGTGATCCACATAAAATTTTTGCTGCCATAGAATCGGAAGGCTCTAAAGAAAGACTCACAGCATAGGTTTATAAAGTTTCACAAAACTATCTCAACCACAGCACCATTGTCTTATCATCATAGTACTCAGATTCAAGGAAATTAATAGCTTGGTAGCACTTACATTTTAAAAAGACTCTTGTGTTAGGCTAATAATGAGATAAAACAAATAGGTTCCTAATTGATCTTAATTAATATAATGTTATATATGAGATTTTGCTTGTAAAGTAAATACAATATTACTTTTCATACATTTGCTTAGGATATTTCCTTCAGAATAGGTTTCCAGTGAAGTCCTTAAGCTGGTAGCAAGGGCATACAGGTAGATTATCCTATTCAGTGGATATTAACAGGAAAACAAAATGCCAAAAATGAAAACTAAACCACAGGGGAAAAAAGACATCATTAGACAATCTTTCCAAATAAAAACATGGAAAGATAATAAGGGGTGAAATGTACTGCTTATGGCAACTTCATATCAAAGAATGAATTGCTTTAGTTCTAAAGATGAATTTTAAGGTTGAATTAATAGCTGCCCTCATTACTTGTGACTGGCAGCTCAAACTTGGGGTAAATTTCTGAGAGGCATGATTTCTACCTGACATTTGAGATGCTCAGTGATAAATGCCTACTGAGGGACAATATGAAATATTAGACTTCTAAACAATAAAGACTTCTGACAAAGTAGTCATGAAATTCTATGTAACATCAATCCTCTGATACTTATTTCATAATACCTTGTCAAATGATTTTTGACTCAATTTCAAGTACTTTGTATTCCTTCAAAATTAGTCTGGAAAAGTAGGACAGATGCTTTATTTCATATTTAATGGGTGTGAGTACAGAGTGGGAGAGATATTTATAATTGTATTCAGAATATATTAAATATTTTTCCTAAATATCAATAAGAAAAAGACAGACAGCCCAATGGATATATGTCAAAGACAAATAATTCACAGAAAGCACATTCAGAGGGGTAACAAACAGATGGGAAGAGATTTATCTTCATTATTTACGAGGAAAATGCCAATTAAATAAAATTAAATGAGAAAATCACAATGAGCATGTGCACACTAAAATAACTAAAGAGGAAAAAAAAATTAAGGAAAATGTCAATTATCAGTGGAGATGTGGAAAAAGAAGAGCTCTTAAACACTTTGGGTGGGAGTGCACATTGGTAAAAACATACTTACCAAAGCAAATATATGGAATACTATGACCTAACAATTTCACTCTTTTAATATATAACAGCAGAAATGTTTTCCAAAAGACATATGTGAGATGGCTCAAAGAGCACTCTTCATAATTTTCCCAAACTAAAATTACCCCCAAAACCCATTAACATCAGGATGGATAAATAAATTACAGCATCTTTACAACAGTGAGAATGAATCTCATTACATGCAAAATTATGGACGTATCTCACAAGCATAAGGTTGAGTGAAATATGCCAAACACTAAAGAATGCATATTGCATGTAGACTGTATGCTTTCACTTATACAAAAATCTAATTTCTGCTGTTATAAGTTAGGAGAGTAATTATCCTTGGCATGAGTAGTAATCAGAGGGGAGTACAAGATTGGGTGGGAGGAGCTTCTAAGGGGCTTGTAATGATCTGGGTGTTGTTTATACACATGTGTTCATGTTCTAAAAGGGCATCAAGTTGTAACACATATGATTTGTGCCTTTTTCATATTTATATAATATGTTTTTTAAGTGGGACAAAAATTTAAAGAAATAAAAGAAATCTGCCTTGGGTCACAGAGCAAGTTAGGAATAGAGTCAAAACACAACCAAATTCTGACTTTATAGCTCCTAGAGCTCTATTTTAGATACCTGAACAGATAACACAGAATTTCTATTTTTTCCTCAGAAATAGCTATTTTTTTTCTAAGTAAAAACTTACACAGTGTTTGGCAATACGAGCAGTATAATTTAGTGGAGAAAACTACAAACTGGAACAACCTGGATTCAGAATCTGTTTCTACTCTGATTACTTACATCTTAAATTCTCATAGCTTTTATTTCCATAGCTATAAGTAGAATAGGAATATATATCTCACAAGATTGTTTATGGAATTAAACTAGTTCTGACATAAAAGCACATGATCAATAAATATAGTTATACTTCCTTATGTTGTTAAAATTAGATTAAATGAAGGAAATTCTGAGCTAGTCAACCCTAAGAAGGATAGCTTAATTAAGAGCTCTACCATAAGCCCCATGAGAGCAAGAACCACTGTAAACCCAGGGGGAAGTACAGTTGCTGGAACATAGTAGATAATAAATGTTTGCTAAATTATCAGTGTCCTTTGCCATGCTTCCCACTTTATAAGTGTTACGCTATAAATATATAATGGCTCAAAAATTACTGAAATATAGTATGGTCTCACAGCAATATAACCTCTCATGTATGTTTCTGCTGTTTAGAAAAAGGCACAATCCTACCTTTTATATTGAAGAGCACACTGACATAGTGTGCTGTATGTGGGAAACAGAAATTTATATAGGAATGGGAACACCTGTTCTTTGGTGTGAACAGTATATTTTATATCAAGATATTTTTAAAGAATTTTATGGAGAAGAAAAGTAAAATATTTATTCTACTTGATAACCTCATCTAATTAGTCTTTAGGCCTGAACCTGAAAATGACTTTTCTATTAATAATGATAAAAAGACCCACCACCAGTCCCTCCCATCAAGCCTCTTAGATAGCCTCATCCACCAGAGGGCAGACAGCAGAAGCAAGAAGAACTACAATCTTGCAGTCTGTGGAACAAAAACCACATTAACAGAAAGATAGACAAGATGAAAAGGCAGAGGGCTATATACTAGATGAAGGAACAAGATAAAACCCCAGAAAAACAACTAAATGAAGTGGAGATAGGCAACCTTCCAGAAAAAGAATTCAGAATAATGATAGTGAAGATGATCCAGGACCTCAGAAAAAGAATGGAGGCAAAGATCGAGAAGATGCAAGAAATGTTTAACAAAGACCTAGAAGAATTAAAGAACAAACAAAAGAGATGAACAATACAATAACTGAAATGAAAACTACACTAGAAGGAATCAATAGCAGAATAACTAACTGAAGAAGAAGAATGGATAAGTGACCTATAAGACAGAATGGTGGAAATCACTGCTGTGGAAGAGACTAAAGAAAAAAGAATGAAAAGAACTGAAGACAGCCTAAGAGACCTCTGGGACAACATTAAATGCAAAAACATTCGCATTATAGGGGTCCCAGAAGGAGAATAGAGAGAGAAAGGACCTGAGAATACATCTGAAGAGATTATAGTTCAACACTTCCCTAACATGGGAAAGAAAATAGCCATCCAGGTCCAGGAAGGGCAGCAAGTCCCATACAGGATAAACCAAAGGAGAAACACGCCAAGACACACAGTAATCAAACTGGCAAAAACTAAAGGCAAAGAAAAATTATTGAAAGCAGCAAGGGAAAAATGACAAATAACATACAAGGGAACCCCCATAAAGTTAACAGCTGATTTCTCAGCAGAAGCTCTACAAGCCAGAAAGGAGTGGCATGATATACATAAAGTGATGAAAGGGAAGAACCTACAACCAAGATTACTCTACCCAGCAAGGATCTAATTCAGATTCCATGAAGAAATCAAAAGCTTTACAGACAAGCAAAAGCTAAGAGAATTCAGCACCACCAAACCAGCTCTACAACAAATGCCATGGGAACTTCTCTAGGAGGGAAACACAAGAGAAGAACAGGACCTACAAAAAAACCCAAAACAATTACGAAAATCGTCATAGGAATATACATATCGATAATTACCTTAAACGTGAATGGATTAAATGCTCCAACCCAAAGGCACAGGCTTGCTGAATGGATACAAAAACAAGACCCATCTACATGCTGTCTACAAGAGACCCACTTGAGACCTAGGGACACATACAGACTGAAAGTGAGGGGATGGAAAAAGATATTCCACACAAATGGAAATCAAAAGAAAGCTGGAGTAGCTATACTCATATCAGATAAAATAGATTAAAAAATAAAGAATGTTACAAGAGACAAGGAAGGACACTAGATAATGATCAAGAGATCAATCAAGAAGAAGATATAGGGCTTCCCTGGTGGCGCAGTGGTTGAGAGTCCACCTGCTGATGCAGGGGACGTGGGTTCGTGCCCCGGTCTGGGAAGATCCCACATGCCGCGGAGCGGCTGGGCCCGTGAGCCATGGCCGCTGAGCCTGTGCGTCCGGAGCCTGTGCTCCGCAACGGGAGAGGCCACAGCAGTGAGAGGCCCGCATACCACCAAAAAAAAAAAAAAAAAAAGAAGAAGATATAACAATTATAAATATATATGCACCCAACACAGGAGCACCACAATACATAACGCAACTGCTAACAGCTATAAAAGAGGAAATCGACAGTTACACAATAATACTGGGGGACTTTAACACCTCACTTACACCAATGGACAGATCATCCAAAATGAAAATAAATAAGGAGAAAGAGGCTTTAAATGACACAACAGACCAGATAGATTTAATTCCTATTTACAGGACATTCCATCCAAAAACAGCAGATTACACTTTCTTCTCAAGTGCGCATGGAACATTCTCCAGGATAGATCATATCTTGGGTCACAAATCAAGCCTCAATAAATTTAAGAAAATTGATATCATATGAAGCATCTTTTATGACCACAACGGTATGAGATTAGAAATCAATTACAGGGAAAAAAACGTAAAACACACAAACACATGGAGGCTAAACAATATGTTACTAAATAACCAAGAGATCACTGAAGAAATCAAAGAGGGAATTAAAAAATACCTAGAGACAAATGGCAATGAAAACACAATGATCCAAAACCTATGGGATGCAGCAAAAGCAGTTCTAAGAGGGATGTTTACAGCTATACAAGCCTACCTCAAGAAACAAGTAAAATATCAAGGAAACAATCTAACCTTACACCTAAAGGAACTAGAGAAAGAAGAACAAACAAAACCCAAAGTTAGCAGAAGGAAAGAAATCATAAAGATCAGAGCAGAAATAAATGAAATAAAAACAAAGAAAACAATAGCAAAGATCAATAAAACTAAAAGCTGGTTCCTTGAGAAGACAAACAAAATTGATAAACCATTAGCCAGGCCCATCAAGACGGAGAGGACTCAAATCAATAAAATTAGAAATGAAAAAGGAGAAGTTACAACAGACACCGCAGAAATACAAAGTATCCTAAGAGACTACTACAAGCAACTATATGCCAATGAAATGGACAACCTGGAAGAAATGGACAAATTCTTAGAAAGGTATAACATTCCAAGACTGAACCAGGAAGAAACAAAATATGAACAGACCAATCACAAGTAATGAAATTGAAACTGTGATTAAAAATCTTCCAACAAACGAAAGTCCAGTACCAAAAGGCTTCACAGGTGAATTCTATCAAACATTTACAGAAGAGTTAACACCCATGCTTCTCAAACTCTTCCAAAAAATTGCAGAGGAAGGAACACTCCCAAACTCACTCTATGAGGCTACCATCACCCTGATACCAAAACCAGACAAAGATACTGCAAAAAAAGAAAATTACAGACCAATTATCACTCGTGAATATAGACGCAAAAATCCTCAACAAAACACTAGCAAACAGAATCCGACAACACATTAAAAGGATCATACACCATGATGAAGTGAGATTTATCCCAGGGATGCAAGGATTCTTCAATATACGCAAATCAATCAATGTGATACACCATATTAACAAATTGAAGAATAAAAACCATATGATATCTCAATAGATGCAGAAAAAGCTTTTGACAAAATTCAACACCCATTTATGATAAAAACTCTCCAGAAAGTGGGCATAGAGGGAACCTACCTCAACATAATAAAGGCCATATAGGACAAACCCACAGCAAACATCATTCTCAATGGTGAAAAACTGAAAGCATTTCTTCTAAGATCAGGAATGAGACAAGGATGTACACTCTCACCACTATAATTCAACACAGTTTTGGAAGTCCTAGCCACGGCAATCAGAGAAGAAAAAGAAATAAAAGGAATACAAATTGGAAATAAGAAGTAAAACTGTTAGTGTTTGCAGATGACATGATATTATACATAGAGAATCCTAAAAATGCCACCAGAAAACTACTAGAGCTAGTCAATGAATATGGTAAAGTTGCAGGACACAAAATTAATGCACAGAAATCCCTGTGTTCCTATATACTAATGATGAAAAATCTGAAAGAGAAATTATGGAAACACTCCCATTTACCATTGCAACAAAAAGAATAAAATGCCTAGGAATAAACCTACCTAGGGAGACAAAAGACCTGTATGCAGAAAACTATAAGACACTGAGGAAAGAAATTAAAGATGATACCAACAGATGGAGAGATATGCCATGTTCTTGGATTGGAAGAATCAATACTGTGAAAATGACTGTACTACCCAAAGCAATCTACAGATTCAATGCAATCCCTATCAAATTACCAATGGCATCTTTTATGAAACTAGAATAAATCATTTAAAATTTGTATGGAGACACAAAAGACCCCTAATAGCCAAAGCAGTCTTGAGGGGAAAAAAACGGAGCTGGAGGAATCAGACTCCCTGACTTCAGACTATACTGAAAAGCTACAGTAATCAAGACAATATGGTACTGGAAGAAAAACAGAAACATAGATCAATGGAACAAGATAGAAAGCCCAGAGATACACACACGCACCTATGTTCACCTAATGTATGACATGGAGGCAAAGATATACAATGGAGAAAAGACAGTCTCTTCAATAAGTGGTGCTGGGAAAACTGGACAGCTACATGTAAAAGAATGAAATTAGAACACTCCCTAACACCATACACAAAAATAAACTCAAAATGGATCTGAGATCTAAATGTAAGACCAGACACTATAAAACTCTTAGAGGAAAACATAGGAAGAACACTATTTGACATAAATCACAGCAAGATCCTTTTTGATCCACCTCCTAGAGTAATAGAAATAAAAACAAAAATAAACAAATGGGACCTAATGAAACTTCAAAGCTTTTGCACAGCAAAGGAAACCATAAACAAGACGAAAAGACAACCCTCGGAATGGGAGAAAATATTTGCAAACGAATCAACAGACAAAGGATTAATCTCCAAAATATATAAACAGCTCATGCAGCTCAATATTAAAGAGAAAAACAACCCAATCCAAAAATGGGCAGAAGACCTAACTAGACATTTCTCCAAAGAAGACCTACAGATGGCCAAGAAGCACATGAAAAGCTGCTCAACATCACTAATTATTAGAGAAATGCAAATCAAAACTACAATGAGGTATCACCTCACACCAGTTAGAATGGGCATCATCAGAAAATCTACAAACAACAAATGCTGGAGAGGGTGTGGAGAAAAGGGAACCCTCTTGCAGTGCTGGTGGGAATGTAAATTGATACAGCCATTATGGAGAACAGTATGGAGGTTCCTTAAAAAAGCTAAAAATAGAATTACCATATGATCCAGCAATCCCACTACTGGGCATATACCCAGAGAAAACCATAATTTAAAAAGACACATGCACCCCAATGTTCATTGCAGCACTATTTACAATAGCCAGGTCATGGAAGCATTCTAAATGCCCATCAACAGACGAATGGATAAAGAAGATGTTGTACATATATACAATGAAATATTACTCAGCCATAAAAAGGAACGAAATTGAGTCATTTGTTGAGACGTGGATAGATCTAGAGACTGTCATACAGAGTGAAGTAAGTCAGAAAGAGAAAAACAAATATTGTATATTAACGTATGTATATGGAACTTAGAAAAATGGTACAGATGAACCGGTTTCCAGGGCAGAAATTGAGACACAGATGTAGAGAACAAACGTATGGACACCAAAGGGGGAAAACCGCAGTGGGGTGTGGATGGTAGTGTGCTGAATTGGGCGATTGGGATTGACATGTATACACTGATGTGTATAAAACTGATGACTAATAAGAACCTTCAGTATAAAACAAACAAACAAAATGATTAAAAAAAACCGTCAACTCTAATGGAAAACTTTTTAGAAGAACATTTTAAAAGATGTGCTTATAGTAGTTACTTTTAGAGTTAAAGGACTCATATTCAAAGAAGTATTAGACGCTTCTATTAAACAAATTTCAGAACATATTAAAGTCTTTGAAATGTTATTATTTCTTATGTATCTCCAACGGGGATCTATTGTATGGTGCATTAACGAAATGTATTCTATCTCTGAACTATCCCAATACCTCTGCACCCCTATCCACAACACACACACACACACACACACACAAATGGAGAACTACTGTTCTGAAGAATGTACTTTGAAAAGGAATGATTTAGAATTATTGCAAATCCATACCATTATAATGAATACTGGACAATATTCTAATGGGATGGTACCGGTCTAGTCTTAATAAGAATTAGGTGATTAAAATAGTCAAACTTGAAATTCTTTCCCACTTAGTGTGAAATAGGAAGCACTACAGAATTTCATTTAACTGCAATGCTTGAAAATGTAGTGTATGTTCAACAGAACTTTCTGGTTAACTTGTTTATGCAGTGAAACTTTTCCATGGCATGGCGATGCCTGCTGGGATAAAGGGAATTTTCTCTGAAACTTTGTTTCAGTGTGCACAGTTGTGCTGGCCGAGCTCCCAATTATATAGTTTTAGAAATCCAGAACTTCACCTACCACAAATCTTCAAAGCCACTACCTATACCAGCAGCAGTGATGTCAACAGTTTGTAGGAAACTTTATAAAAAGGAAAGTTGCCTCTGATTAATTCTTCTAAGCAGAATAAAAGTAGAAGAAAAATAAATATTTTATTTCATTCTACAGACGTTTGAAGACACTGACAGGTGTTTCCAAACTAATATTTAATTAGTAATGTTAGAATCAACGGTGGTTCTGAATAACAACTGGGTAATTAAAGTACTTATCAACTAACATAATTAAAATGTAAAATTCAAGTAGTTTCTATTTGCAAGCAAAATAAATCTCCAATGCATCTAGGCTAGCTCAAAAATTTATTCTCCTTTCTTATCAAAACTGCAGAGTCACAATGGAGAAAATTTCACAAATTCTAAGAAAATATTACACTAATGTCTTAATCTGAACTCTCTAACATTGGAATAGAGCAATTCCTATCCCCAGAACATTATGAGACTTTCACTTTCCATCATTCTAGAACATAAGTGATTAAAAGGATACGAGGAGAAAGTCCTGGATTCTCTAAGGAATACAGGAAAACAAATACAAAAAATCCTCACATAAAGATACCAATGTCTAAAATCCAAAGAGGATTCACCAAGACAGAGCCTTTTCATAACACTGTACCTACCACCTCCATCACCACTACAAATCACCACCACTAACAGCATTAATAACAACAAATTAGCAAAATTTCCTACAAAGCTGCTCTAACGTTCATTTAATACAGTGGTTGTCAAAGTTGAACATGTACAAAAATCACCCGGAGAACATATTATAACACAAGTTTTTCAGCCCTACCCTTAAACTTTCTGATTCAGTAACTGTGGGATGGGTCACAAGAAATTTCAGTTCTAACAAGTTCCCAGATGCTGCTGCTGCGCCTGGTCTGAGAACACACACTTTGAAAGAATCATTTAAAATATTTTAATATGATTTCACTCAGTGAAATTTACTATAGACCCAATTATGATATAAATATAGTTGTTCTGAGTGGTCTTATTTTTCAAAATTCAAAATAGGATAGTATGACAGTTAAGTGTAATAAGAGAGAGGAATACCTACATTATAATGGATGCTACATAACTTTTGATATAATACAATATACATGGGTACAGTATGACTTATCCCTGACAGCAGAAAAGATGCTTGGCTTGGTATCCCGCTAGGCCAGTTCAGTTAATTAAACTAAGTACCTTCCAGAGCATCCGATCTCCTATTTGTACCCCTCACTATATCTATTCTTCCCCCTCTCCAGATGGTTTGTATCTTCTTCTTTGTCTGAAATACACTCCTTCAACCCACATGATTAACTCCTATTGTAACTATAATTATAATAGGGATTGAGAGTTCATTTTTAAAGTCAACTTTTCCAGGAGGTCTGTCTTGAAGTATTTCTTTGCCCCTGTAAAATATGTTGGGTCCCTTCCTTTCTCCATTCAGAGCATGCTGTGCTCATCTCTACCACATCACTTAACCAGAGCATGTTATAATTTTCTGTCTAGGTATCTGTCCCTTGCCTGAGATTGTGAGCTTCTGAAGAGCAAGTATCTGATCTTACTGCAGTTTGCATTTCCAGCCACTAGAATATGCCCTTGACAGTGTTTTTGAATAAAAACAAAGTTTTTATTATTTTCAATCTAAGTCTGGAGATTTTATTTGTGGCTTCAGTTAAGTAGCTCTGGAATACGAATTTGCTTGTTCATTCAAATTTTAATTGACTGATCTCTATGTGCCAAACATAACAGATATATTGATGAGGAAGCCCATGAGATTTCTATGCTTCTATGTCTCAACATTTGGTAGGGATGAAGATTAATATAAAGACAATTACCAAATAGTATGACAAAGGCTTTGATGGAGGTAGTAGAGACTGACAGAATTATATATGAGAACCAATTAACCCAGGTTTGGGGTAAGCAAGGATCCCTGAAAAAAGTAATTTTCTAAACTAGGGTTTATTGTGATAATCTGCTTCCCTTGGGTGTTTTATGTATTATCTTTATATATTCACGTCAAGCATAACCAATTACCTGGTCTACTGTTTGGGCTTCCAGAAAGTTGTACTTAATGTAAAATGAGAATGAGAAAGAAGGAATTCATAAACTAATTATGTGATATCAGATATTTAACTCTTTTTACATAAATAATTCTGGTCCCTTGTATTTGGAATTTTAAAATATTCTTCCCTTTTCCCCACCCTAGATTTTTATTCATTCATTTGGCATGCAAATAGGCAGATTTGAGACATTGATTACTTTCACTGTAATGTAGTTATTTCTCCTATCACATTCAACTGTCAAACCATGCTATTTTGAATTTTGAAGGATAAGATTACTCAGAACAACTCTATTTGCATTATAATGAGGCTCACATTAATAATAAGGTGATTCTACTCTTTTAGTATCACCTTTACCTTTGAATTGTCACTTTAAAGCTTATGTGCCATCGTGTGGTCTTCGGTGCCCAGAGTATTGGCATTTAAGATCTTTATCAGACATCTAAACCGAGGCAGTAGCTAGAGGCATAGAAAAGGGTGAAGATCATAAATGCGAAGAATACCATGGAAAGGTTCAACCCACAGTGTGTGAATAATTCACAAATACCAAATTGGTTTTTGAAGATTTTCCCATCATCACCCATTTTCATTCCTTAGGATCTTTTCCTCCTCAGTTCATCTTATATCCTGTATATCTAACAGGAACTATGATAATGTATTAAAGAGGAGATTTTATTTCTTCAGGCAAGAAGAAACACACATATATTATTAAAGCAAGGGATATATGACAAGTGTAAAAGGTTAAGTTTACCTCCCTTCTAATGCCTCTAGATCATTTTTATTTCTCTCTCGTCTGATTTAAGAGACAATGTTCTATTTTGGTTTCTATCCCTGGCTGCACATTAGAGTCACATGGTGTGTTAGGCAGAATAATGGCTCCCAAAGATGTCTATGTACTAAACCTTGGAAACTGTGAATATGAGAGTTTATGTGTAAAGGGATATTAAAGTGGAAGATGGAATTAAGATCGCTAATTAGCTAACCTTAAAATAGAGATTATCCTGGAATATCTGTATGGGCCAAAGGTAATCATAAGATCCTGTACTCAGAAGATCATCTGTAGAGAAAACCAGAGAGATGGCAGCATAAGGAAGATTTGGCCCACTTTACCAGTTTAAAAGTGGACCACCAGCCATGGAAAGCAAGCAACCTCCAGAAGCTGGAAATGGCAGAAAAACAGATTTCCCCTGGAGACTCCAGAAAGGAATGCATCCTTCAGACACCTTAATCTTAGCCCAGTGAGATCCCTGTCAGATTTATGATCTACAGAACTGTAAGATAATAAATTCGTAAATTTGTGTTTCTTAAGCCGCTAAGCTTGTGGTAATTTGTCACAGCAGTAACCGAGACAATAAATCTGGGGACCTTTTAAAAATCCTGACGCCCAGATCATACCCCACAACAATCAATTACGTTAAAATCTCTGGGGGATGTGGATGGGGGTAGGATGAAATCCAGGCATCAATAAATATTTTAAAGCTCCCTAGAGCAGGGGTCCCCAACCGCCGGGCTGCACAGCAGGAGGTGAGCAGTGGGCAAGTGAGCGAAGCTTCACCTGCAGCTCCCCATCGCTCCCCATTGCTCACACTACCACCTGCACCATCCTCCCACCCCCACCCCCCATCTGTGGAAAAACTGTCTTCCATGAAACCGGTCCCTGGTGCCAGAAAGGTTGGGGACCGTGGCCCTAGAAGATTCCAATGTGCAGCCACATTTCAGAACTGCCACTGTAAATATTCTCAGTGGCCTCCACGGGGTCCTAAACTGCCTCAGAATGAACTCTTTATTGTTGGTAAGGCTGGGCCCATATGATGTTCGTGACTCACCCAGTGTGATTCCGGGAGCATCAAATATCACCTTGAAAGTTGTCAGAAATACATAATCCGGGCCCCAACCTGACTCATTAAGTCAAAATCCAAATTTTAATACCAAGTCTAGATGATACGTAGGCAGATTAAATTTTAAGAAACAAATAATGTGCACTGGCAGTTGCCTTCCTCATCTAAAATGGCTCTACTATTTGCAGTGATTTTTAAATGATTACCTAAATAAAACATTTTAAAGCAGGCCCTCAAGGCTATCAGTTCCTTGAAGAAACTGTTTCCCTCCCTTCATTCTTCTTTCTCTCTCTCTCCCTCCCTACTTCTCTCTCTCTCTCTTAAATCTCTCTACCTTTCTCTCTCTCTCTCTCTCTCCCCACCGCTCCCTCTTTGCTGATCCTCAGTGCCCAAGATATTTCCTTTCTGACTTACTAACTGCCTGAAATAACAATAATTGTAACTGCAGCAATGATAAAAATAACTCACTGAAATGCATTATACTATGAAATAAAAATATAACTTAAAATGTCCCCCCGAGGGCTTCCCTGGTGCAGTGGTTGAGAGTCTGCCTGCCGACGCAGGGGACACAGGTTCATGCCTCGGTCCGGGAGGATCCCACATGCCGCGGAGCGGCTGGGCCCATGAGCCATGGCTGCTGAGCCTGCGCGTCCGGAGCCTGTGCTCTGCAATGGGAGAGGCCACAACAGTGAGAGGCCCGCATACCGCAAAAAAAAAAAAAAAGTCCCCTCCAAACCCTACCTTTTAATTTAGACTCAATGCTGTTTCTTTTTGCCCCAGACTAATTTCTCTTAGACTGTAGAGATATGGATCAATATTTATTATTATGTTAAAATTCCTAAATAATTCCAGACCTCTCAGGACTTTATTCCCATGAGCAAATAGATTCAATTATCAGAAATCTCTTGCTTACATAAATTTACATTTCTTTTACTATAAATTATAATTTTTTAAATCCGGCCTCTGTAGAAAGAAATATCTTGTATTGGTAGAACTATATCATTTTATTCAAATTATTTTTCTCCAACCTGGGGCTGGAGAAACTAATGACCATGACGTAGTAAGACATGAAGGTGAGAAATATGAAACTGCAAATTGTGCGGTCAT
Organism: Mesoplodon bidens; assembly: GCF_964165515.1. Classification (NCBI taxonomy): domain Eukaryota; kingdom Metazoa; phylum Chordata; class Mammalia; order Artiodactyla; family Ziphiidae; genus Mesoplodon; species Mesoplodon bidens. The sequence continues at coordinate 168,864,305 of NC_138160.1, read as the reverse complement.
CCCCCTTCCTATGTTCACAGAAACATCAACAGGAGTCTCTCCCACGCTAAGCCCAAGACTCATTTCTGAAGTTTCTCAACACAGCACTTCAGATAGCACCACAACTAAGTGTTTTGGTTTTTGAATTTTTTTTTTTTACCTTTATCATTTCACCTAATCACTATGACAAACCAAGGAACTAGTTGTTACTATTCCCATTTTACAAACGAGGACACTAAAGTCTAGAGGTCATCAGCAAGGTAACCAAGGTCATGCTGTTAATAATAGGGAGACAGGATTTGAGTCAAGGTTTGCCTGGTTCCAAGGCCCATGCTGTTAAAACTCTGTTGCCTGCAGTGATACGACATGATTTGTTGGCCTGGGAACGACAGGAAGCCACATATTAAAGGAATTTCCCTTGAGAAGTCTTAGAAAAAAAACTTAGTGGGTTGAATTGACCACAAGGCTTTTTACCAAGTAGCCACATGTCGGTAAAACTGGGCTATGTAAGTTCTATGAAGAAGATCATTAGTAGAACTCATTCCTAGAAATCTGTCCTTGCAGAGCATGCTGATGTAACTGCTTATGTGACATCCAGCACTAAGAAACAAACCATGATGGTTTCAAACCACTGGCCTATTAGGCTGAATTCCAGTTACTTCCTGAAAGCAAACAAGCAATTTCCAATTACCAGGGAATCTTTATAATGAGTTTACATACACTTTGCCCCCTGCATAACACTGCTTTTTCATAGCATCCAGTGTAACTGAGGAGCTGCAATGAACAAGATGAGGCACTATCCAAACAGCCACCATCTATCTGTTACTGTAGAGGGAGGGAAGGGGAAAATTCAGAGATAACCTGCTGCACTTAATATGCAAGTACGGACAAATGGTTTCGGCTTCGAGATCATTATCCGGCACGGTTCCTTAAAGGTAGGTCTGCCTACCTTTGTAGGAAACGCCCTCTTGTCTCTCCTACCCAGAGACGTCTGAGAGGCTGCTTCTGGAGAAAGTGTCAGGCTGACTTGCTGGTCTTACTTACAGCCAGTAGGTGTTACAGGTCACACCCCTGACCGTGTCCATGCACATGTGACAGTATCTGCTGAGACAGAAAGATGCAGTCTGTCCAGTATGCCACTGATTTCTAAGATGCCCCCAAACAGGGAAAACAGAAGTTAAAGATCACTGCCAGTTATGTGATAATTAAAATAGTTTTATTACAAAGACTGAAATTAAAATTCAGGAATGCCAAGCTTTGGGTCAGGCCTGAGTTTGAGTCCTGGCTCCAGCAGCTACAGGTTTTGTAATGCTAAGTCATTTACCAAATCTGTGCCCCAAATTGTCATCCTATAAAATGGAATAATACCTAAGTCTCAGGGTTATTATTTTTTTAATAGTACGTTAATTTATGCGAAGTGCTTAGTGTGCTGCATGGAGCAGAAAAGACCATCAGAAAACATTAGTCTCCTTGTACTTCCTTTTCTGGGAGCCAGAACTTTAGATTATTCCTTTCCCATCCTCAGTTGCATATACTTCATGCCCTGTAGTCAGAGACTTCAGGGCCATGTGTTTTCACCAAGTACCGCATGGAGCACAAATTCCTAATTACACTTAATGTTTAATGTCCATAACTACAGCCTTAAACAAGAGATTTCTGTTGCCACATATGATGGTGAAATATATTCATTAAAGAGTGACAGATTTCCATTGAGTTCCTACTATGTGACAGTTTCTGTGTAAATTGATAGGGGAAAAAGATTAAGACATAGTGTCTGCTCTGGAGGCACTAAACTCTAGCAGGAAAAATCATGTTAACTGAACCGTGTATCCCATACAGTCGTATGAAAATGCATGTGGAGTACAGAGGAGTGATCAGGAATGAATCATGGGCAGGGGAGTATTTCAGATGAGCCCTGAATAATAAGTAGGATTTTAATAGGAGAGTAAGGGACACATCAGGCAAATAATTTGGAGACAGACTATGAAGAACCTAGAATACCAACATTTAGGTATTTAATATTTTGACTGGCAGGAACTTAAGGTGTATAAAGCAGGAGAGTGACAGAAGTATATCAACAGAAATAACTGTTAAAGTAAAGATTAAAGTCTGCACTTAGCCAGCCATACCCAATTTTCTATTCTGCTCATATTACTGTGTGTGGAGGCTGCCAGATCTTTTCCTATTTATTTGTAAACGTATGTGGGTGCCTATACATTATAAATGCATTTCAGTGCATGACTTGCATATGCAAAGACATATAGGAGGTAGGTCCTCTGGAACGGCAGTGTGTGGAGCTCTGAGGACATTCTTCCCAGCAAAACAAAAATTTTATTGTTGAAAATTATAAAAGGCAATCATTTAAAGTCTATGGAAATTTTCCTAATAGCATAGAGCAAATGAAGAAATATTCACAAGAGAAACCTCAGTATGAACAGTGAGAGTCTACTATTTGAATCATGATCCACTCCCTTTCTCCCCCCGCCAACCCAGCGTGACAAAAACACCACTGCAAACCGGTGTAGCCAAGAACACAGGACTCACCATCTCCCCTCCCCCTATAAGGAAATATCCAAGAAGAGTACTTCTGGAACCACAGTCAACCCTGGGGCTCAGCAAGTCTGTGCACATGCACTAGGCTGTACCTACTCAGGAGTGATCAGAGAAGGACATGGGGCTCCCTTGAAAGCACTCTCCAAGGCCCACACAGACCCATCAACCCAGAGAACATAGCTCATTGGCACAAAGGGCTTAAATTCAACTTCTGACCAGATCCTGGCAGGCAAATAAGTTTCTCTGACCCAAATGTGATTCCTAGGAATCCAGGTATAAAAATAAATTATACCCACTACTGGCAGTCTGGACAAGTATCAATGATCAATGCTTCATCCTCTCCATGACTGATTAGAGAGGTAACCACCAAGTTACTAGCTCCAGGCCAAATGCAGGTCATAAGAATGTAAACACCCTGAACAGTGGTAGGAACCTATAAACTACACACATATCCAGTATTAAAGGGTAAAAATCTTACTGGCTGAGGGGACTTAAGCACAGTCTGTGACCAATAAATGGCTTAAGCTAATCATGGCTGACCTCTAAGTAGCCAAACCAAAACACTAAAGCAAAGAAAAAAACATCTGAGCAAGGATATCGGAGGCTGCACACTGCAGGGTAAACAGACTTCACAGAATTGGTCACTAAACAAATTTAAATAATAACCAGTCAAATAGCGACAATAACCCTCCCTCCCTCCTGTAGGGGATGTGTATCCATAGTTGCTACAATACATTGTCTATAAGGTACAGTTTTCGATGTAAAGTTAAGAGACATGCAAAGAACATAAACATGTCCCATACACAGGGAAAAGGCAGTAAAATCTAACTTTGAAGGGATCCATATCATAAGCATGCTCAAAGAACTTAAGGAAACTATGCTTAAAGACAAAGTAAGTATAGATGTAAAGATTCTACAAAAAAATTTGCAAAATAAATCCAGTAATATATAAAAAGAATTATACATCAAGACCAAGTAGAATTTATCCCAAGAATGTATGGTTAGGGTATTTTTTTAAATTGAAGTATAGTTGATTTACAATATTGTATTAGTTTTAGGTGTATGGCATAGTGATCCAGTTATTTTTTTTTTACCGATTATATTCCATAATTTCCTGTGCTAAACAGTGAACCCTTGTTATACAGGATTTAGTAGTTTGTACCTGTTAATCCCATACTCCTCATTTGCCCCTCTGCCCCTCTCTCTCCGCTTTGGTAACCACAGTTTGCTTTTCATGTCTGTGAGTCTGTTTCTGTTTTGTAAATAGGTTCATTTGAATTACTTTTCAGGTTTCACTTATAAGTGATATCATATAGTATTTGTCTTTCTACATCTGACTTATTTCACTAGGTGTAATATTTTCTAGGTCCATCCGTGTTGCTGCAAATGGCAACATTTCATTCTTTTTTATGGCTAATATTCCATTGTATATATGTACCACATCATCTTATCCATTACTCTGCTGATGGACATTTCGGTTGCTTCCATGTCTTGACTACTGTAAACAGTGCTACAGTGAACACTGGGGTGCCTGTATCTTTTCAAATTAAAGTTTTCATTTTTTTCTGGATATATACCCAGGAGTGGGATTGCTAGATAATATGGTAGCTCTATTTTTAGTTTTTAAGGAAACTCCACGGTGTTTTCCATAGTGTATGGCTAGTTTTACACCCAGAATCAATTAAAATAACAAACTATTATCAACTGAATAAAGGACAAAAACTATGTGATCATCTCAGTAAATACAGAAAACATTTGACAAAAATCCAGAATCCCTTCATGATTAAAAAAAAAAAACCCAAAACAAAAAAACTCAACAAGCTAGAAACAGAAGCCTCAAACAATTAAAAGACATCTACAAAAAACCTACAACTATCATCAAACCTAATGGTGAAAAAGATGAATGCTTTCTCTCAAGATCATGAAAAAGATAAGGATGTCCACTCCCGCCATTTCTATTCAACATTGTACTAGGGGTTCTAGTCAGAGCAATTAGGCAAGATAAAGAAATAGAAAGCTTCCAGGATGAAAAGCAATAAAACTATCTGTATTTGCAGATTACATGATTTTGTATCTAGAAAATTCTAAATACACAAAAAATATATTAGAACTAATAAACAAGTAAAGCAGGGTTGAAGGATACAAGGTCAATATGCAAAAATCAATTGTATTTAATAGATAAACAATAAGGACCTACTGTATAGCACAGGGAACTATATTCAATATTTTGTAACAACCTATAATAAAAAGAATCTGAAAAAGAATATACATATACATGTATACCTGAACACTTTGCTGTACACCTGAAACATTTTAAGTCAACTGTACTTCAATTAAAAAATGTATTTATATACACTAGTGATGAACGTTCCAAAACTGAAATTAAGAAATCAATTCTATTTATAATAGATCAAAAAGAACAAAATACTTAGTTATACATTCATAAAAGAAGCATAAGACTCGTATACTAAAAACTACAAAACACTGTTGAAAGGAATTAAAGATCTAAATAAGTTGAAAGGCTTCTCATGCTCCTGTGTCAGAAGACTCAATATTTTAAGATAGCAATGGTATTCAAATTGATCTACAAATTCAACACACTTGGTAACAAAATCCTAGCTGACTTTTTTGCAGACACTGACAAGTTGATCCTAAAGTTCACATGAAAATGTGAGGGGTGAAAAACAGTCAAAACGTTCTTGAAAAAGAAGGTGGAGGACTCACATTTCCCAATTTTGAAACTTACTATAAATCTATGATAATAAAACAATGAAGTACTAGCATAAAGATAGACGTATAGATCAGTGGCTAATTGATTTTAGACAAGAGGGCCAAGACAATTAAATGGGGAAAGAATAGTCTTTTCACAAATTGTACTGGAACAACTGGATATCCACTTGCCAAAGAATGAAGCTGAAACCACACCTCACATTACATGTAAAAATTAACTTTAAGTGGCTCATAGACTGAAATGTAAGAGCTTAAAATATATAAATCTTGGAGGAAAACATACAGTAAACATCTCTTTTTTTACTTTAGGTTAAGCAATGGTTTCTTAGATACAACACCAAAAGCAAAAGTGGCAAAAGGACATACAGATTAGACTAACAAAATTAAAAACTTTTGCGCTACAAACCATACCATTGAAAAAGTGCAAAAAACAGTCCACAGAATGGAAGAAACTATTTGCAAATCATGTATCTGATAAGGATCTTGTGTCTTACAACTCAATGATAAACAGACAAAAATGAAATTTAAAAATGGTCAAAGGATCTAAACAGACATTTCCCCAGGTACAATACAGAAATGCCACTAAGCACACAAAGCAATATTCAACGTCATTAGTTGTTAGGGGAATGAAATCAAAACCACACTGAGATATCTTTTATACAAACTAGGATGGCTACACTTAAGATATAAAACAGCAAATGTTGACAAGAATGTGGAAAAATAACAATATGTTGCGGGTCAAATTTTAAATGGTGCAGCCCCTTTGGAAAGTAGTTTATAAAATTATTAAATATAGAAATGCTGTATGTCCCAGCAATTCCACTCTGAAGTATATGACCAAGAGAAATAAATCATTAGCCCACACAAAAACTTGTATACAAGTTCACAGCAGCTTTATTCATAATAGCCAAAATTAACCTATATAATATTCATGAAGGTGGAAATAACCCAAATGTCTATGAATTGATGAATGGATAAATAGTTGTATCTCTATGCAATTTAATATTAATCATAAATAAAATGTAGAACTTAATTATCTTATAACATGGATGAACCCTAAAATTATGCTGAATGAAAGAAGCCAGTCACAAAAGGCTACAAATTACATGATTCTATTTATATTAAATGTTTAGAATGAGCATATCTAGAGGAAAAAAAGGAGATTAGTAGTTGCCTTGTGCTACATGGTTTGTGGTACAGGGAATGGGGTTATGGGAATGACTGCTATTGGGTATGGAATTTCTTTTGGGGTAGATAAAATGTTCTGTAAACAGGTTATGATGGTTGCACAATCCTATGAATATACTAAAAACAATTTTATACTTTAAATTACTATATTTTATGGCAATTTAATATCTCAATAATCTGTTCATAACATATAATACTGAATATGTTTCTAAATATGTATTTTAATGCATTTTAATTAACCATATTTTAGACATATGCAAATAAATGATAATATATAAAACATATATCTGTGCATATGACATGCTTATAATTTAAGTATGTATTCATTTAACTTGTATTCATTTTATAAATTTAACACATTTAAAGGTTATTTTAACATAAATAGCATTATGATGTAGCATATTGTTCTGAAAATTACTTTAAAACATAATAATCATATTTCACTTTCCCATCCACAACATACAAACTCTATTTCATTTTCCTTTTTGGCACTATAGTATTACATATGACTGGTTTACCATAAACTATTGAGCAGTTCCCTTACTGATGGACTTTTAGTTGCTATTCATTTTTACCAAAAAAAAAATATATATATATATATATATATATATATATAAAATAAACATTTTGTTCTTATTTATCTGTGCAAATATATTAAAGTGTTCCTAGAAGTAGAATTACTAGGTCAAAGGTTGTGCATATATTAAATTTTGATAAGTGCTCTGAAATTACTTCACAAAAACACTATAGAAAATCTCTATTCCCAACAATATTGGAATTGAAGCATAGTGTTTAAAAGAAAGGGGGTTGTCAATGTCATTCATATCCAAGCTCCACCAGTGTTAAGTTGGGTTACTCTGTGAGAGATATTTAACCTTATAAGTTTCATAAAGATGATGTTGGGATTAGTAATATGATGTTCAATTCACTGTGAATGTTCAAGCGAAGTTATATATCATTTTTAAGTTGGTCACGATGAAGTTTCCTATTTCTCCACATTTTACAAATAGGAGATAACATCATTTTATTTAGTTTTTCCATTTCACTGATGAACAGTAAAAAACAATCTTATGTTTAGATAGTGGGTCTTGGAGTCAGAATACCTGAATATCCATCACTATCAAACTGTGTGAACTTGGTCAGACTACTTTTTCTGTGTAGCAATGTCCGCATCTCTAAACTGAGGATACAACTTTATGAGGTTGTTATGAGAAGCATATGAGTTAATTAAGTGTTTAGAAAAGTGCCCCTAACCATATTTAATAACTAATAATTTGTATTTATTTTATTGTTATTTCCCTGATAACTTTCACCACCAGAGAGGTTAATATTTTTATTGGCTAATTTGCTTCTTTAGTGATATGCTTATGGGATGTTTGTTGTTTTCTTATTTATGTGTTGGAGCTCTTTTTACAACTATCAATACTTTTCTTGCTATAAATGTTGCAAATATTTTCCCCTGACAACTCACTTGTCTCTTCACTTTAATTTTATTCCATTTCTTACTTCCCCGCCCCACACTTGCTTTGTTTCAAACACCTGGCCTCCTAAATGTACTTTGAACATACAGATTTTGAAGTGGCTCCTCCCTTTGCCAACAGTGCTCTTCCCTAGATGCTCACCCTCTACGTTCTCTAGATCTTTGCTCATAAGCTCATATGTCACCTCTTATTGAGGCCTACACTTACCACTGTAAATAATTTCAGTACACTTCCACTCCTGCCAAAGCCAAGCCAGATCAGCCTTCCTATACTCTATTCTTTTATCATAGCACTTAGGAACTTCTAACAGACCATATATATTCTTTGTTTTTTATTTTCTGTCTTTTCTACTAAAATTTAAGATTCACAAGAGTAGGAATTTTTGTCTGCTTTTATTCCCTAGGTATCCCCAAAAGCTAGACCACTAGTTTGTACATGTTAGGCATCTAAAAATATTTGCTGAATCATTTATGATTACTTTTTCCAAATAAGTTTTCAATGTTTTATGTTATAAAATCAGAAAAGAGATATATTTATGAATACATTATTTTTATCTCATTTTGGCAAGGTGTGAGCACCCTAAGATTGAGCAAATATTGTCTTTTGTTTTCTTATTATTCTTTCATAATAATTATCATTGTTGATTTACACTTATATTCTGGCTCCAACTAGAGTATAGTTTGGATAAGGTAGAAAATCTAAGATGTTTTTATTGAAAAATGAGATGTCCTAACAGTAATTATCAAACAGTTCATTCTTTACCCACTGATGATCAGCATGACTTTTATCATATACTCAATCTCATTTGTACAGATTTCTGAACTCTATTCTCTTTTACTCTATGGTAAATTTATTTAAATTAATTTTACACCTAAAATTGTAACAAATTTATAGATGTATTTGGAGACGGTTGTCCCATATTTACTAGTTGAGTCCCTTTTGGTTTCTAAGAAAATTAATCCCCTAAACTTTGTTCAGCCTTCTGGAACTTCTATTAGCTGATATTAAATTTCCCATATGTATATTCTGTATCACCTCAATTTCATAACTTATCTTTTATTTATTTGATATTGTGAGATCTCTTCTACTTAATCATTCAAGTTTATCTTCTGTTTGGGTCTAATCAATTACACAAAACTTTTACTGATATATTTTAACATTTCATATTTCTTACATATAGAATAGCTCAAAAGCATACACAGAGACTCTAAAGAACATTATAAAATGAACACCTGTGATAATTTCATCCAGAAAAAAAATGAAACACTTCTCTATGCATTTTGAAAATTTGAAATTTTTTAGAAAATATTTTGAAATAATCTTACTAACTGTATATACTTATGTATGCTATTGAACCCACCCATTTAAAAAAAATTAATTTACTCCATTTCATTTCTAGAAGTCCTATTTGATACTCTTTAAAATGTGCCAGGTCATTTTTATGGTTTCTTGTCCCATACATACATTTTTCTAGTCTGTCTTCTATTTCTTTAAATATCGAAAAAAGAAAAGCCTAATTTTATAATAGCTGTTTTGGTAATCCCAATATCTGAAGTCTGAGAGTTTGTTATCCCCACGTATTATTGTAGAAGGTAGAGTAATGACTCCCCACAATACTCACACCCTTTTCCCTGAAACTGTGAATATGTGCCTTACAAATATGACAAAAGGAACTTTACAGACATGATTAAATTTAAAGTTTTGAGAGGAGGAGATTATTCTGGATTATTGGTGTGGGCCCAGTGTAATCACAAGGGGTCCTTATCATGGGAAGGCAGGATGGTCAGAGTCAGAAGAGAAGATATAATGATGGGAGCAGAGGTAGAAGTAATATGAGGAAGGGCCCATGATCTAATGAACGTGGGCGAGCCTCTACGTGTTGGAAAAGGCAAGGAAAGAGATTCTCCTTTATAGCCTCCTGAAGGAATACAGTCCTACTGACCCCTTTATTTTTAGGACGCTTGACCTCCACAACTATAAGATAGTAAGTGTATATTGTTTTAAGCCACCAAGATTGCAGTAATTAGCAATGGTAGGACACCAATATGGTTATTTTGGTAATTTCTTACTTCCAGCACCTTTTCCTATGTGTTTCATTATTTTTTCATTGTGATTTCCCTAGAAATATTTATTTTCCCTAGAAATAACTTGTGAGAATTTTTCATGGCAAAGGTTGAAGGTGAGGTCTCTGGAGAGCATTTACTTCTATCAGGGCCTGAGGGCCACCACCAAACCCAGTCTATTATATAAAGCTTTTTCATATTGTGAGTATATTTTGGAACCAAGTAAATTGCCCAGCTTGTATTTTTGTGTCTTCCCTTTTTTATACTATCATATTTTTTCCTCCCAGATCTTATTTTATGTTCTCATATCTTTGGTTGTTTGTAAGATAAAGCATCAGTACAGCATTATAGGTAGATGGAATGGTTTGCCCAGTTAGGAGTACAGTGCTCTCTGTAACTGGCCATCTTCTCCAAAGAGATGCCTCAGAAAGGTTAGGAAGCGGGAAGGCTTCTAATAGGTTGCCTGAGAAAAGAACAGTGATGTTCTCTAGGCATTCACACAGTTATCTTTTATTATTATTATAGTTATCTTGCTCCTGCATTATGGTCACTTTTTTCCTCTTCTTTTGTTGTTGTCATTGTGTTTGTTGTTGCTCTTATTGCAATGGCCTCTGTTTTTCATCTTCCCTGCACTGCTTAAGAAACCCAAGGGTTTAAAGGAAGTAGTTTGAAGTTATAATCAAGAAAGAAATGGTGGCTACATGTAGTACAGATATTATGGATACCTGAGAATATTACGTTATCATTAAGCAAATGCCAGAGAATGGCAATATTTTGCTTTCCAGAAAAAAGTTAACAATGTTGTAAAATGGATTCCATATTCATATCATTTCTAAACGCATATGCTAGCATGACTTGGAGTTTTTCCAGGTTTAAAGACTATAAACTTTATCAAGAATCCTCAACCAAAGACAGTTGCTTCCTTGCTAACATCTGTGCAGCAGCAAGATGCCAGAAAGAAATCAAGCCAGGGTATGGTAATTATACTATGGATATATTGGTACCCTAAAGGACACTGGTTTGTTAGCATTATGAAATTTAACTATTTACTATTGCTAAACAGGTGTATTGTCCTGTAAAGTAAGCATTGCTGTATTACAGATGTTTTAGAGAAAGACAAATGTTATAGGATAATTATAATTAACTTCATATGTGTGTGTGTGTTTATATATATATATATACACCACATTCATTTAATAATAATAAACTTTTTAACTGTACATAATTAAATATCTGAAGTTATGCATCTGGAACCTAGTAGTCTGTATTCAAAGTAGCTAGGACGGATACCAAAGCTATCCAAAAATAAATGCTTATCTCTTTGATTGGTACACCTGAAATGCACATGTGTATGTGCTATGGTACATGTTATAAGTCAGGCCATCTTAAATAAATTGGTTAAGATCTATCAAGACTTTTCTTAACTTAGTTAATTAATTGAATCAACAAATACTGAGTATAATGCCCTTTCCTAAATGCTCAAGATACATCAATGAACACAGATGAAAAAGATATTTTACCTTCCAGAACTCACAACCTAACAAGTAAATTATTATACATACATCATTCATAAAAACGGTAAGTATTTTGGCAGAAAAATTAGAGTATGCTGTGAGAGGTCAGGAGTGGTGGGGGTATTGCAGTTTTAAAGAAGGTAGTTAAGGTGGGCCTTCTGAGAAGATATTAAATGAACTGAAACTTCAAGGAGTCCTGCGCTTATTCAGGTGGATATCTGGAGGAAGAGCATTCCATGCAGAGGGAACAGAAAATGCAAATGCCCTGAGGCAGAAACACGCGTGGCATAACTGGGTAATAGTGAAGAACTGGGTAATAGTGAAGAAATCGCCTAGAAGTGTCTAGGAGTAGAGTAGAAGGAGAGAATCACAGGAGTCGAGATCAGAGGGGGGATTAAAGGGACAGATGAAGAGGGACCTTGTGGCTCACTGTGTGGATGTGGACTGTCCTATGAATGAAATGGGGAGTCAAGGGATAATCTGTGTTGAATGTCGACTTTAACCTGACTTGTATTTTAATAGGATCACTCAGACTGCTGAGCCGAGAAAAAATAATAGTTAGAAAAGGGCAGAAACAGGTAGCACATTAATCAGGCCACTGTATTACCCAGGCAAGAGAGTGGCTTGGATCGGTGTGGTAGCAGAGCCAGTAACAGATAAACAGACTCATTTCTTAGAAGGTGAGGTTCCAGTATATTGTGATATGGAACAGAACTCTTTGCCAAGTCAGTTGTGTGTGAAACCACTTCTGTCTGTGTAAAGATCAGTTCTACAACACTGACGCTGCTGGAGGAATACCTGTGCCTTTAATAGGCAGAACAATTCTAAATACGACAGAGTGTATCATCAAGGACATCGATTTATTCTAATTCTAGATTATGAAACTGACCTCCTGACTTCTTTTTTTTTTTTTTTGCGGTACGTGGGCTTCTCACTGTTGTGGCCTCTCCCGTTGCGGAGCACAGGCTCCAGACGCGCAGGCCCAGCGGCCATGGCTCACGGGCCCAGCCGCTCCGCGGCATGCGGGATCTTCCCGGACCGGGGCACGAACCCGCGTCCCCTGCATCGGCAGCCGGACTCTCAACCACTGCGCCACCAGGGGAGCCCGCCTCCTGACTTCTTAAATAAATACTTTTAGTTGAATACAATAACTAATCTCTTCAACTTCAATACCAAAAATAGATAACTGAACTTTTAATGTACTTCTAATTACGAGTTTTAAAATAAATGAGAAAATATTTGCCTTGGTTTCCATAATAGTTATGGTTAAGCCCTAAAGGTGTGGGAAGAAGGGAGAAAACACAGTAGGGTTAATGATTTTCAGAAATAACAGTCCTATTTTCTAGACCAGATTCAAAGTGGAAACAGAGAGGAGAGTGACTGAGCATGGTGACCTCAACATGACTTAAAATTTAGAAAGCAAGAGGAGTACTGATCTCTTCTCCTTCTATCAAAAACTACAGAGAGGGCTTCCCTGGTGGCACAGTGGTTGGGAGTCCGCCTGCCGATGCAGGGGACACGGGTTCGTGCCCCGGTCTGGGAAGATCCCACGTGCCGCGGAGCGGCTGGGCCCGTGAGCCATGGCCGCTGAGCCTGCACATCCGGAGCCTGAGCTCCGCAACAGGAGAGACCACAACGGTGAGAGGCCCGCGTACCGCAAAAAAAACAAACAAACAAACAAACAAAAAAACCTACAGAGAGTCACAATTTATTGTTCTGCCTTTTGAGTAAGCACCATGGCAGAAAAGCAAGAAGGAGTGCTTCACTGAAGCAAAGCCAGAAAGGTTGTTTAGCTACAGTAAATTAGGCACAGTTATGCCTCAGTACGTTGTAAATTTATCACTGACCTCTGTGTACAATGGACATGGAGTCAAATACAAACTCTATCCCTTCTTTAGCCACGTGTCACCTTAGCTAAAGTAGTCTCACCCTCTTTTAGGTTCCTTATTTTTAAAACAGACGTAAAATCAATAACTACCACATTAAGCTGTTTTGAGGATTATAAAAGATAATGTATGCAAGGCATACAGCACAGTGTCATATAGGAAGAATTTAACAAAAGGAGCTATTAAATTTTAATTCTGTTAGTAAATTTTGTGTAGTAAATAAGGCAGTAGACAAAAGATCCATCCAACTGGTTCCATGGAATCTTGAAAACAAAACACGATGTCTGAATTTGCATCTTTTCACATGGTCAGTGAAATGTTGTGCAGACAAAGATAATGGAATTTGCTACTTCACTCACACCAAAAATCAGGGTCTGAGATATGCACTCATGAATTATGTCACTATTCAGATTTATTAACTACAGTACAGTTTTGAAATTCAATGTATATTTATTTTGTGGCAATATCTATATGTTAATGAAACATGTTAATATAGTATGAATGAATGAGTGAATGAATGAAAGCAATAAATATTACCAGAATGTATAAATTATCTGGGCTCATTCTTAGTTCATAGATCCCAGAGGAGGGAGGAAGGAAATTTACTTATTAATTTTACACAGAAATATTTTACATTTGAATAATGATTGAACCTAATTCACATGATATTCTGAACATCATCTAACATTATATAAAAATCTCATGATCGGGGCTTCCCTGGTGGCGCAGTGGTTGAGAATCTGCTTGCTAATGCAGGGGACATGGGTTCGAGCCCTGGGCTGGGAGGATCCCACATGCCACGGAGCAACTAGGCCCGTGAGCCACAACTACTGAGCCTGCGCGTCTGGAGCCTGTGCTCCGCAACAAGAGAGGCCGTGATAGTGAGAGGCCCGTGCACTGCAATGAAGAGTGGCCCCCACTTGCCACAACTAGAGAAAGCCCTCACACAGAAATGAAGACCCAACACAGCAAAAATAAATAAATAAATAAATAAATAAACTCCTATCCCCAACATCTTCTTTAAAAAAAAAAAAAAAAAAAAATCTCATGATCATTTCATCTTTCTTTACTAGCTACCATTCACTCTCATTTTGCTCATCTACTGAAATAATATTACATAAAATTGGATTTCACTGTCCGTCATGCCCACTTAAAAAAAAAAAAGGTAACTAAGACAACCCACAGTGTACATCATGTATATTCTCTGGAACAGGAACGATAATGCCTAAAGTGGGAAACTGAACAGTTGGTATCCTGTTGGGAGGAATTATTTTTCCAGTTGCAATAATAACTTGATGAGGTTGCTATTATTTTCCACCTCAAGTTGTGTTTATTAAAATGATTTTAAAAGGCAATGAGGTGGAGAATGTATTGACAATCAGGCTAAGTGGCTAAATACTTTAATTCTCTGACAGAAAGGGCAAAGCAGGGAGAAGGGCTTTTCTAATGGTACATGCCTTAGCAGACATACTCAAGATGGAAATCTGAACAAGCCTCCTCTGCACTTAACTGAGTCCTCCTCCCCACTGCGATGTGGCCACTCAACACTGACCTGAGCACTGTAAAGGAAGAGGAAGCACCAAGATGCTACCTTTGTAATACTGGTGATGTAAGAGCGGCAAACAGGAATGACAGTAACAAAACAGAGTGACAGGAGTGGTAGGATAATGGTCACAGCGCCAGTTGTAAGTTCTCCGTAAGTCCCAGAACTAACACCACCTCAGAATGTTAGGGAAGGCTTTATGGATGGATATGAGATTCATTTTGAGTGTTGAAGGATAGGAGAGATCTGAATATGTAAAAGAGAAATGGGAGCTAGAGTTGGACTCAGACGAACCTGTGTTTAACTTTTTGTTCCACTATTACAAGCTGCATGACCCTTGGAAAATCCAGGTTACTTCATTATATATTGGAATAATACCAGAATCTCTCATGTGAGTTCACTGTGAGATTTCAAGGAGACGATGCACATAATGTACCTCACATAGAGCCTGTCACATAGCAAGTTCTCAGTAGATGGTGGAAATTGGTTGTGTTTATTTTATCTAAACTAATCATCAATTAAATGAGGAAAACAACCTCAGGAGATTACTGAGCTGGAAAGCATCTAACAGAGTAACTAGTTTTTAGAAATTTAATACAAAATATTTGCATACGCATTTGGAGATGAGTTTAAGGTCAGTCTGTTTATAGACGATTATGAGAGAAAAGCACAGATGCTGGGACTTCCCTGGTGGTCCAGTGGTCAAGACTCTACACTTCCACTGCAGGGGCCATGGGTTTGATCCCTGATCAGGGAACTAAGATCCTGCATACTGTGTGGCATGGCTGAAAACAAAACAAAACAAAAATCCAAACTAACAAAAAAGAAAAGCGTAGATGTATGTAAGTTCACTGGAACAAAAAAGAAAAAAAAATGCTTAGTACTAAAAGATGTTGGTTAAATGCTCTGAGATAGGAGGCCTATGGGCCTTTTGCTTTCGTATTAGATTAGCAATGCATTTAATCATTTGTAGCAATTGTATCACAATAATATAATGGCCCCCACATGAGGTGTTGACAAAGAATCTGAATATACAAGCCTGTGCACCAGAGTGTAATGGGGGCATTATTTCCTCTGGGTAAGATTCATTTCTCTTGCATGAAAACACCCAGTGCTTTTTGTTTTTCAATTCCACATTTCTCGTGGAAATAATTTATGGTAATATAGGCAGATAGCACAGAGCATGTAAGGATCTTAAATTAATTTGAGTCTCAAATGAGAAACGCTGGAGTGTTGACAACAGCAAGATAGTTCTTAGGAAATGGAGCAGGTCGCTTTATTTTTCCTCACTGATCAACAAGGGACTTAGCTGAAAGGGATGGTTAAGTGGCTGAAGCTTTAGTTTTCACTACCTTCTCCTCCAGTGAGACAATTAATTCCAAGGTCAATTAGTCTTCTCAAATCCATAGATAAAATCCCATGTAGTTTACAGCATATAAGGTATTGTTAAAACACTAGTCTATCTATCAGCTTGATAAGGGCATTAAAATAGTCCATGACAATATTGTCTTTTGGCTTTAGTTTCAACTCCACTTTTTTCCTTTCTTGGATTTAGAGTCACTTGAAATTAAAATAAAGACTTTGAGAAAGATTTTTGCATATTACATATTTTGAGATACATGTTATTAATAAAGTTTGAACTCCAGGCAGCTGAGCTACAATATTGTTTTGCTAGAAATAAATCATGACATTCAAGTTAAATTTTCAACTATATAATAAATTTGTACTCCTCCACAAGAGGTATTATATTCAACATGTAAAAATGATTGACTTTTTGGACTTCCCTGGTGGCACAGTGGTTAAGAATCCGCCTGCTGGTGCAGGGGACAAGGGTTCGAGCCCTGATCCGGCAAGATCCCACATGCCACGGAGCAACTAAGCCGGTGCGCCACCACTACTGAGCCTGCACTCTACAGCCCGTGAGCCACAAGTACTGAGCCCATATGCCACAACTACTGAAGCCTGTGCACCTAGAGCCCGTCCTCCTCAACAAGAGAAGCCACCGCAATGAGAAGCCCGCGCTCCACAACAAAGAGTAGCCCCCGCTCGCCGCAACTAGAGAAAGCCTGCACACAGCAACAAAGACCCAACACAGCCAAAAATAAAAAATAAAAAAAATTATTTTTTAAATGATTTTTTTTTTTTTTTGGCCACACCATGCAGTATGTGGGATCTTAGCTCCCCAACCAGGGATCGAACCTGTGCCCCCTGCTTTGGAAGCATGGAGTCTTAACCCCTGGACAGCCAGGGAATAAATCATAAACATGATTGATTTTAATGAATGAGAACAATTGAAAAATCCAATTCTAAAATTATATTGAATATATAATGTAAGCTGTCTTCAAACCAAGAGATTTAATTTCAAACAGAGGGAAAAACATTTTGTAGACTTTTCCGATCATTCTGATTTTGACTTAAGCAGAAGTTGGTTCTAACAAAAGCGGCTAAGATTACTCACATATGCCACAGGTATCTTTACCCAACCAGAAGCAGCCATCACTAGTTAATCATAGAACATTTAATCCTGTTGAGTCTGGATCCACCCACAGAATCTGTTTTAACCTAGAACTCAAGTCAGTCCCAACAGTTCATCCCTTAGCACCTATTACCCTTCCCTGCCTTTGCAAAAACAATCTTTAAATTGGAGAAGAAGCAAACACAAATGGTCACTACAACAGTGTTTAAGTTGTCATAATTCTGAACAAAAAAACAAAATAAACTTGAACACCACACATTTCCTCATGCCAGGTTTGGGTATTTCATTTTATGAAGATCATTGTCCAAATGCTTCTCATGATTAAGCATGCAGTATTACTGCTCTGTAAAGATGGGCTAATGTGACTCCATAATGTTTTATGATACTCATTACCAACAACTCAGTGTGCACCTAAATGGTCTCTGAAGAAAAAAGAACAATGTGCTCAATTGCTGTTTCAGAGGCAAATAAATACAGTGCTAACACTGCTGTGTGTCTTTGGAGGAAAAAAATCCTAAATACTCCTTATGTCTAATAGCAAATGCTTCTGGATGGATTTTCTTCCTGCATCCCTCACAGCATCCTGTCAGCACTGAGATACACACATACTGCAAGAGACTTCAGAGGGAATCACACATGCCTAGCAACAATTGACAACCATAATTTTTTGCATAAACTGAATGTCTTTTAAACAGACATAATTTTTTCAGAGCAGTTTTAGGTTCACAGAAAAAGAGAGCAAGGTACAGAGATTTCCCATACACCTCCCACCCCCATACATGCATGGCCTCCTCCATTATTAACACCCCCACCAGAGTGGTACATTTGTTACAACTGCTGAACCTACATTAACACATCATAATCACCCGATGTCTATAATTTACATTAGGGTTAACTCTTGATGATGTACATTCTGTAAGTTTGGACAAATGTATAATGGCATGTAACCCATCATTATAGTATCATACAGAGTAGTTTTCACCACCCTAAATAGACTCATTTTGTAGGGGGCTATAAAAGATGAGTATTTTAATGGATGGGGAAGGAAAAACAACATCAACACTTCTTCTCTGCTAAGGAATTATTGCATACCCGTGAAAAATGCCACAAGGATATGGGAGGTTCAATGGAGATGCTGTGGATATCTGAAGAAGCGGAATCCCTTTGGCCTTTCTCTACAATCTCATGCAGCAGAACACCCTGAGAATCTCTTTACATTGCAAGAGAAATAAAAGTCATGAGAACATGATAGATCAAAAGGGTCAAGCCTGGGAAATGAGAATTGATTGCAAAAGTGTTCTTATATTCATATAGTGGAATACTTCTCAGCAATTACAAAGAATGAACTACTGATATATGCTGGGTTAAGAGTTCTATAGATGCGCATTCTGTCAAGATTTTTTATGATCAGATTTTTTGTATCTTTACACTTTTTATTTGCTTGACCTATAACTGAGTGATGTAATAAAATGTCCCATCACAATTCTCAATTTTTCAACTATTCTTGTAGTTTTATTGACTATTCTTTTTGTGTTTTTGAAGCTATTCCATTAGGATCAAGCTAGATAAAATTGTTATGTTTCCCTTGGGAATTGCACCTTTATTATGTTATGACTACTTGTATTTCTAGTGATGCTTTTTTCCTGGTAAGTTTTCTTCTTTTTCTATATTAATAGTTATTCAAACTTTATTTTATCATTTTCCTGTGAGATTTCTTCTCCATCCATATACATTCAGTATTCTGTCTTTATGTTTTAGATGAATCTCTCATAAACAACATAAGTTGGATTTTTTTTTTTTTTTTTTTTTTTTTTTTTGCGGTACGCGGGCCTCTCACTGTTGTGGCCTCTCCCGTTGCGGGGCACAGGCTCCGGATGCGCAGGCTCAGCGGCCATGGCTCACGGGCCCAGCCGCTCCGCGGCATATGGGATCCTCCCAGACCGGGGCACGAACCCGTATCCCCTGCATCGGCAGGCGGACTCTCAACCACTGCGCCACCAGGGAGGCCCCATAAGTTTGATTTTTAATCCAATGTGGTAATTTTTCTCATTTAGTTACTGAATCTATTTTCTTTACAACTGTTTTGATTATGGGTGATCCAATTTGTCTCTAATATATTTTGTGGGGTTTTTGTTGTTGCTTTGTTGTTGGACTTTCTCCATATTTCCCCTAATCTTCTTGCCTTCAACAGATTTTTTAACTTGTTCCCATTTTTACCCTTTACTAACCTAGAAGTTTTAAAATAGGATTTTTGAGTGTTTAACTTCAAAATTTTTACAGATATACTTCACAAATTCTAAAGTTCCTCAGTTTCTTTATATTCTACACAAATGAGATTTACTTAAATGCTTTAACTCTGCCTCTATGCCAACTTGTATGTTATTTTTACCCAATATTTTAAATACTTCATTGTTTATCACCACAAATTAAGGATTGTAAGTACAGATATCTCATTTTATTGTGCTTCACTTTATTGTGCTTTGCAGATATTGCATTTATTACAAATTGAAGGTCCGTGGTACCCCTGCGTCGAACAAGTCTATTGGTGCACATTTTCCAACTGCATTTGCTCACTTCCCGCCTCTGTGCCACATTTTGGTAATTCTTGCAATATTTTAAACTTTTTTGTTATTATTATATTTGTAAGGGTGATCTGTGATTAGTGATCTTTGGTATTACTACTGTAATTGTTTTTTTATTTTTTAAATTTATGTACACACTGCACATTTAATAGACTACAGTATAGCATAATCATAACTTTCATATGCACTGGAAAACCAAAAATTTCACATGACTAGCTGTATTGTGATATTCACTTTATTGTGGTGGTCTGGAACAAAACCTGCAATACCTCTGAAGTAAGCCTATATTGTTTCACCAAAAAACTATTTGTTTATCTTTATCCATGTTCACCAATTTCTATATACATTTTTCCTCCATGCAACTCTGACTTTCATCTTCGTGTTAGTTCCCTTACTGAGAATGTTGTTAAACATTCTTAATTTTTGTTCATCTAACAATGTCTTTAGTTCATCTTCATTCTTGAAAGGTAACTTATCTAGTTACATAATTCTATACTGACCAATTATTTTTCTCAAATATTTGATTGAATTATATAAAAATTTAATTAAATTTAATAGCTTCCTTTATTTTCATCTGGGGGCTGGGACTGCTGTACTGTCAGAAACAGAATTATTTCATGTTACAATTATTTTCTTGGCCCAGTGTTTTCTAGAATAAGCTTTATAGTTAGGGTTAAGTGAAGGATGAATAATTTTGTTTCAGGCTTTTTTTTAATGTTTAATGGTTTAATATTATTAAATACATATCTTTTGACTCGAAGTCTCTAAATAAGCATCTTCATCCATATTACATTTTGTCTTATTTCTCATTTTATTCACAACCTGGCCAGGGAAAAGGAGTACCCCTCAGAGATCACAATGCATGATATAGTATCTTATATAAAATGCACTCTCAAAAAATATTAAGGCATTAAATTAATAGGTAAATGTCTTTTCACTTCCCTTCTGCAGTTTCTCTCCTTCAGAATTCTTTGTTGTCATGTTAAAAAATAAACTATGCCTAACCTAAAATAGGTTACAATAAATGTGCATTGAATATTTATGATGTTATATGTTATCCCTCCCTTTAGAATTCCCACTTTTACAGATAAAAAGAGTAAAAGGTCATGCCTCTTTACTGATGAAATTTTAGGCATCAGGAAAAGGGCAGTGGGCAGATTATTTCAGAATTCTTTGTGCTGCCCAAATCATATCACAGAGATCACACGTTAATCTGCCTAAGCATAAGGTTAGCTCTCCTTCTACATTCAAAATTTGTCAGGCATCAATAATCAGCAACACTTCAATGTAAGGAATGCCTGAGACTGGGAGAAAACAAGAACCTAATTAAATCAACACCACAGCCAGATGGAAGAGAACCATTGTTTATTCCTTGATTGCCAAATATTAATTGGCACAGAGTATGTTTTCAATAAATATTTGTTGAATAATGAACGAATGACTGAAACTAATGGATAGAAATCTTATTTCATGAAACCAAAGCAGTTTCAGAGACAACAGATAAAATCATGAAATCTAGCTTTCAAGCCTTGGTTTAGGAGTGTCACTCCCAAATGGAAGCTTAATTTGTAAAACAGATCAATATAACGCTCCACCTACTCTCCTAGGTCATCCCTGAGCCTTCAATTCTCTATTTTTGGATAGAAGGAATCTGAGACCCAAAGAGAAGGTACTGCCTATGGCCAAACTTAATGACTAGCATGCACTGTGCTGGAATCCTGTTCCTCTCACCCTGGTCCAGTGCTTTTGCTTTTTCCCCTTAGTGCCTCCATGATGTTACTGGAAATGTCCTCCCAGGCACTGAATGACTCTTTATGTTTACTATTAAAATAGTATTTCAAGGGACTTCAGGAAACTTTAAAATCTCCCTGGGATAATGACTTCTCTGTTCTTTTCATTCTCAGCTAAACTGAGGTAGAATAATACCTTAACAAAAAAAACCCCCCAAGACCCAGCAAAAGCCCTTTTGTAAACAAGGGTATAGTAAATAATTACTTTTTTCTCTTTTGTCTGTATAAACTCTAGAATTAAAGATATTTGCTGTGTGGATTAGGACATTCAAAACCGTCTGGCCTTGACCTATTTGAAACATTAAAGAAAAAGGCAAGTTATTTCATAAAAGAGCACATAAACTGCAGTAAAAAGCATATCCTTTAATAAGTTCTCTTCTACCCAACCATCATTTCTCCTTCCCCATCCTGAGGATATGGGTTGTTGTGGGATGATGTTTAGAGAGATGAAGTAGATTTCAGGGGACCTGAAACATAACTGTAATTTTAGAGTTCATGAAATACTGCAAGTGCATTTCTTCTGAGTTAAACAAAGACCAGATTTTTGCTTGGTTTCAATGACACAGAGTACATCGTATGAGCAATAAAAACCTCCTAATATTCTGCCAGACAAATAATATTTGTCTTAAATTGTGTTCCTTAGGACCTAAAGGTCACAGCCACAGGTGAAATGGATCCTAGATGGTCGTAACAATGTCCAAAGCAATAACTTCTGCTACGACTATCATTGACTCTCCTGGGAAATCTTGAGTCCTCTGGCAACACAAGAGGACAGTACTCGTCTTAATTTCTTCTGAGACTGAACTGATACCACGACTCTTGTCACATTTGCAGAGCTAGGCTATAGATATTCTCACCCTAGCACAAAAACATACATTTTGATCCTCACAATCTTTCACAGTTCTTATCCAACTTCAGCTCCCAACTATTTTTATTAAAGAAACAAGACACAAAACAAGGGTGGATCCACTGAAAAAAAGGTAGATTTTCTGGACATTTTCTCCCCAGAACAGAGATCTGAAGGTGCCAAATTTGACCAATAATTCCTTGCCTTGTATTTCCAGTGTTAGGTACTAAAATACATGACCGTCTAGCATGCTGAATGAACCGGACAATCCTTTCCCATCTTCATCATCATTAAAAAAACCACATGACATAATAAGTAGCATATGCATTTTCAGGAATGATTAGGAAGTGAGATCACTGAGGACTTCATCTCCAGTTTAAAATGTTTTACCCTTGGTTTTCTCAAATTATATTCTTTATGTGCTCCATGTGTCTTCTGTACCTGCCCATGAACACTGGAAATTTGCCAGATGAATCTTACTTTTACTCAACTGCTTGGCATGAAGAGTGATCCTTGGGTACTCCGCCACCAATAGATCAGATGAATAGCATATTATACAGATTTTGTATTTCAGTTAGAAGGTTAAAAAAATGTACTGTAAGAAAAATGACTGTAAATTATTACTGTTATTAATAGATTAATACATTGCAGATGGTAGAATGTCATATCTATCCGATATGCCTGACCACAGATACAAATTAACCAAATTTGACTTACCCTCACTATGCTGCCCCTTGAGTGGTATCCTTTAGAATATCTACTTCTAATTGAAGCAACTTTTAGTATCTGCCTTTTTCCCTTAGCTATGTTAGCATATAACACTGTAGAGGATATTCCCATTTTATTTCTGTCTTTACCTATGATGTGAGTCATACATAATAAAGCTTTGCATAATGAATTTCTTGCATATAGTAAATAATGGTTTTGCAAACTCTATTCTGAACTTTACTTATTCTCTATATTCGCTAACATTTTGCAAACCCATATGGGTGTGTGAAATTGTCTGCATGCTCATGTGAATTATTAACATTAGGAATGGTATTTACCTATTAAAAAATATACACCCAAAAGACAGCAATTTTAATTTTAACAATGTTGAATTTAACACGTTAAAATAAAGGAAAAAAATTTCAAATAAAAAAAAATTATGATATTTGGACAGAGTGCTTCTTCTGTATTCAAGTAAAGGTAGCTCACTGTGGTATGCAGAATAATGACCACCACCTCCAACCGCTCCCTGCCCCCGCCACAAAGACATCCATATCTGAATCCCCAAAACCTGTAAATATGTTATGGTACATGGCAAGGGGGAATTAAGGTTGCAGATGGAATTAAGGTTGCTAATTAGCTGACCTTAAAATAGGATTATCTAGGTGGGTCTTCTGTAATCCAAGGGTCTGAAAAGGTGGAAGAGGGAGACAGAAGAGCCAGTGTTAAAGTGATTCAGCATGAGAAAGACTCGACTGGTCATCACTGGCTTTGAAGACCGAAAGCAGCTAGATATGCAGGCAGCCTTTAAAAACTGCAAAAGCTAAGAAAACAGATTGGCCCCTAGAGCCTCCAGAAGGAACAGGTCTTCATTTCAGTCCAATGAGACCCATTTTAGATGTTACAGCACAAGAAACTAATAAACTCACAGGTAAGTTTTTCTAGGAACTGATAATCTTTCTACCTTTCCTTAAGCCTTCCAGACATATACTAGGTTAAAATGAGAAATTTTGATGACTTATATGAAACCTAGTGCTTTATTGCTTCAATTACTGTTTTTCTTAGAAGCATTTAACACCAACTGAAATGACTGTATTTGTTTGTATATTGTTGTTTCCGTTGGTACATGTAAATCTTAAGAGGACAGGTCTTTATAACTTGTTTTGTTCATTGGGTTCATTGTCTAGAACAATGCCTATCACATATACACTTCCTATTATTTTACTTTCCTTGCCTCAAGAGTGAATGTGGTGTTCTATGGATGTGCGCATTCAGTATTCACATGTAGTAACCAACCAGGCCTGTATAGTCACTTAGTTACTCCCAACAGGTCCCTTAGGGAATTTTTAATGTCAATACAGCTGGAAATATGTGCAATCAAGATTTCATGCTGAAGAAAACAGTGACCATCGGATGAATAAGGATTTTCTACAGCTTATTTTTTCTTGTGGAATGTCTCCTATCTTAGCAAGTTTCTGGAACCTCCTACCTCCTTTGACCCATTAGTATCTCCTGGGAGATAATCTCTGAGCCCTTGGAATATGCTGCCTGATATGAATATTTTTGTATGCCTGAGGTATTAGACCGTGATGTACCTATTTGACTACAGAAGTTTATCCCAACAGTGTGATTATGGTGAATACATGAATTTGCTCTAAGGGAGCTAATGTCTGAGTAGCTTGAGGTTGGTCAGACATGAGGATGCTGGATATCTACAATACTGACCCTCAATAAAAACCCTGGTAACCAAGGCTGGGGTGAGATTCCCTGGCTGACAATAGTTTGCATATGTTGTCACACATCCTTGCTAAGAGAATTAAGTGCATCCCCATGGGTCTTCTCTAGGATGAGAACCTTTGTGTCTGGTGTCTCCTAGACTTCAACCCATGTGCCCTTCCCTTTGCTGATTCTATTCTACAGTTAACCCTATAGATTCTGGATTGTCAATGAATAGCAGTATAAATTAAAAAAAAAAATACATTTCACACTTAGACATATTACAGGGAATTTTGCAAAACACAAACACATAAAAAAAGTTCTCCAAAGGAATGAGATAGAAGAGTTTGCCAAATTTAAAAAAAAACAGCAAAGGAACAATATTTGGCTGATTCACCAATAGCAATAGCTAAGTCAAAAGAAAATGAAACAATAACTTTAACTTATTGAGAAAAAATAACTGTCAGTATTCTATATTCAATTTAGGTAAATTCTTTCAAGAATAAGGATAAAATAAGGACAACTTCAAATTACTAAAAACGGAGTTTCCCATAAATCTGCCCTTATTAAATGAACTTCTTTTAAAAAATACTCCAGAAGGAGGATTAATAATAAAGGAAAAAAGTTCTGAAATGCAAGAAAAAAACAGTAAGAAAAGAAAATTTAAAATACAGGACCAATACAAATAAATATGGACTGGTCAAAGGCAGATCTAGTAAAACTAGGACTTGCCTAAAGTCCAGATCTCACTCTACCAGTACCAGAGACATGAATAGACAAAGGCAGAAACTGCTCAGTTTCTCTACTGGTAAGATGAAGATGTTATAACTCCCTGTCCCAAGGGTTGTCCTGAAGATAAGAGAGACCGTAGGTGGGATTCCACTTAAAATCTAGAGAAGGATACTGTAATTATCCAAATTAGCTATGCTACTTTGGTCAGCTCCTAAATGGGGGAAAAATTACGTTGAACATTTAAACAACTGCAACCACTGTGAAAAATTTCTAAACAAATTTTGCAGTGAGGGAAAGGTGCTCTCATTCTTGGCACTAGTGTATCTTAAAATGTAATAATAAATTGAAAACTGTCAGTATTTTAACCTCAAGTGGTGCAAAAGAGTGAGCTAACATGGGCTAAAGAGAAAGAAAAGCAAAATAACACCATTGGCAGACAGAATCAACAGAAACGTTCATCCTTCATCAGAAAATCAAAATGACATCAACTAAGATGCTAAACCTTCCATTTTCTCCCTTTTTGGTTTAATACGTATTTTGCATTTAAAAAGGAATTGCCATCTTCTTGTGGAAATGAAAGTAAAATATAGTTTGTAAATAGCCTTTTGGAGGTCCTGATACTCTTGACAAAATAGACATACTGAAGCATCTGCTGTTGTTACTTTTGTAGCATTCCATGGTAAGCTCGTAAATTAGCAGGGATGTTTCAAAATAGGAAACTGGAGCATTGAACAGAAGCATCAGAAAATATTAAGCACTATCAGGCCCATTGCCTGAAGTATTTACAGTGAGGAGATGGCTGTGTGTGTGTTTTTATCTCACTGAAATTAGAGATAAAGCTGAGTGCTTAACTTTTCTATTTTATATTGTAAACCATACTCTATGTGGTTGAGAATTTAAGAAGCTTAAAATCAATGTGCTTGAGGAAGATGGAAGGATACATTTTAATACCTAACATGCTGCAGACACCTGAAACGTGTTAAAATTACACATTACACTTACCATCTGTTCTGTTTACATAACATCAGGTGACGTATTTTTTTTCATGTTTGAAATTGCTTCCCTTCCCCCTCTCCCCATGAGTTCTTAAAGGCAAACAGAAATAAAAGTGTTTTTTTTTCCTTTTTACTGAAATTGTAACTCCAATTGGGTTGTGCTTTATAAAACAGCTTTACACATGAAGATATTTACTACAAACCTGTTTAAAACAGCAAAAAAAAAAAAAAACCCAAAAATAGATATCATATGTGTTATTTCCAAAACTGAGTTTATATGTTTGAGTGTGCTTTTGTTAATTGCTTTCCTAATATCCACTCACTGTCTCTTTTGCAACAATATCCTAAATTTTATCTGGATAACAGAGGTAGTGAGTGGCTTAAGTATGTCTCACACCCCTTTCCTACTGTGATTCATGACTCAGTTCATACAAAATACCTTAGGAAGACTCAATCTCATGATCTTTGTTGGGAATATTGGGAAGTAGGCTTTTTACTTTTGACCAGATATAGGCTTGAATATGAGTATATGTAGCCCTGGGAGCTGGTAGTTGCTAGTTCACTGTCATGAAGTGAAAGCCTACAAAGAATGGGGCCAACCAGAGAAGAATGAAGAAATGGAGAATGAAAACAGTCCTGGCCAATCTACTTGAGCCACTGGACCAAGCCTCACCTGAAGCCTGTCTGTGTTCCCCGTGTGGCTCTTGTCCACACCCTGTTCAGGATTCTTCCTGCCTCATTACAGCTGGGCAGAGGTGGGGGGTTCAGACTCCCACTAGCGCTCTGCCCTCACTACCCCAGATGGGAGGAACAGGGCCCCATCATACTGCTCCTACACACTTCAGTTAAAACTGCCAAGGGAGTTGGTACCCCTGGAGGTTATAAAAGTCCTGGCTTCCCTCATGGCCTTCCCTGACACCAATACAATGTGGAGGAAGACATGTACCACTACATGGGGGTGGAAATCCAGGCTCCCCTTGTGATCTGGACACAAGGTAGGAAGGAAGTCTGTTTCCCCATTCAGTCTTCTCTGACACCACCCAGGCTGGAAGGAGAGGGTTGCTTCATTTTAGTCTGGTAAAGGCTGGTCTAGGCTCCCACTGACAGCACTGGGAGAGGGGCTGCAGATTTTTCTGTGACCTGTGGCTGAAGCAGGGCAATTATTATCTAATTAGTTTCTTTCTTGCTAGGCTGACCCTTTTCTGGCTTTTAGCTGGAGACACAAGGCATTTCTTGGAGTTTTTTTGTCCTCACTCAGGGGCATTGCCAGATTGCTGTCTCTTCCAGCATTCCAATCTGTGATGCTGAAGCAAAAGAAAACTCAGAGAATGGCAGTTCCTTGAACTGGAGGCCTAGTCAGTCTGCCTTCTTTCCTCCTTTCAGAGTCTTCTTATATTGCTTTATATCCATAATGTCCAGGCTTTTTACCTGTACTTAGCAGGAGGACTAGGGAAAAACTGCATCTATATCTTGAAGTAGAAGTCCCCACTTCATGTGAATTTACTTCTTCTCAATTTGCTGGGGCTGTCTTTATTGCCCAGAGTGTGGTCTGTCTTCATAATTCTTCCATGGGTATTTAAGTGGAATGTGTATTCTTCAGTTGTTAGCTGGAGTCCTCTTTCATATCAATTAAGCCAGTTTTACTTATAGTTTTGTTTAGATCTGTAATCTTACAAAATGCTGTCTACTGATGTGACTCACAGATTCTCTCAATCAAAGACAGGGCTTCTAACAACCTAAATGAACATCAGTAGATGGATGGATAAAGAAGATGTGGTGCATATATACAATGGAATATTACTCAGCCCTAAAAAAGAATGAAATAATGCCATTTGCAGCAACATGGATGGACCTAGAGATTATCATACTAAGTCAGACAAAGACAAATATATGATATCACTTATTTGTGGAATCTAAAAAAAGTGATACAAATGAACTTATTTACAAAACAGAAACAGACTCACAGACATAGAAAACAATCTTACGGCCACCAAAGGGGAAAGGGGGGTGGGAAGGAATAGTTTGGGATTAACAGATACACACTACTATATATAAAATAGATAAACAAAGAAGACCTACTATATAGCATAGGAAACTATATTTGACATCTTTAATAACCTATAATGGAAAGGAATCTGAAAAAGTCTATATAGCTGAATCACTTTGCTGTATACCTTAAACTAACACAACACTGTAAATAAACTATACTTCAAAAAGTATTAAACAAAACAACAGGGCTTCTAAGAATCTTAAGGGTGTTATACCTTAGAAAAGGGTTAAGGTAAAGAAGTTTTTATCCAGAAGACATTTGTACGCATGACTGTTGTCTAATGAAATGAACCCCATTAAAAGTCACAGGAGATGCATAAAACCTTTAAGAGAATCATGTATGCAGAGTCACAGATGCTCCAGCTCAGAGCAAAAGGGACAAAAAAAATTACAAAATTAAAAAAAAAAAAAAAAAAAAACCTTTGGAACTCCAAACTTTTACAAGCCAGAAATAGGTTGAGGAATCTACTTAGCTACAAGCCTGTGCTGCCTTTCATGGCCAAAGAAGGGTGATTTGGAGGGCAAAAGCATAACCTACCAAAAAGCACCAAGAGCTCTGAGAGTGGAGTGAAGACTTTGGAGAATCATTTCCAGGAAGAACTTCCTGCATTTACCTGGTTGAATTTAGAATTGCTATAAATCTGTAACTCTTTTGTGCTTCTCATCTTCTCTTTTCTGGGACAGGAATGTCTAGAGTGGTCATCCACTGCCTTAAGCATCCTTGTATGTTGGATGTGTAGGGGCAGCTGTCTCTTTATTCCACAGGCCTGCAAGTCTGAAGGAACTTTACTCCAGGAATAGCAAGTAAAAAACCTCATGTGAGGAAACTCATCTACACCTGGACTTGATTTAGACGAGTTGACACTAGAGTTCTATCTGATGCTGTGATGGAATGAGATGTAGGTAGGGATGGGGGGAAGAATGGGAGGCTGTGAGTGTATTCTGCATATGGGGGGAAGTTGAACCATTTGAGCCAGAGGGCAGACTCTGGTAACCAGCATTCCAGATGACCTACAAACTGTGGTCTCTCTCTCCCCCTCTCCCCTACCTCTCTCTCCCCGCCTACTCTCCCCTCCCCCGACTCTCTCCCTTTCCCTCTCTTCTCTCCTTCTCTCCCTCTTTTCCTCTCTTCCATTCTACGGAAGAAGCTTCGTTATGAGCAGCCCTAATAAGAGCTCCACGTGGTAAGGAGATGAAGCCTCCTGCAAATGACCAGGTGAGTGAGTCTGGAAGTGGCCCAGACCCTTCAGAGAGACTGCAGCCTCAGTTAACAGCTGAACTGCAGGCTCATAACAGTAGCTGAGCCAGAATGACTCAGCTAAGCTGCTCCCAGATTCCTAAACCTAAGAAACGGTGTGAAATAAAAAAAATTTGTCGTTTGCAACATGCCAAATTTCAGATAATGCGTTACACAGCAATAAATAGGCAATACTCCAAACTTTCTCAATTTACATAACCAGAATAGTGTACAAAGAAGAAGGTAGGAATTTTATCCACATACTTATTTCAACGGTATTGTTCTTATGAATGTATTCAAAATGGGTTTGTGAATCAGTCTCACCAACTGTCACTACACCTGTAAGTATGGTTGTTTCCTGAGCAAAAGGCAAGCTTTTCCTCATGTGGTGGCATGATTCTTTGGGTAGGACATGTAATTATAGCAAAAGTCTCCAAAGTATTGTCATTTATGTGCCAAACTTCCCTATGCTTCTGGTTGGCCTTTGGGGGAACTGGTGACTGACTGGAGTAAGGAGATGTTCTCTCAACTCATGGTTGTGGAGAAACATGGAGCATGGATTTCATCTTTTATTTTCTTATACTGTTGTACATTAACTCTCAATTGCCATGCTAAGCTCCATAGAAATCAGACACCCTTATATGTAGGCATCTGTCTGCTTTTCTTGACAAGTAATAATTTGGGGTTCATGTAAGATGACCCACTGAAAGCAGCCCCCATAGGATAACAAGGTGATTTAAATGGAGTTTGTTTGAAACAAGTCTTTGGTTTCTAATCAGTATGCAGTTGTGTTGTGACTTGGTTTACAGCATTTCTTCCTTTTTCTTCCCCCTTTCTTTTTCCTTGTTTTCAATCATAACAATTACTACAGCATATTGTACAGTTTACAAATAATTCTGGTAGCTTTAGAGGGTTTCAGTAAAAGGGGGGGGTTCCCTTACTTTTGTTTTAAAAGGGAGTAGAGATTGTTACCGTTATACCTCATGCACTGATTAAAACTTTAAAGCCTAAACTAAATTATCTTTCTGGCAGATATTTCAACAAACTCTTTTAATGGTCTGCTTGGCAGCATTTGTATTGTGGACATACACTGTCCTCTGTAAAGATGTGGTGGTTATGCGTCTAGGGACAGAGAAATGGAAGCCCTCTCTGTAAGGTACATACACCAAGAATCTATGTCTTTAATTAAGCATTCTACCGCCTATTTAAGAAGAAATATAGATTGTCAGATATTTAATGATTTTTGCTCCTATTTATGCTTTTTGTCTTTGTGCTTTCAACAGCAACATTTTATCTTCTGCTCTGTATCTTTCTCCACATCTGTCTTTTGTGCCATTTATATTCAGAATAGATATGAGATGAACTTATAAATCATTTAACACTTTTTGCCTGGTATCTTTCCTTGATATTGTGTATTAGCTTATCTCATATTAAAAGGCCTTTACAATTACAGACCAGGAAGAACCTGTTCAGAAATTTGGCTTTCAGAAAGCAGGAGGGCAGTTGTTATATATATTAGAAACCTAAAAGAGATGCTTGAATATATTGACATATGTAATTATACTACTATTACAGTACTTTTAAATTTTATTATTATTTAAAAACACTTTATACCACCAGGATGAACATCTTTCTCTCTCTCCTCTTGACTTCTAAACTCTCTTGGGAAACATAGCTGTTTCTATTTCTTCTATTGCATATAGTGTTTAATATGGAAACTTGGCAGGTGGATGTCAAGAGACTTAAAGCATTCTGACATGATAGAGATTTGCTCCTCCTTTCAAACTAGTACTGTGAAATGATAGCCAGAAGCAGAGGGAGATAAGGTGCCTGGCCAGAGTAGATTTCAAGGTAATGTTGTTGACAGTTTTCATTCCACACTTTTCCATGTCTGATTCTCTTCCAGATATTTCCCAAAGCAGATAAAAATGACCATGACAAAGCACATATTAGTA
Source organism: Mesoplodon bidens (assembly GCF_964165515.1). Taxonomy (NCBI): domain Eukaryota; kingdom Metazoa; phylum Chordata; class Mammalia; order Artiodactyla; family Ziphiidae; genus Mesoplodon; species Mesoplodon bidens. The sequence goes on along the minus strand of NC_138160.1, from coordinate 168,832,281 downwards.
AGCGAATCTATCCCATAAGGAATTATAATTCCATAAATCTGTTCCATATCTATTCTTCATGTTCTGAAAACAATCTAATAATACATTTGGCATATTGTATATGTTAAAAAAAACATAATAATGTTAATAAAAAGGAAAAGAATTTCTAATGCCATGAAAAAGCCTTTCTACTATACATGCACTCTCTCACTTTTCAAATTATCTGTAATAAAAGATCAGTGATTTTCAGTTTATTTTTAATTTTTAATTCATTGCATGTGGATTGAATTGAGAAATATAATTTTAATATATTAATAATTAATTATAATTACTAATTATATTATTAGTATAATTAATAATTAATAGTAAAACAAAATACAAAGGGAAACACAGAAAATGCAAGATTTTTGATCAGGCAATAGATGTCAAGGCAATGTATAATATATTTTAAGGTTTCTAAACACTGTCTCTAAATTTCTGTATTTGCTGCAACTTCTTAACAGAGTTGGTGGAGTGGGATTGGTTCACAGGAGACACTTTGAATAGTGGGGCTATAAATGATCTAAAAGGATGATGCAGGCAGTCTTAGGGCAGGTGGTGAGGCACAGACAGTATCTGTCTCTTCTCCAGTACATACTTTTGCCATAGATTTTTCTATGAAGAGAACATTTATTTCTACTTAATTTTTATTGGGGTAAATGTAATCACCTTCCATTATTCATCTGAAATAAATGTTTAAAGACAAGCTACATTTTTTCAAAAAATGGGTTAGAGCAGCAAAGATGGCAGAGTAGAAAGACCCTGAGCTCACCTCCTCTCATGTGCACACCAAAATCACAACTATCTGAAGAACAATCATCAATGAAAATGACTGGAACCTACCACAAAAGACCTTCTACAACTAAAGACATAAAGAAGGGACCACACTAAGATGGGTAGGGGGGCAGACTCATGATATAATCAAATCCCATACCCCCCAGGTGGGTGATCCACAAACTGGAGGGTAATTCTATTGCAGAGATTCTCCCACAGGAGTGAGAGTTCTGAATCCCATGTCAGGCTCCTCAGCCTAAGGGTTCAGAACAGGAAGATGAGCCCCCAGAGCATTTGGCTTTGAAGGCTAGTGGGGCTTAATTGCAGGAGCCCCACAGGACTTGGGGAAATAGAGACTTCACTCTTAAAGGGTGCACACAAAGTTCACATGCACCAGAACCCACAGCAAAAACAGTAATGTGATAGGAGGCTGGGCCAAACCTACCTGCTGGGCTTGGAGAGTCTCAGGGAGAGGCAGGGTGGTAGAGGCTGTGGCTCACCCTGGGGACACAGACACTGGTGGTATACATATTGGGGAACATTCAGCCTCATAAACACGGCTGCTGCTGGTGACTGAGATCTTGGCTCATTAGCTCCAAGACCTGGAACCACCTGAAAGCCTGCAGGCGCCAGTGCTGGGATATCTCAGTCCAAACAACTAACTGGGCGGGGACACAGCACAACCCATCAGCAGACTGGCTGCCTAAAGAGTAAAGAGTTCACAGCTGCCTCTGGACTCACCCCTAGACACAGCACAGGCCACAAGAAGGCCAAGACCCAGCTCTACCCACCAGTGGACAGGCACCAGCCCCTCTCACCAGGAAGCCTGCATAAGCCTCTAGACCAGCCTAACCCACCAGGGGGCAGACACCAGAAGTAAGAAAACTATGATCCCTCAATACAGTTCAGACCCTACCCTGGGAGCAGCTGGGGCCTGGCCTTGCTCAATATCAGGCCAATGCAACCTTCAGGAATCCATGGACCCAACTGTGTCAGGAACAACCCTCTCACCACCAACCATCAGAAATGAGATCTGGGATTCCTGGATACTACAGCCAGACTCCAGAAACTAGCACGGCCTGCCAGTATATTGAGACTGAGCTTAGGATCTGGCTTCACCTGCCAGTGGATGGGCAACAGACATAGAGTCTTCAGGATCCTGACTTCACCCATCAGGGAGCCATCACTAACCCCAGGGCCCTCTAGGATTCCACAACCAGTGCCTCATGACCAGGTCCCCCTAAACAGCAGGAAGTAGCATCCACACAAGGCAGGGCCTGGCAACCAACGAGACTAGGGGCCAACCAAGCCTATGAGATTGTCCACATAGTCCTCCCGCCATAACAGAAGGACCCATGCAGCCCTCTTAGGGGGAACATCTAGAGCATATAGCTTGGGTGATGAGAGGGGTGTATACTGCTGGGACACACAGGACACCTCCTACAGAGGGCCAATTCTCCAAGGTTAAGAAACATAACTAAACTACCACATACATAAAAATACAAATAGTAACTTAGACAATGAGTTGGAAGAGGAACATGTTCCAGATGAAAGAACAACATAAAGCCCTGGAAGAAGAACTAAGTGAAGTGGAGACAGGCAATCTACCCAAGAAAGAGTTCAGGATAGTGATCTTAAAGATGATCCAAGAACTCTGGAGGAGAATGGATGCACAGAGTGAGAAGCAGAAAAGCTCACCAGTAAAGGTAAACATACAGTAAAGGTAGGAAATCATCCACACACAAAGCTAGTAGGGAGCTTAAAAGACAAAAGCAGTAAAATCATCTGTATCCATAATAAGCGGTCAAGGGGTACATAAAACAATTACATGTAAAATATGATATCAAAAACTGTAATTGTGAGGGGAGAAGAGTACAAATGCAGGGATTTTAAAATCCATTTGAAATAAAAAGATCAGCAACTTAAAGCTACTATATATACATATATATATGTATATATATACACACATATACCTATAAAATATAGATATATTTTATATGTATATATTCCTATATATACATACCTATAAAAAACCTGAAGGTAACTGCAAGCCTAAAATCTATAATAGATATATACACAAGAATGAAAAAGGAATCCAAACATTACACTAAAGATAGTCATCAAATCACAAGAGAACAGAAGAAGAAAGGGGAAAAAAGACCTACAAAAACAAATCCAAAACAATTAACAAAATGGCAATAAGAACATACATATCAATTATTACCTAAAATGTAAACAGACTAAATGCTCCAACCAAAAGACACAGACTGGCAGAATGGATACAAAAACAAGAACCATATATATGATGCCTACAAGAGACTCACTTTAGATCTAAAGACACATACAGACTGAAAGTGAGGTGATCAAAAAGGTATTCCATGCAAATAGAAATCAAAAGAAAGCCAGAGCAGCAATGCTTACATCAGACAAAATAGACTTTAAAATAAAGACTGTTACAAGAGAAAAAGAAGGACACTACATATGTTCAAGGGATCAATCCAAAAAGAAGACAAAACAACTGTAAATATATACACACCTAACATAAGAGCACCTCAATATATAAGGCAAATGTTAACAGACATAAAAGGAGAAATTGACAGGAACACAATAATAGTGGGGGACTTTAACAGCCCACTTTCATCAATGGACAGATCATCCAGACAGAAAATCAATAAGGAAACACAGCTCTTAAGTGATACATTAGATCAGATGGACTTAATTGAAGTTTATAGAGCATTCCATCCAAAAGCAACAGAATACACATGCTTTTCAACTGCACATGGAACAGTCTCCAGGATAGATCACATGCTGGGCCACAAAGCAAGCCTCAGTAGATTTAAGAAAACTGAAATCTTATCAAACATCTTTTCCAACCACAACACTACGAGATTAGAAATCAACTTACAAGAAAAACACTACAAAAAGCACAAACACATGGAGCATAAACAATATGCTACTAAATAACCAATGTATCACTGAAGAAATCAAAGAGGAAATCAAAAAATATCTAGAGACAAATGAAAATGAAAATACGATGACCCAAGAACTATGGAACACCAGAAAAGCGGTTCTAAGAGGGAAGTTTATAGTGATACATGCTTACATCAGGAAACAAGAAACATCTCAGATAAACAACCTAAACAACCTAAAGCAAGTAGAGAAAGAAGCACAAAACCCAAAGCTAGTAGAAGGAAAGAAATCTAAAAATCAGAGTAGAAATAGTTGAAATAGAAGCTAAAGAAGCAATAAAAAAGATCAATAAATCTAAAAGCTGGTTCTTTGAGAAGATAAACAAAATTGATAAACCTTTAGGCAAGTTTCATCAATTAAAAAGGGGAGAAGGTCCAAATCAATAAAATCAGAAATGAGAAAAAGAAGATACAACTGACACCATGAAAATACAAAGGATCATAAGAGACTACCATGAGCAACTACATGCCAATAAAATAGAGAACTTAGAGGAAATGGACAAATTCTTAGAAAGGTCCAATCACCCAAGACTGAACAAAAAAATAGAAAATACAAACATAACAATTACCAATACTGAAACTGAATCAGTAGTTTATTTATTTATTTATTTATTTTGTGGTATGCGGGCCTCTCACTGCTGTGGCCTCTCCCGTTGTGGAGCACAAGCTCCGGACGCACAGGCTCAGCGGCCATGGCTCACGGGCCCAGCCGCTCCGCGGCATGTGGGATCTTCCCAGACCAGGGCACGAACCGTGTCCCCTGCATCGGCAGGCGGACTCACAACCACTGCGCCACCAGGGAAGCCCCAAATCAGTAATTTTTAAACTGCCAATAAACAAAAGTCTAGAACCAGACAGCTTCACAGGTGAATTCTGCCAAACATTTACAGAAGAGTTAACACCTATCTTTCTGAAACTATTCCAAAAAATTGCAGAGAATGGAATACTTCAGAACTCATTCTATGTTGCCAGAATCACCCTGATACCAAAAGCAGACAAAGATATCATACACACATAAAAATTACAGGCCAATATCACTGATGAGCATAGACACAAACATTTTCAACAAAATACTAGAAAACTGAATCCAACAATACAATAAAGGATCATACACCATGATCAAGTGGGATTTATCTCAGGAATGCAAGTATTTTTCCATATCAGCAAATCAATCAATGTGATACACCACATTAAAAACTGAGGAATAAAAGGCATATGATCATCTCAATAGATGCAGAAAAGGTTTTGACAAAATTCAACATCCATTTATGATAAAAAAAAAAAAAAACTCTCCAGAATGGGCAGAGAGGGAACATACCTTAATATAATATAGGCCACATGACAAACCCACAGCTAACATCATACTCAACAGCAAAAAGCTAAAATCACTCCAAGACCAGGAACAAGACAAGGATGCCCACTCTTGCCACTTTTATTCAATACAGTTTTGGAAGTCCTAGCCTCAGCAATCAGAGAAGAAAAAGAAATAAAAGAAGGTGGGAAGACGCCGAGTTACTGCCTCCCCACAAATAGGGCTCCTGCCAGCCACTGGTGGGGGACTCTGATGCCCAAGGAGACAGGAGGAACCCCCAAGCAAACTGGTAGGACATGGAGGGACTGAGGGGGCAGAGGAAGTGGAGGCCGGACAGGATTGGCACCCGAGGCCAGGGAGGTCAGGAGAGGCAGGTGGGAGGGGCCCTCTGGGAGGAGTGGGAGAGGAGTGGAGGGTGACTGCCCCACCCACTCGGGCCTAGGGAGTCTCCTGAGCTCCCAGGTTGGTCCTCTGTATTGACATACATACACTATTGAATGTAAAATAGTTAGCTAGTGGGAAGCAGCAGCACAGCACAGGTAGATCAGCTTGGTGCTTTGCAATGACCTAGAGGGGTGGGATAGGGAAGATGGGAGGGAGACTTAAGAGGGAGGGGATATAGGGACATATGTATGCATATGGCTGATTCACTTTGGTGTACAACAGAAACTAACACAGTATTGTGAAGCAATTATACTCCAATAAAGATCTACTAAAAAAATAGAAAGAAAGAAAGAAGTCCAAGATATGAATTCCGAAATGTTTGGACATTGTTAACAGAAAAAATTGCAATAAAATATTTTTATTATAAAAAAAAATAAAAGGAATCCAAATTGGAAAAGAAGTAAAAATGTCACTGTTTCCAGATGACATGATACTATACAAAGAAAATCCTAAAGATGCTACCAGAAACTACTAGTGTTCGTAAATAAATTAGGTAAAGTTGCAGGATACAAAATTAATACACAGAAATCTCTTGCAGATCTATACAGTAACAATGAAACACCAAAAGGAGAAATTAATAAAATAATGCCATTTACCAGCACATCAAAAAGAATAAAATACCTAGGAATAAAACTACCTAAGGAGGCAAAAGACCTGTACTCTGAAAATTATAATATGCTGATGAAAGAAATCGAAGATGACACCAACAGATGGAAAGATATAACATGTTCTTAGACTGGAAAAATCAATATTATTAAAATGACCATACTACCCGATGCAATCTACAGATTCAGTGAAATCCCTATCAATTTGCCAATGGCATTTTTCACAGAACTATAACAAACAATTCTAAAATTTGTAAGGAAACACAAGAGACCCTGAATACCCTTTTCTTGAGAAAGAAAAACAAAGCTGAAGCAATCATGCTCCTTGACTTCAGGCTATACTACAAAGCTATAGTCATCAAAACCGTACAGTACTGGCACAAGCATAGACACATACATCAATGGAACAGGATAGAAAGCCCAGAAATAAACCCACACACTTATGATCAATTCATCTATGCAAAGGAGGCAAGAATATACAATAGAGAAAAAATGGTCTCTTCAATAAGTGGTGCTGGGAAAACTGGACAGTACATGTAAAAGAATGAAATTAGAACATTCTTTACACCATATACAAAAACAACTCAAAATGTATCAAAGACCTAAATGTAAGAATGGATACTAGAAAATTTCTAGAGGAAAATACAGGCAGAACACTCTTTGACATAAATCGCAGCAATATTTCTTTGGATCAGTCTTCTAGAGTAATGGAAACACAAGCAAAAATAAACAAATGGGACCTAATTAAACTTAAAAGCTTTTACACAGCAAAGAAAACCAAAAACAAAATGAAAAGATAACCTATGACCAGCAAGGGATTCATTTCCAAAGTATACAAATAGCTTACACAGCTCAGTATCAAAAAAACAAACCCAATCAAAAAATGGACAGAAGACCTTAATAGAAGTTTCCCCAAAGAAGATATACAGATGGCCCTTAGGCACATGAAAAGATGCTCAACATCCTTTCACATTTAGAACTAGTGGATGTTTGAGCTCCAGTTAGAGGATTACTTTTAACAATTAAGTAATTTCCAGATACACCATGACAATTTCTCAACTGCAAATGTCAAATTATATGTTAATTTCATGTTTCTTGAGACAGCCTCATTGTACGGAATTTAAATAGTTAATCGTAAAGAGTAGTTTTTTCCCAATACCTTTATTTGTAATATTTCTATGCATAAGATCATTTAGTGGGACCCATATATTTGAAAAAATAAAAAGTAAAAGTAAAAAGCAACCCCTCACCAGAGCTTTATTAAACTACTTAAACATAACTTGCAACTCTGGGGCCAGATCAGAGGGCAGAATAGAAAGATACAGAGCTCACCTTCTCCCACAAACACATGAAAAATACATCTACCCGTGGAAAAATTCTCACAGAATACCTGCTGAACACTGACAGAAGATCTCATCAAACCAAAATTGCAAGAAAGATCACCATGTAACCTATAGGTTGAAAGAAGAAAAGAAGGAATAAAGATAGGACCTGTACCCCTGGGAGGGAGTTGTGAAAGAGGAAACATTTCCTGACCTTGAGCAGTGCCTTCACCAGCAGGGAGATAAGCTGGGACAGAGAGGGAGCTTCAGAGGCTCAGAGGAAAGTGCAGCAGCCAGTTTGCAGCAGCCAGAACAGAGACAGACCAGCACAGAGGGTCCCTGCCACCTTACTGCATTCCCCAGGCCAAGACCGGTGTGTGCTAGTGCATGTGGGGGCTGGTGCTAAAACTTGGGCTCCAAAGGACAGACCTGGTGACAGGACTGGGATTAGCTGCATGGAGATAGCCTGAAAGGGCTTGAGTGTGCTCCCTGACACAACCTGGGGTGTGCACAGAAAGGAGCCTGGTTCGACCACTGAAGTCCCATTGTTAAAGTGCGTGCTTGAAGGGAGGGCTGGATCCCCCCCCTGGATCCCAGAAAATAGCAGGCTCATTTTCTGCACACTCACAGCAGGTGCAGCTCCACCTCTATGAGTTCTAGGAGGGCACAAGTGCCTGTGGGTTGCTCACATGTGGAGACAGGGCTGAAAACTGAGCAGACCCCTAAGAGCCCCACAACTTCAGAAGCAGGACTGAAACTGAGTTTTCCAGCCACCGTGGGATCCATGGATTTACACACAGCAGGTGGCACTGTAAACTCAGTGCCTGCGGAACATCAGAGCAGAATAATGGTGACTCCGTGGCTGGGGAGGGTCCATCTGCTGACTCTGTGGGCCAGTGCACAAAAAGGAGAGGACGGGGTCCGGGCTGACTCAGTAGTTCCTGCAGTAGGTCTATGGCTGCAACTACAGTGGTCCCAGTGTCTAATCTCTGCAGTTCTGCACCAAAGGATCTGCACTAGTGGCTTTGGGAGCACAGTGACTGAGGGATAACCATGCTGATTGCCTGAATTCCCATGGTTGAGGCAGGACTGAGGGCAGTGCCCAAAACAGTGTACTTTATGAGCTCGCACATTGAGTGACAGGTGATACCACAGAGCGTACACTCAGTGTCTCCTGTCTCAGCAGGAGCACTCCAGTCCTACCTACCTCAAACCACAGTTCAAAAACGAATCTGCAGCATGTACTCCAACAGTTGGGGAGCAGACCCTGTCCCTGACAGGGCTGTGACAACGACAGAGCAAAGAGGAAGCCCTGCTCAACATCCAGTGCAGGCTCTAATCACCACAACAACAATCACATTCCCTATCAAGGAGATAATGGCCAGCACACACTGAGGAAAGACATGAGAGGCATCCATATTAAAACAGCCCTTGCATGAAAAATATTAGACTCACAGAGGCTACACAGGGACATTCCCATGTAAAAATAGCCCTTCAAGGCTACAGTACGTAACTGTGTCTCCTAAACTTACAGACTCAGAGAAATATAAGATGCAAAAGCAGAGGAACCACTCCCAAATGAACAATCGAGAGAATTCCACTGAAAGAACATCTTAAGTCTACCAGACCCTGAGTTCAAAAGGCAGGTAGTGAAAATACTAAAAGAATTAAGAAAGGTTATCAATAGAAATGTAGATTGATGTAAAGAGGAACTAGAAAATATGTAGAGGTGCCAATGAAAATTAGAAAACTCATTTGCAGAGACAAAACCCCAGCTAAAGGCAATAAATAGCAAACTGGATGGTGCCTAAGAATGAATAACTGATCTGGAAGATAGAATAACGAAAATCACACAATCAGAACAGCAGACAGAAAGACAAATGAAAAAAAATTAAAGCAATATTTGAGACCTATGGGATAAGTCCCAATCTGCATATAATAGGGATCCCAGAAAGAGAAGAAAGAGAAAAGGGAATCAAAAATATATTTAAAGAAATTACGGCTGAAAACTTCCCACACCCAAAGAAGGAAAAAGATACCCACATAAAGGAAGCACCAAGGGTCCCAAATAAAATGAATCCAAATAGACCTACACCATGACATACTGTAATTAAAATGGCAAACATTAAAGATAGAGAATACTAAAGGCAGCAAGAGAAAAACAAAGAGTTAATTACAAGGGAACCCCCATAAGGCTATCAGCTTATTTCTCAACAGAAACGTTGCAGGCCAGAAGGGAGTGGCAAGATATATTCAAAGTCCTGAAAGGGAAAAACCTGAAACCTAGAATAATCTACCCAGCAAGATTATCATTTAGAATAGGAGACAGAAAGAATTTCTCAGACAAGCAAAAGCTAAAAGGATACAGCAATACTAAACCTACTATAAACAGTGAAAGGTCTCTAAATAGAAAGGAGGCAAGAATCTATAGGAAATCAATCAAAGAAAGGTAAATAAGAAAAAAAAATGATTACATGGAGACTAACAACATGCCACTAAAAAAGAAAGAAAGAAAGAAAATGGGTCAATGATAAAATCAAAGAGGAAATTTAAAAATACTTTGAGACAAATGACAATGAAAACACAATCAGACAAAATTGATGGGATGCAGCAAAATCAGTTTTTAGAGGGAAGTTCATAGCAATACAGGCCTTCCTCAAAAAAAGAAGAAAAATCACAAATAAACATGTTAATCTACTCCCTAAAAGGATTAGAAAAAGATGAAAAAACAAAACCTAAAGTCAGAAGAAGGAAGAAAATAACAAAGAGCTGAGAGAAAATAAACAAAATAGAGATTTTAAAACTTAGGGAAAAAAACCCCAATAAAACCAAGAGCTGCTTCTTTGAAAGGGTAAACAAAATCAAGAAAACTCTGGCCAGGCTCACCAAGAAGAAAAGAGAGGGTCCAAATAAACAAAATAAGAAATAAAAGAGGAAAAATAGCAACCAATACCACAGAAATACAAAAAAGCATAAGAGAATACTATAAACAATTATGTGCCAAAAAACTGGACAACCTAGAAGAAATGGATGTTTACAAAAACATACAGCCCACCAAAACTGAATCACAAAGAAAAATTCAACATCCATTCATTATAAAAACTCCTATCAAAGTGGGTAAAGAGGGGATATATCTCAACATAATAAAAGCTATTTATGACAAACCCTCAGCCAACATAATAGTCAACAATGAAAAGCTGAAAGCCTTTCCACTAAAATCTGGAACAAGACAAGGATGCCCACTCTCACCACTTCTATTCAACATAGCATTGCAAGTCCTAGCTGCAGCAAATGGACAAGAAAAAAAAAAGGTATCCAAATTGGAAGGGAAGAAGTAAAATTGTCATTATATGCAGATGACATGATACTAAATATAGAAAACCCTATAGACTTCACACAAAAAATACTAGAGCTGATAAATGAATTCAGTAAGGTAACAAACAGGATACAAGATTAACATATAGACATCTGTTGCATATCTTTATGCTAACAATGAAATATCAGAAGATGAAAGTAAAAAATAAAAAATCCCTTTTAAAATCACATCCAAAAAAATATATATAAGAATAAACCTGGGCCTCCCTGGTGGCGCAGTGGTTGGGAGTCCGCCTGCCGATGCAGGGGATACGGGTTCGTGCCCCGGTCTGGGAGGATCCCATATGCCGCGGAGCGGCTGGGCCCATGAGCCATGGCCGCTGGGCCTGCGCGTCCGGAGCCTGTGCTCCGCAACGGGAGAGGCCACAAGAGTGAGAGGCCCGCATACCACAAAAAGAAAAAAAAAAAAAAAAAAAAAAAAAAAAAAGAATAAACCTGACCAAGGAGATGAAAGACTTATATGCTAAGAACCATATAACACTGATAAAGGAAAGTAAAAATAATTTTAAAAAATGGAAAGATATCTGATCCCCTTGGATTGGAAGAATTCATATTGTTAAAATGGCCATACTACCCAAAGCCATCTGCCATCTACAGATTTAATGTGATCCCTATCAAATTACCCATGACATTTTTCACCAAACTAGAGAAAATAATCCTAAAATTTATATGGAACTATAAAAGATCCAGACTTGCCAAAGCAATCATAAGGAAAAAGAATAAAACTGGAGGCATAACCCTCCCAGACTTCAGATAATACTACAAAACTACCCTACTCAAAACAGTGTGGTATTGGCACAACAACACATATGGATCAATGGAACAGAAAAGAGAGCCCAGAAATAAACCCACACACCTATGGTCAATTAATCTTCAATAAAGGAGGCAAGAATATACAATGGAGAAAATACAGTAACCATAAACAAAATTAAGACAACCTAAGAACTGCGAGAAAATATTTGCAAATGATGCAGCCAACAAGGGCTTAATTTCCAAAATATACTAACAGCTCACACAACTCAGTAACAATAAAAACAAGCAACCCAATTAAAAAATAGGCAAAAGACCTAAGTAGACATTTCTCCAAAGAAATACACATGGCCAATAGGTACAATGAAAAGATGCTCAAAACAGCTAATTATTAGAGAAATGCAAATCAAAACTACAATGAGGTACCACTTCATACCAGTCATAATGGCCATAATTAAAAAGACTACAAACAACAAGTGCTGGAGAGGGTGTGGAGAAAAAGGAACCCTACCACACTGTTGGTGGGAATGTAAATTGGTGCAGACACTAGGGAAAACATTATGGAGGTTCTTTATAAAACTAAAAATAGAACTACCATATGGTCCAGCAATTCCATTCCTGGGCATATATCTGGAGAAAACTCTCATTCAAAAAGATAGATTCACCCCAGTGTTCACATCCACACTATTTACCATAGCCAAGACATGCAAGCAACCTAAATATTCACCAGCAGATGAAAGGATAAAGTAGATTTCATATATATACATACACACACACACACACACACACATACACACACAATGGAATACTACTCAGCCATAAAAAAAGAATGAAATAATGCCACTTGCAGCAACATGGATGGACCCAGAGATTATCATACTGAGTAAGTCAGAGAAAGAAAAATATCATATGATATCACTTATATGTGGAATATAATATATGACACAAAGAACTTATTTATGAAAGAGAAACAGACCCCCAGACATAGAAAACAAACTTATGGTTAACAAAGGGGAAGGGGGGTGTTAAATTTGTAGTTTGGGATTCACAGATACAAACTACTATTTATAAAATAAACAATAAGGTTCTACTGTATAGCATAGAGAAGTATATTCAATATCCTATAATAAACCATAATGGAAAAGAATATGAAAAAGAAGATATATAAATGAATCACTGCTATACACCAGAAACTAACACAACATTGTAAGTCAACTATACATACATACATACATGCATAAATGAAACTTCCAAGTATCACCTTAAATACACTTTGTTCCCCAAATCCACCCTTCTTGTTTACTGTCTTTGTGTCTGGGAGATTGCCTGATCTCAATGTCAACTTCATTCCTTTCACTTAACCTAATCCTAATGTATTATTCATCAATATCTTCATCTAACTTCCACAGTATGTTTGATGTTTAAAATTTATTTGGCAATGCCATAATAATTTCCATGGTCTGTTTCTCTGAACTGAGTGCACAAAAGGCCAAATTATATACTTTTAAATATATCTCCAGACGTAGCACAGTGCTATGTCCACAGTTAAAGCACTTTCATATATTTCAATAATGAAGGAGAAAGTGGGAGGAATGGATAAAAGCAGGGCCTTATGGAAGGATTAAGATAAGGATAGAAAAAGAGTAAATGAGGAGGGAAATGGAAGGGAAGAGAAGTAAAGGAGGAAGGATACAAAGAAAAAACAAAAAGTAAAACTGAACCTTAAAAAAAGACAACATAACTAGTTAGAAAATGAGTAGTACCCAATAGTTACATCACACAAGAACAGAATTATGCCTGTTCCCACCACCTAAACTATAAGATCTCTGTGGAGTATAGAAGAGAGTTCTAAGAAGGGTCTTAGATCAGAAATGGGGGATAATTAGCCACAGACTAAACACATCTTAAATTCAAGACCCTAATAAGCAAATCATTCCAAAGTAAATTAATTCAAATATGTTTAGAGGAAAGCAAAAATATTCCAACAGAGTAAAATTCACTATATCTGGCATTTGGTTAAAAACAGGCATACAAAGGAGCAGGAAAGTGATTCATATAGTAAGGAGAAAAATGAATCAATTAAAATCAACATGGAATTGACACTGATATTAGAATTATCATAAAAGAACAATGTATAAGTTATTATAATTATTTCCACATAGTAAAAAGGTCAAGTAGAGAAATGGAAAATATTTCTAAAAACACAAATTAAATTTCTAGAAATAAAAACTACAATATCTGAGATGAAAAATACATGGATTTGGATTATTGGCAGGTTACACATTGCAAAAAATAAAATATTAGTGAATTTGAAGACTATTCAAAATGTAACACAAAGGAAAAACAGAATTTAAAGACTAGAAAGTGGATTAGTGAGCAGTGAGGCAACTTCAAGAGGCCTAATATATATTAATTGGAGTTCCAAAGGGAAGGAAACGATGGTGTCAGAAATATAACTGAAAAAAATAATGGCCTCAAATTTTCCAAAAAGCTCAGTGAAACCCAAGCACCAGAAATATAAAGAAAACTACACCAACGAACTTCATAAACAAATTGTTCAAATCAGTAATATATTTTTATATATTTGAGAATTTTTTTTAATTTTAAGACAGTTAAGTACAGAGGATAAAGAAGATAAAAACAGTAGCAGATTTCTGATCATAATCATATATTTAATGTACCAAAGCGGTATATTTGTCAACTTAAAGCTTCATACACAGTGAAATTATCTTTTAAAAATAAAAACTTAGACTTACAAACACTGAAAGAATTTATGAGCAGCAAACCAGTCATACAATAAATATTAAGGGAAGTTTTTCAGGTGGAAGAAAAATTATATGTATATGGATACAAAAAATGAATAAAAATACTGGAAATGGTAACTACAAAAGTAAATATATATAACTTATTTTGACGTCGTTTAAGGCTCTTTGAATGTTAAATAAATTTTCAAACAAAATAATAACAATGAAGTATGGGATTTATAACATATGTAAAAGTAAACGATTGACAACAATAACAGGCTGGGGGGGAGAAATGGAAGTATATTATTTTAGGATTCTTATACTGTGCATGAAACTATATAGTGTCATGTGAAGATAAACAGTGATAAGGTCAAATATGCATTGCAAATCCTAAAGCAATTACTAAAATAACAAAACAAAGAGTTGGAGCAAATAAATCAAAAATGTAAATAACGTAGATAAATTTAAAATATATTCAAATCCAAAATTTACAAAGCAGAAATAGAGACAAAGACGTAGAGAACAAATGTATGGATAACAAGGGGGAAAGGGGTGGGGTGGGATGAATTGGGAGATTGGGATTGACATATATACACTATTGATACTATGTATAAAATAGATAACTAATGAGAACCTACTGTATAGCACAGAGAAGTCTACTCAGTGCTCTGTGGTGACCTAAATGGGAAGGAAATCCAAAAAGAGGGGATACATGTATATGTATAGCTGATGCACTTTTCTATACAGTAGAAACTAACACAACATTGAAAAGCAACTGTACTTGAATAAAATTTTTTTAAAAGTCAGAAAAAGAAGAGTAAAATGGAAACAATACATGACACAGATAGAAAACAAATAACGAGAAGAGCAATTTAAACCTAACCACATCAATAATCACACTAAATATAAATGTCTAAATATCCCAATTAAAAGTTAAAGCTTGTCAGGTTGGATAGACTTAACTATGTGCTACCTATCAGAAACATGTTTTAAAGGTAAAGATATAAATTAGTTAAAAGTAAAAGAATAAAAAAATGTGTCTTGCTAAAACTAAAAGTAGAAGTGGTTTTATTAACATCAGATGCAGTATATTTCAGAGAAAGAGGAGTACCAAATATAAAGTTTATTTCATAATAACAAGGTCAATTTGTCAAAAGGACAGCAATAGCTTAAAAATGTTTGCACCTAATAACAGAGCTTCAAACTACATGAACAAAAAACTGATAAAATTTCAAGGAGAAAAAGACAAGAGAGAGAAAAAAAAACAAATCTGCAATTGTAGTAAGAGATTTCAATATTCCTCTCAGTGATAGAAAAGAAGGAATATACAGAAAATCAGAAAAGATACAGAATATTTGAAAACATTAAAAAAATATAGGTTGAAGAAAATAACACCTTATTTATAAATATAAATATAAATAGCAAACTGTTTATTTAGATACCTTTCTAATTTGGAGGAAAGAGTGAACGCACTGTGATCTAATTTATATCACAATGTTAATCTCCTTTCAGAAAAGATTATATGTCACATGTAATAAAAACAGTAGCTAAAGAAACCAGTGATCATTTAAGCATTACGACAAAACACTTTTACTAGTTAAGATAAAATGCTTATAAGACTTCATACTTCTCATTTCATATATCTCTAATAGCATTTTCAACTTATATTACTTTATTTGGTCTACAGAAAAAGTAAATTACACACAACTAACCATGCAATATTACTGAGACTTTACTCTGCTCTCCAAACTCCTATTCTATTCCTTCCCCACTCTCCTGCCATCTTCAATGCCATGGCCCCATTTATTTTCAGAGTCAACCTGTACAACCCATATTTTGTAATCAGGCACAAAAGAGTATCATAGGGTTAATTTCCAGAATCATTTACCTAGAAAAATGTAAGGTTTAGAATTTGTGTTTAACAAAAAGTTTGTGAATTTGCATATTTGTATGTTTATCTATGTATCTGTACATGATTTTGCATAAATGAAGTCTGAAAACACTGACAAAATCTCTTAATAGTGCTTCCTTTTCTTATACTTGGGTACTTACATAAGTTTGCCAACTCTTTTATTGTCAGTTTCCCTTCAGAAATGAGTCAATGCTATATTTAATTCCATAGTCCAAAAAATAAACCAAGAAATTAAATATAAAACATTCTAAATTTAGGATTTCAGTTCTGAGAAAATAGTAAAGTTAAGTAACGTGATATAATTGTGATACATATAATTTTATTTGTGATTTCTGAAATAAAGTATGCACACTAAAATATTAAACCTACAAAATTAATAACATGAAAATTAAATTCCCCATTGTCCTGTCTGCAGTTTCCCATTTTCTGTATGCAGAAGCAAAAACTAACCTTATCTAAGCCTCAATATTCTCAGCTATAAAATTTGAATAATCACTAATAATTTAATCACAGTAAGTAGAAATTAACATAACTATGGTAAAATAAAGCAGACAAAACTCATGTCTGTGATGCTCAATGTTCTTGTATTTTCTCTGAATCACTTTTTCACATGGGTTAGTTCAACTGTGTCATGTTAACTAATCATAGTGATTATTACTGCTACTTAATACATGTGTATAGTCTTTGTCATCATCAATTATCTACCGAAGTATTATCATTATTTCATTTACATTATCATCTAATATACATATAAAATATAGGAAGCTTGCAACATACCTTACTCTTAGGCTATTTTATCATGTATCATTTATAAACCAGTAATATCTGTTGTGTTATACTATTTGCTTGAAATGGTCATTGTATTTTAAATAAATAAATAATGAGAGAGAGAACATCTTTTGCATATACTCATATATTTACTATTTATTATTTCTGGTGATTTTCATTTAATCCTGTATATTGAAATTTCCTTTAAGGTAGATATTCTATCAATGAACTATCCTAACATTGATCTGAAAATGCCTTTATTTCACTTTGACTTCTGAAAGAATTTCTGTAGACATGGAGTTCTCTCTAAAGAGCTATTTTCTTTCAGAACTTTAAAAGTATGGTTTCACTGTCATTTAGCCACAACTGTTTCTGATAACAAATCAACCATATTATGGATCACTGTTCTCCTACATGTACTATCAAAATATTCATAGGCTACTATAAATATTTTATCTTTATTTTTTTAACATCTTTATTGGAGTAATTGTTTTACAGTGTTGTGTTAGTTTCTGTTGCATAACACAGTGAATAAGCTATATGCACAAGTATCATCCCCATATTTCATCGCTCTTGCATCTCCCTCCCACCCTCCTTATCCCACCCATCTAGGTGGTCGCAAAGCACCAAGCTGATCTCCCTGTGCCATGCAGCTGCTTCCCACTAGCAGCCTTTTTTACATTTGGTAGTGTATATATATCAAAGCTACTATCTCACTTCATCCCAGCTTACAATTCCCCCACCGCCCATGTCGTGAAGTCCATGCTCTACGTCTGTGGCTTTATTCCTGTCCTCCCCCAAGGTTCATCAAAACCATTTTTTTTTTAGATTCCATATACATGTGTTAGCATATGGTATTTGTTTTTCGCTTTCTGACTTACTTCACTATGTATGACAGACTCTACGGCCATCCACCTCACTACAAATAACTCGATTTCATTTCTTTTTATGGCTGAGTAATATTCCATTGTATGTATGTGCCACATCCTCTTTATCCATTCATCTGTCGATGGACACTTAGGTTGCTTCCATGTCCTGGCTACTGTAAATAGTGCTGCAAAGAACACTGTGGTAAATGACTCTTTTTGAATTATGGTTTTCTCAGGATATACGCCCAGTAGTGGGATTGCTGGGTCATATGGTAGTTCTATTTTTAGTGTTTTAAGGAACCTCCATACTGTTCTCCATAGTGGCTGTATCAATTTACATTCCAACCAACAGTGCAAGAGGGTTCCCTTAGCTCCACACCCTCTCCAGAATTTACTGTTTGTAGATTTTTTGATGATGGCAGTTCTTACTGGTGTGAGATGATACCTCATTGTAGTTTCAATTTGCATTTCTCTAATGATTAGTGATGTTGAGCATTCTTTCATGTGTTTGTTGGTAATCTGTATATCGACTTTGGAGAAATGTCTATTTAGGTATTCCACCCACTTTACGATTGGGTTGTTTTTTTGATACTGAGCTGCCTCAGTTGGTTGTATATTTTGGAGATTAATCTTTTGTCAGTTGTTTCATTTGCAAATATTTTCTCCCATTCTCAGGGTTGTCTTTTCATCTAGTTTACGGTTTCCTTTGCTGTGCAAAAGTGTTTAAGTTTCATTAGGTCCCATGTGTTCATTTTTGTTTTTATTTCCATTTCTCTAGGAGGTGGGTCAAAAAGGATGTTTCTGTGATTTATGTCATAGTGTTCTGCCTATGTTTTCCTCTAAGAGTTTTACAGTCTCTGGCATTACATTTAGATCATTAATCCATTATGAGTTTATTTTTGTGTATGGTGTTAGGAAGTGTTCTAATTTCATTTTTTTACATGTAGCTGTCCAGTTTTCCCAGCACAACTTATTGAAGAAGCTGTCTTTTCTCCATTGTATACACTTCCTTCCTTTATAAAAGGTAAGGTGACCATATGTGCGTGGGTTTATCCCTGGACTTTCTATCCTGTTCCATTGATCTATATTTCTGTTTTTGTGCCAGTACCATACTGTCTTGATTACTGTAGCTTTGTAGTATAGTCTGAAGTCAGGGAGCCTGATTCCTCCAGCTCCATTTTACTTCCTCAACATTGCTTTGGCTACTGGGGGTCTTTTGTTTCCATAGAAATTGTAAAATTTTTTGTTTAGGTTCTGTGAAAAATGCCATTGGTAGTTTGATAGGGATTGCACTGAACCTGTAGATTGCTTTGGGTAGTACAGTCATTTTCACAATGTTGATTCTTCCAATCCAAGAACATAGTATATCTCTCCATCTGTTTCTATCATCTTTCTTTCATCAGTGACTTATAGTTTTCTGCATACAGGTCTTTTGTTCCCTTAGGTAGGTTTATTCCTAGATATTTTATTCTTTTTGTTTCAAAGGTAAATGGGAGTGTTTCCTAAATTTCTCTTGCAGACTTTTCATCATTAGTGTATAGGAATGCAAGATATTTCTGTGCAGTAATTTTGTATCCAGCTACTCTACCAAATTCATTGATTAGCTCTAGGAGTTTCCTGGTAGCATCTTTAGGATTCTCTATGTATAGTATCATGTCATATGCAAACATGGACAGTTTTACTACTTCTTTTCCAATTTGGATTCCTTTTATTTCTTTTTATTCTCTGACTGCTGTGGCTAAAACATCCAAAAGTATATTGAATAGTAGTGGTGAGAATGGGCAACCTTGTCCTTTTCCTGACATTAGAGGAAATGGTTTCAGTTTTTCACCATTGATAACGATGTTGGCTGTGGGTTTGTCACACATGGCCTTTATTATTTTGAGGTAGGTTCCCTGGATGCCTACTTTCTGAAGAGTTTTATCATAAATAGATGTTGAATATTGTCATAAGCTGTTTCTGCATCTGCTGAGATGATCATATGATTTTTCTCCTTCAGTTTGTTAATATGGTTTATCACACTGATTGATTTGTGAATATTGAAGAATCCTTGCATTCCAGGGATAAACCCCACTTGATCATGGTGTATGATCCTTTTAATGTGCTGTTGGATTCATTAAATCCAACAGTACTGGATTTAATGTATTATATTTTGCTAGTATTTTGTTGAGGATTTTTGCATCTATGTTCATCAGTAATACAGGCCTGTAGTTTTCTTTTTTCCAGACATCTTTGTCTGGTTTTGGTATCAGGGTGATGGTGGCCTCGTAGAATGAGTTTGGGAGTGTTTCTCCCTCTACTATATTTTGGAAGACTTTGAGAAGGGCACGTGTTATCTCTTCTCTAAATGTTTGACAGAATTCGCCTGTGAAGCCATCTGGTCCTGGGCTTTTGTTTGTTGGAAGATTTTTAATCACAGTCTCAATTTCAGTGCTTGTGATTTGTCTGTTTATATTCTCTATTTCTTCCTGGTTCAGTCATGGAAGGTTGTGCTTTTCTAAGAATTTGTCCATTTCTTCCAGGTTGTCCATTTTATTGGCATAGTTTCTTGTAGTAATCTCTCATGATCTTTTGTATTTCTGCAGTGTCAGTTGTTACTTCTCCTTTTTCATTTCTAATTCTGTTGATGTGAGACTTCTCCTTTTTCTTGATGAGTCTGGCTAATGGTTTATCAATTTTGTTTATCTTCTCAAAAAAACAGCTTTTAGTTTTATTGATCTTTACTATCATTTCCTTCATCTCTTTTTCATGTACTTCTGATCTTTATGATTTCTTTTCTTCTGCTAACTTTGGGTTTTTTTTTCCTTTCTTTAATTACTTTAGGTGTGAGGTCAGGTTGTTTATTTGAGAAGTTTCTTGTTTATTGAGGTAGGACTGTATTGCTATAAGCTTCCCTCTAGGAAGTGCTTTTGCTGCATCCCATAGGTTTTGGGTCATCATTGTGTTTTCATTGACTAGGTTTTTTTGATTTCCACTTTGATTTCTTCAGTGATCTCTTGGTTATTTAGTAGCCTACTGTTTAGCCTCCATGTGTTGGATTTTTTACATTTTTTTCCTGTAATTTGTATCTAGTCTTATAGCATTGTGGTAGGAAAAGATAAGTGTTCATCACCAAGGCTTGATTTGTGACCCAAGATATGATCTATACTGGATAATGTTCCATGCACACTTGAGAAAAATGTGTATTCTGTTGTTTTTGGATGGAATGTCATATAAATATCAATTTAGTCCATCTTGTTTAATGTATCATTTAAAGCTTGTATTTCCTTATTTTTTTTTTCATTTTGGATTATCTGTCCATTGTTGAAAGTGGGGTGTTAAGTCCCCTGCTCTGATCATGTTACTGTCAATTTCCCCTTTTTATGGCTGTTACAATTTTCCTTATGTTAGGTGCATAAATATTTACAATTGTGATATCTTCTTTTGGATCGATCCCTGGATCCTTATGTAGTGTTCTTCTTTGTCTCTTGTAATAGTCTTTATTTTAAAGTCTATTTTGCCTGATATTAAAATTGCTACTCCAACTTTCTTTTGATTTCCATTTGCATGGAATATCTTTTTCCATCACCTCACTTTCAGTTTGTATGTGTCCCTAGGTCTGAAGTGGGTGAGTTGTAGACAGCATGTATACGGGTCTTGTTTTTTAATAAATTCAGTTAGTCTGTGTCTTTTGTTTGGAGCATTTAATCCATTTACATTAAGGTAATTATCAATATGTATGTTCCTATTACCATTTTCTTAATTGTTTTGGGTTTGTTTTTGTAAGTCTTTTCCTTCTCTTGTGTTTCCTGCCTAGAGAAGTTCCTTTAGCATTTGTTGTAGAGCTGGTTTGGTGGTGCTGAATTCTCTTAACTTTTGCTGTCTGTAAAAGTTTTAATTTCTCTGTCAAATATGAATGAGATCTTTGCTGGGTAGAGTAATCTGGGTTGTAGGCTTTCCCCTTTCATCACTTTAAATATGTTCTGCCACTCCCTTCTGACTTGCAGAGTTTCTGCTGAAAGATCAGCTGTTAACCTTATGGGGATTCTATTGTACATTATTTGTTGTTTTTCCCTTTCTGCTTTTAATATTTGTTTTTGAATTTAATTTTTGATAATTTGATTTACATGTTTCTCGGTGTGTTACTCTTTGGTTTTAACCTGTATGGTACTCTCTGTGCTTCCTGGACTTTATTGACTACTTCCTTTCCCATGTTAGGGAAGTTTTCGACTATAATCTCTTCAAAGATTTTCTCAGATCCTTTCTTTTTCTCTTCCTTTTCTGGGACCCCTATATTTCAAATGTTGGTGCATTTAATCCTGTTCCAGTGGTGTCTGAGGCTGTCCTCAATTCTTCATTCTTTTTTCTTTATTCTGCTCCCTCCCAGTTATTTCTACCATTTTATCTTCAAGGTCACTTATCTGTTCTTTTGCCTCAGTTATTCTGTTATTGATTCCTTCTAGAGTATTACTAATTTCAGTAAGTGTGTTGCTCATCACTGTTCTTTGCTCTTTAGTTCTTCTAGATCCTTGTTAAATGTTGCTTGTATTTTCTCCATTTTTTTTTCTCAGATTTTGTAATCTTTACTATCATTACTCTGAATTGTTTTTCAGGTAGGTTGCCTATTTTGTATTCATTTATTTGGTCTTGTAGGTTTTTACCTTGCTCCTTCGGCTGTCACACACATTTTTTTTTTATTTTTATGGGTGGTGCTGTATTCTTGTCTTACCGGTTGTTTGGCCCGAGATGTCCAGCACTGGAGTTTTGCAGGCAGTTGGATAGAGTTGGGTCTTGGTGCTGAGATGAGGACCTCCGGGAGGCCTCACTCCTACTGATATTCCCTGTGGTCTGAGTTTCTCTGTTAGTCCAGTGGTTTGGACTTGGACCTCCCACCACGGGAGCTCAGGCCAAACATCCTGCCTGGCAACCAAGATCCTGCAAGCTTCATGGCATGGTAAAAAAAAAAAAAAAAGGAAGAAAGAAAAAAGGGAGCAGTACAAAATCAAAGAAAAAATAACAAAATAAAATTAGAAACTTAAAAAATATATTAGGAAAAATAAAAGTATAATCGAAACAACTGCAAGAAGGTAAACTAAAACCACAACAGAAAAAAGAAGAAAAAGGTGGGGGGGGGGGCAACAAGCCAAAAGGAGAGAACAATAACAAAGTATAAAGAATAAAATAAAATTACAAAAATAAAAGATTAGGAAAAATAAAAATATAGAAGAATCAACAACAACATGTTAACAAGGTAAAACAGAACCCCAATCTAAAAGAGGAAAAAAGAAAAAAGCAGCACTGGCCTCGTTCCCTTCTGTTCCTTTGCACCCCTCCCCCACCTTCTCTCCCAGGGTCTCCCCCCATCAATGCTGGACCCCTAACTGTGCGTGGGTCTCTCTCAGTGTAGGAACTACTCCCCTCCCCCAGTCACCCCTCAGGGATGACGGTCCTGGAGGTCCAGCTTTTACTTTTGCTCCCCCTTCCCTCCCCTCCCACTCCCTCAGGATCCACATGGCTGGAGGGGGCTTAGGTGGGCAGAGGATCAGGCCTGGGATCTTAGCAGGTTCCTGGGGGCCCAAGTGGGCATAGGAAACCTGGCTACACTCCCTTTTGATCCTCTGCCCTCCCAATGGCTCCCCAATTTCCTCCTTCGGGCATGGGATCCCTTCCCCTTCCCCTCCCCCAGAGGCTCCTCAAGGGTGGCAGTCCCATCCCACCTCCACTTCTCCTCCCCCTTCACTTCCCCCAAGCCCAATGTCCTACCCAGTCGCTGGGGGTTCCTCCCATCCCCTTAGATGTCCGTGGTCCCCCACTGGTGCCTGGTAAGTGCCCTAGTTGTGAGGAGACATGAATTCCGTGTCCTCCTAGTATGCCACCTTGACTCCTCCCCCATCATTATTTTTAATTTCAGCATTTAGTGATATGTATAGGTATGATGGTTGTTGTAATTTATGCTTATGTGCTGTTGTCTTGAGCTTCTTGGAGCTATAAATTAGGACATTACACCCAATATTTCTCAAATTTACTTTTCCCTCATTATACATTCTCCCTCTTCTCTCCTTCAGGAACTCCAGTTATACATATAATGTAGCATTTGATGTTGATATCATTTGGTATCATGTCACTCTCCTACCTGGACCCAGCCCATACTTGCTGGCTGCTATTGCAACTCCAGCACTTTCTAACCTCAAGCCAGTAAGCTGTATCTTTTTGCTTTCCTAGCAAGATTGGGGAAATTGCAATTCATCTGTCTAGATATATTTTGCTCTGGTTTCTCTCAGCTTTTGATCACTTTTTAGTACCTTCAAAGAGCAATTTCATATACTTTGTTGAGATTTTTTCTTTTTTTTTTCCTGCAGAAAGTCTGACCAAGACCCTTCTCTATTTCCAGAATCCAGATAACTTACTCTTCTATTCCTAGAAGCCAGAAGCTTATTTCATTTATTTAGAATTAAAACTCAATCTTTCCCAACATTCTTATGTGGCTTGTTGTGTAACTGTGAGAATTTCTTAAATGCTAGAATTTGAACTCTTTTCTATGATGTTTTTAAATTTGTGTGTGTATGTGTAAAATGTTACATTTTGCAAGGTACAAGAGTATATTAGTTAATGAAATGTTGATGAAATGCATATGTTTTTGTGGTTTTACTACTATTTCTTCACCTTCCCAAGAGCTTTAACTATTTCCTGCTAAATTCACTGACATTTTTCTAATCTCTGGAATATAGATTTTGCTGTTGATCTTAATAATATTTTCTCTGAAAAAATATAGTCAAAACCAGACTATTAGAATAGATTTTTGTTTCTAAGGAAAATGGGGATTTCCATATGGTCCATTGTTTCAGCCTACTTTTGTCACTTTTGACTATAAAGTTAGCATTAATGTAATTGTATGAAAGTTTTTAGTTAGATTCCAGACTTTTAGCACTTCTAAAGGGAGAGAGAAAGTAAGAAATATAGATGAAGTGATTTTATTTACTAACAGCTCTGTGAAAAGAACTGACGCATAGAGAGTAAAGAAGAAATCTTCGCCTATTTTAAGTTTTGATAGTAAGTTCACAATTTTCTCATTTTCATGCTCTTCAAAAATTGTCAATTAATATAGGATTTCATTAAAGAAAAATATAAAAGCAATATGTGTACACATTTTTAAAGCATAAAGCTTATTACAAAAATCTAGCTATCATGAATTTCAGTTAGTTTTCTCCATATAAATTGGCAATGTTAGTTGAAGGTTATATGGGGCCAGGAAAAGGTCAGTTGGGCTTCCTACAAATTTTAATTAATTTTTATGTAGATGTTACCCACAGATATAAACATATTTGGATAAAACCATTCTGTCATCAACCAATGATCAGATAGAAATTAATGATATTACTGAAGTAAATGATAAAACATATGAGAGGATTCCATTTCAGAAGTTAAATGAGCTTATTATATACTTAAAGTATCTTGATTGTTCTATATAATTTTTTACTATTAAGTATACTCATTTCTAGAGTGAGAAATTCAGTACATGTTCTTATATGTACCTATGGAATAATAAGTGACGATAAAATGGTTTACAGTAAACACATTTAGATTGAAATTGTAAAAAGTTGCTGTTCTGTAACTTCACAATTAATTGTGGAAACAGTTCTATAATTTCACTGTTCAGAAGATAAACAGTTTATCAGGGAGGAAAAAATGTTTACCACAAAATAGTTACTTCAGAAGAAAATTTAAAATGATAAAAAAATTCAATTTACCTCAATAAAACTTATCAGAAACTCAATGATAACTGCTTGCAAAGTTGTTGAGATACAAAAGGAATTTGTTTAAGAATTTTGGTATAGACAATATACTGCAGTTTGGGAGGTGGGGCAAAGCTTTGTGAAATTCACCTC